>NC_042961.1:6039643-6354643 GCF_901001165.1 Salmo trutta | reverse complement strand
CATGTTATTCCCAGGACATCAGAGCAGGATAGAGGGGCATGTTATTCCCAGGACATCAGAGCAGGATAGAGGGGCATGTTATTCCCAGGACATCAGAGCAGGATAGAGGGGCATGTTATTCCCATTACATCAGAGCAGGATAGAGGGGCATGTTATTCCCATTACATCAGAGCAGGATGACTCTGATGTCCTGGGAATAACAACACATTGAAGTCAACCACTGACAGCCTACTGTAGTACCCAGGCCATAGGGAGGGACAACACATGCAGTAGGCTACAGTGGACAGGAAAGGTCAAGAAATTGCCCAGTGCTCATACACAGTTCAGATGAATGGACCACTGCACATTTTGAAAAGGTATGTGATATTTATTCTTACATTTTTAAAGTTATTTCTCACTGCATTGTAGGTAAGGGCTGTGTGCTTTTTCTATGCTTCCCTTTCTGAAGTTTCGTTTTTCTTCAAAAACAGCTGAATATACAATATTTTTGGTTAAGGAAAATGTATTTTATAACGTTTTAAATAGTACAATGATTCTCTACACAATGACTGCTTGTTTTGTCACAAAATCTGAAATTAGGCGAACTATTAGAAGTTTAGCAACCAGGAAATGGCGGAGTGATCACTGCATAGTGCCCCTTAAAGATAAACAAACTGTAGCTCCACCTCTCAGGCTGTCTCCCAATGTACTGCTGGCACTCTGCTTCCATTCCAGTGTGTGTCCCTGGTCTAAACCTTGCATGTAGTCCCCAGAGACCTAGTCTGGTCGTAGGAAGTACAAAGTAGGAAGTACAAGTCAGCAACACTGGGACACTAAGAGAACAAAATAGGATAGGCCCATACTAATAGGACTAACGAACAACAGTGTTCCCCACTCTGCATCACTGTGTAGCCTACTGTATGCTAGTAACCTCTGTATTAGATATGCCCATACATGAGCATGGTTTTGGGTTGGAGAATGATGTTCATCGACTACAGCTCAGTGTTCAACATCCTAGTGCCCTCCAAGATCGAGACCCAGGGCCTGAACACCTCCCTCTGCATCTGTATCCTGGACTTCCTGACAGGCAGGGTAAACAACAACACCTCTGCCACGCTGACTCTCAACACGGGGACCCCAGGGGTGTGTGCTTAGCCCCCTCCTGTACTCCATGTTCACCCATGACTGCGTAGCCAAGCACGACTCCAACACCATCATGAAGTTTGCCGACGACACAACAGTGGTAGGCCTGTGTCAGAGAAAGGCCCAAAAAATTGTCACAGACTCCAGTCACCCAAGTCAGACAGTTCTCTGCTACTGCACGGCAAGCAGTACCAGAGAGCCAAGTCTAGGTCCAAAAGGCTCCTTAACAGCTTCTACCCCCAAGCCATAAAACTGCTTAACAATTAGTCAAATGGCCACCCAGACTATTTACATTGACCCCCCCCCCTCCCCTTTGTTTTTACACTGCTTCTACTCACTGTTTATTATCTATGCATAGTCACTTTACCCCTACCTACATGTACAAATGACCTCGACTAACCTGTACCCCCACACATTGACTCAGTACCGGTACCCCCTGTATATAGCTTTAGAACTGCATTATCCTGTTTCTTCTCTCACATTTCATGTTTTATTTCATATCTATATTACTACCTTCTTTCTGCATTGTTGGGAAAAAGTGGATGTGACCAAAAAGATTTAAAAATGTTCCCCTTCTGCAGAAAACACCTGCCTGAGTGAATGTGATAGGTGAGAACCCTGAGTTGAGTGCCCATCCAGTGATCAGGAAGGGAAGGAGATGAGGTTAAAATAGATGAAGAGAGGAAGCCATTGAACAGTATTGGGACATGTCCCAGGGATGGTACAGAGAGGGGGTAAGGGCATGAAATGCAACACCACCTCACACACGCATCACCCCGCCCAGCCATCAGTTTCCCCCTGATGCCCTGTATCCCCAGCGCCAGAGGCCCCCGCTGCCCTGAATCCCGTTACTAACACCATGCCAATGGAGCCGGCCTCGCCAGTCAGCTGAACACAGATCCGGTTTCCCTCCTTAATGCTCCCAACAAGCCTGTTCCCTCTGTGGCCAAGTGTCAAACCAACCCCTCCCCCCAAAGTCACCCCAGAGGACTAGCACCACTCTACCCTGCCTTCACCCTGAATATCTTTATACATTATATTGAGAAAGGCAGGTGATCCATCCAGAGACCCAGGTCGGGCATGCCTGCGTTAGAACCGCTCCCCAGGTACAAAGCCCTGGGTGTGTGTTTCAGCTGGGCTGCCTGGTTGGCTGGCTGGCCTGGGTGATGTGTTCACGCTGGTAATTAAAAGGTAATACAGGAAAGAGACTCCTGAGAAGCTGTTAGCCCTATAGCTCTCCCTGGCATAATCCTAATTTGAGAAGCAGGAAAATGCATGCAACTCAAATCTTACCACGAATTTCCCATTGAGATCAATGCAGGATTCAATGGGGAAGTAGTTTCACGCATGTTTCTCAAATTAGGTTTCTATCCTTTAATTACTCCTAACCAGAAGGGACACACCATCGTCACGTTAACAAACATCATAATGCCCGGTTTCACATCACCCAAATCGGCTTAAGGGGTTCAATGCAATCTGTCATCCTCTAAAGACTGATATGGCTCTCTGTGTTTCACATACTACTATAACACAGAGACAGGACAAAGTGGATACACACACACACAAAAGTATGTGAAGACACATTAAAATGAGTGGATTTGGATATTTCAGCGAAACACGTCACTGACAAGTGTATAAAAATTGAGCACACAGCCATGCAATCTCCATAAACAAACAATGGCTGTAGAATGGCCAGTACTGAAGACCTCAATGACTTTCAACGTGGCTCCATCATAGGATGCCACCTTTCCAACAAGTCAGTTCATCAAAATATCTGCCCTGCTAGAGCTGTCCTGGTCAACTGTGTCGAGTCTGGACTATCATTAAATGTGAAGACCGCTATTTTATCAAATCTATTCTCTGTGTACTTATTACTACGTGATTAAACTAATCATGTAAACTTTAATTAACTAGGAAGTCGGGGCACCACAGGAAAATGTTTATAGAGTCTCTATTTCCCGAATCGACTCTTCAGATATTTTCATATATTATCGATTAGTCTTCTATTAATGTATCATTATTACCTCATGAGTTCGCATTACTGAACGTCGCAAACCCTTGGATATCTGCACGAACCCTAGCCTAAATGATGAATCATCAATATACAAATTGGCTTAATTATTTATTTACTGGCTAACTAAATAACCACAGAAATACATAAAACAAACAACATATTGGTTACTAACACAATGCATTGAAAAGTCCCTAGTGGACTAAACCGCTATCACGGCTTGGTAGACAATGAAAGTGGTGGGGACAGATAAAAGCGCTGGAACAACTAAATGGATTCACTACACACAGTTGATAATTATCTTCATTGAAATGCTAATCCTTTGCACATGAATGGCCACTCATTCGAGAATAATTGCAATGTATATATTTACATCCATATGTCGCCGTTGTCGTCTTCTCTGGTGGAATCGCCGGTCCGTCTGCTGGAGAGTCAGTTTATCAGAGAGTCTCTGGTTAACTTCCCCAGAAGTCAATGTTTTTCATAGTTGTCGCTTTCTCCGCGGCTCTGGATAGCGTCTGTTGTAATGGATACGCCAGACGTACAGATGGTCGTAGCATAGAATCGATTATTCCACGGATGTCGGTATTTTCGTACTAGACTTACGTAATTTCCAGCTGCAGACTAGTAATTCTACGTTTAGGATTTGCTCTTATTCTGTAGTGATCGATAGTCTCAGAGTTTAACCATTTCCAGCCGTGAAGCCAACGCTACAAGCTGTATGGTCTCCATGGCCTATAGAGTTGTTGTTCTTAACCATTTCACATGTTGCGTCAGCTGCATGTTTTCTAGTCTAATGGTGTATAGAATTGTAGCCATTCCAACGAGGGGACTCCGTCCCGGCGTTCTCTGACTTTATGTCAATTTTTTAGGAAGTGGGTTTTATACTCTGTGGAAAAAGGGACGATTCCATGACGCATGATGTAATGTCTGGCCTCACGGGGGAGTGGCCACTGACTAGTTAAACTTTATATGAAAATCCATACTCTCATTTAGAAAGCTAACATCACAATACATCTTTTCACAAATAGTTCCATACTTACTCATTCATTTTATCCAACATCTATATGTAAATCTGATAATTGAAAAGTGTACACAGAGATACAGTATTGTGTGTTTCCTGTACTTCATGAGATCACCAAATGAAACACACTCGTCATGACTGTCCCTTAAGTGTCCACGGACCACTCCCACATTCTCAAAAATATAAATATTGTTTAATTACTCAAACTTTTGATGTCCAAGGGTCTCTCTGTGTTCCACAGTTTACATTCCAGTCTCGAACACTACAGAGCATAGGGGCAGCGTGTTTTATGACCGACCATAAAACAGCCGACTTCCCACTCGTAAAGCGGACCCACTGTAATCTGATCCTTCAGATCGTCACAGGAGAGTTTTGACAGCTGTAAGTGCTGTTATTGTGAAGTGGAAACGTCTAGGAGCAACAACAGCTCCGCCTGGAAGTGATAGACCACACAAACTCACAGAACGGGACATTGAAGTGCTGACGCGTGTGAATTTGGCTGTCCTAAGTTGCAACACTCACTACCGAGTTCCAAAGTTCCTCGAAGCAACGTCAGCACAATAACTGTTCGTCGGGAGCTTCATGAAATGGCTTTCCATGGCCGAGTAGCCGCACACAAGCCTAAGATCCCCATGTGCAATGCCAAGCATCGGCTGGAGTGGTGTAAAGCCAGCCACAATTGGACTCTGGAGCAGTGGAAACTAGTTCTCTGGAGTGATGAATCGCGCTTCACCATCTGGCAGTCCGACGGACAAATCTGGGCTTGCGGATGCCAGGAGAACGCCATCTGCCCCAATGCATAGTGTCAACTGTAAAGTTTGGTGGAGGTGGAACAATGGTCTGGGGCTGTTTTCATGGTTCGGGCTAGGGAAATCCTAACGCTACAGCATATAGTGACATTCTAGACAATTCTGTGCTTCCAACTGTGGCAACAGTTTGCAGACGGCCCTTTTCTGTTTCAGCATGACAATACCCCTGTGCACGAAGCTAGGTCCATACAGAAAAGGTTTGTCAAGATCGGTGTGGAAGAACTTGACTGGCCTACACAGAGCCCTGACCTCAACCCCATTGAACACCTTTGGGATGAATTAGAATGCCGACTGCGAGCCAGGCCTAATAGCCAAACATCAGTGCCCGACCTCACTAATGCTCTTGTGGCTGACTGGAAGCAAGTCCCTGCAGCAATATCCCAACATCTAGTGGAAAGCCTTCCCAGAAGAGTGAAGGCTGTTATAGCAGCAAAGGGGGGGACCAACTCCATATTACACTGTACTTGTGCATGTGAAAAATAAATCTTGAAGTTGAAATTAAGGGAGGGTGGATGGAAAGAGCGCCCTCTGCCTGTCCTGCCGTCATCCCTCTGATGCCCCTGGCTGTCACAATACAACACCCAACAGAGATGGGCAGAAAGGGGCCATCCCCCCACCCTATGCCAGGAGGACTTCGCAGCGGGGCAGAAAGGGCCCTCTTTCTCCCTCTCGCAACCTTTTTTGGGGGGTGCAATTTTAAAACTAATTTCCTGTAATTCTACACATTTTGCAATGACTTAAGCCATGTTCATATGATATCTGAGTGAGAGTGACTAACAAAATCAATGAGGGCCCCCTGGAGGTCAGGGCCCCTGGACACTTATATAACTGGCAAGACCAACTTACTGTTAATTGAAAATGTTAGTGACTGTCTGTGACTGACGTAAGAGGAAAAGGGCTAATGCACTACCACATTTCTAAATTGCACGTTATTATATTATGCTACCAGTAAGTTGAGAACCCGTCTGACCTACTAAAACATTTTCTTTGAACCGACAGCATCATCTGCGCAGAGACTGGAGAAAACAATGACATGCTCTTGGAGTTGCAGCGGTATGTTACGTGTGCAATTTGATTTGATCTGTGAGGAGCCCACCTCAGAGGTCTATAACTATCCAGCTAAACCAACAAGAGGACCACTTGTGCCCTATACAACAAACACTGAGTGATAGCAAACTGAAGCAGTCTTTTACCCACAGGTGATTCATACATGATTCATTCTTTATGTGGGCCACCCCTAGCCGACTGTTGCACTGGAACAAACCAACTAGGCAGGCAGCACAGCAGGGGCATCCATACAGTCTATTTTCAGATCAGCCGTCCAGGTTACATTCATCAAGCAACAACACCAGGCATTACATACACAGAATACTGAAATATACCAATAATTGATTCTACTGAAATATACTAAATATTGACTCTACTGAAAAACATGTAATAACTGCTTTCCCAGGGGTCTGGAATATTACCATAAAATAAGATAGAATAGAGAATGTTGCAGCCTAAATTAGGTGTACTACCGTGTTGTTGTATGTTGGGGACAGTTTTCTTGGTATAGGGTAGTTGACAGCTCCTCATAGCCTACCCACTGGGAAAAACTGGTTGATCAACGTTGTTTCCACATCATTTCAACAATGTGGAAAACTATTTTTTTCACCCTACCTTTAACCTAAATCCGAAAACATGTTTTGTTGATTTTACGTTGAATAAACGTTAGTTGACAACTCAACCAAATGTAAATCAACACTATAAGTTGGTGGGTCACTGTCCCGGTGAAGGCTAATGCAACAACACGAATTGGACTCAAGTCAATATGCCATGGTAAATCAACCAGCCCAGCCCAGGGAGCTTTTAGAAACAATGACAACGTCGGGTCATAAGGTGTACAGTAAAATGTGTCAAGACAGACAGTGGCGTAATATCTATCACCGTAAATGTGATATTATGCACGACTTGCCTTTATATTATGAGCGCCACATCAATAAACAACCGCTGCCGGTTGAGGTGTTTGTCATTACCTTCTTTTTGATGTTACAGTGGCAGCAGACGGTCCACAGGTATTTGAGGGTCCTCCACAGGAGAATGATGAAGAGACCCCCGAAAAACGTGACCATGGAGGAGGCGAGGAATGCCCACCACATGCGCTGGCCATTGTTGTCGCAGGGCACGTCTGGCGAGAAGGGGATGATCACGTCCATCTTGGACATAGAGATCGAGGAGTCCGGATTTTTGTTAAAATAGTTATTTCTACTCATCATAGAGTTGCCGCTTCCATGGGGAACGGTGGCGTCCGCCTCAGTTAGCATCTAGGAGCCTTGGAGAGCCTATGCCAGCGTCCCCAGCCCCACTCACCAGCCATATTGCTTTAAAAAAAACTATGCGTTATATATTCTCACCCGCACCTAATTAATTGTATGTTTATTTTAATCTATTTCAGATTTCCGCGACAGTCGAAGACGCCGCACGCACTAACTGGACCGAAATAGCCGGTCGGTGTCCATTCGCGAGAGGCATTTAAATCCGCAGTAATGACAAACGTTGAGCGCTTTTCATTTTGAGAGGTTTTCCGAGTTTTTCAGGACCAATGCCATGGCAAAGATGGTCTGTCTCATCTAGCAGCCGTCGAGGCTGCCAGTGATGTTTCAGATTATGATAGGCGCAGCGACATTGAAAAAAGGCTGTTTTCTTCAAACAGTTTCTGTCCGACCTCTCAAGTCGTCTTCCATCCAGGGATTCGGTCGATTAACGGTGGGAAATCGATTTCACTTTTCTTAACGCCAATTTAATCGATAGCCTCGATGGTTTTTGAATGGCAGAAGCTATTTCAAGTCCCCAAACTGTTGCGACGATGCGAAAACACAAACGACATAATCTAGCGGCGTGCTCGCTTTCTGACATACAAGCGCTCGGGTGATGTCGCCTTCGCAACTGCCTGTCCCCATTCCTTCCCCTTGATCCAGGCTCACGCAGATCCGCCAGTTGATAGTGCCTGTCAGAGCCGCTCGCTCCAGTGAACGCTAGAGAGATTTACAGGTAGGAGGGGCGGTGCGGAGCTCAAAACGCTCAGAGATGGGCAGAAAGCAGTAATACCACCAAGTGCCAACCAGCCACTCACTTGTCTCAGTCAGTTCCTATTGTGCTTTCAAGACCACTGAGAACTCGGGGGAAAAAACTAGATCAAGTCATGACGTCAGTGACGTCAGGTCTGAAAGTCGGGGATCTAGAAAGAGCCACCGAGTTTCCGACTTGGAATTCCAAATTGGATGACCGTTCAAATAAAATAAAAAATCCCAGTCGCAGCTTGTTTTTACCGAGTTCCCAGTGGTCTTGAACGCGGCATTAGGCAATACATTGCGCTCTTTCGGTGTAACGTATTTACGTTTAAAGTGACACATGTCTCTGAGCTACATATGTGACTGTCATGTCCATTTGAACAGCAGCCCACAATAACTCGTACTGTGATGCAGCAGCAGCTTCGGTTTGAAATGCCAAGGCTTCCATTTTAGGACAGTTATTAGATTGGCCACAGATGATTCCATCGAGTTCATACAACACGGCAGTTGTCCCCATTTTAATTCTCAGAACTGAACCTGATGAAAGGAGTTTCCCTTGCTACACAGGCCTCTGTCACTATAAGGATATTTTCTCATTTTCTGTTATCTGTAAATGACATTGGCTTATTTTCATCTTCATTTGAAGGAGGCTCCTTCAATTATTCACCATAACATGTGTTTCCAGTGCCAAAGCCCTTATTCTGCCCCCAGTCAATTATCCTTTACATTCTGAAGACAATTAGAGCGAGGATAAGACAGGAACAGGTGCCACCCATAGACAGATGCATCAGTGGCCTATAGAAAGACATGGCTGTGTCTCAGGACAGGACGATCACAGAGGGCGCATGAGGACCCACAGCTGGGAATGGGACTTGGACTGGAACCAGTGACCTCACCCTTCCAGGGAATGTACACTAGGCCTACCATGTGCCATAAAGGTCCAGACCTCTTGTCTTGACAGAGGTCATAGTGTGCTACACTGTCTCAACACCTCCCCTGTTACCTATGTCCTTTGAGGTCAAAGCCTTGAATCTCTTTTCATCATATTCTATACTAACTACACTGTTGAACTGATCTCAGATCTGTGTTGATGATAGAGGCAGACTGGGACAAAAATCGTCCCAGTCATTTCTAACACACCGACCCATTTTTTTCCTTGAGGCCCCCATTTTTAGCCAGATAAGGATCCTTTTTGCACGAAAAATCCAAGTTTGACAGGCCCACGGGGCTAAAACTGGACCTGCCCATCTGGTGTATGCCAGAAATGCCAGATGCCTAGTCCGCCCCTGGTTGATGAGACCAAGGACACACAGATCAAAAATATTTAAATCGATCAACAGTTTCAGGGAGACGTGTAGCCGCAGTTCGTGGGCGACCCTATGCTGCCCCACTTCTTGTGTAGTGTTTTCACTTTGAACGAAAACAAGGGGGTTGACCCCTGAGCCGTCTTGGGCTGGCTTTCTGGGCAGCTGCAACCTGGTCTCAGAGCATTTCAAATTATTCTGTACGTAAATCCGTTGCGTTTCGTATGGTATGTATTCATTTGTGGTAGTCCATCATCCATTTCGTATGATATGTTACGATTTACAATTTGTAGGATATGTTACTAATTGCAATTCGTACAATATATTAAGAATTTGCAAAACATACAATATGTTACTAATTGCAATTTGTATAATATATTAAGAATTTGCAAAACGTTTGATATGTTACAAATTTTCAAAACGTATGATATGTTACAAATTTCAATTTGTTGTTGCTAACATTATCTAGCTGGCTAGCAATGGCATAATCTAGCGGCGTAGGGTTGAGGTTAGGAGTTAGGTTAAAGGGTTAAGGTTAAGAGAAGGATTAGCTAACATGCTAAGTAGTTGCAAAGTAGCTAAAAGTAGTAAGTAGTTGCAAAGATGCTAATTAGCTAAAATGCTAAAGTTGTTCGTGAAGCGATTCAACCGTGCAACCTTTGGGTTGCTAGACGTTCGCATTATACATCCACCCATCTACCCCGACCAACCACCCTCCTTTTGTTTATGCCTTAGGTAACCTTTTGTCTTATGTAACCATACCAATCCTAACATATCATACTAATTTGAGTGTGTCCTGGATTCACATTTACTTTGTTACATCTAGTTTATGAGACCAGACTGCTGGGCAAGGTGCGTCTTTGTGTTAAATCCTGCCTACTTGAATGCCCCTGCTGCCATGGCCTGGTCGTCACTAGTTACCACAGCCACTGTCATAAACCCTGCTTATTTCTAGCATTTCTCTTCTTAAAATCAAATTTGATGCTGCGTTCACGTGCTAGTCGGAACTAGGAAACTCAGAAATGTCCAACTTCCCAACTGGTAGAACGCGGCACGTGTTTCGGAAAGTATTCAGACCCTTTGACTTTTTCCACATTTTGTTACATTGCAGCCTTATTCTAAATGGAATAAATATTTTTTGGACAGAAATCGACACACCAAACCCCATAATGACAAAGAAAAACAGGTATTTAGAAATGTTTGCAAATTTATAAAAAATAAAAAAGAGAAATACCTTATTTACATAAGTATTCAGACGCTTTGCTATGAGACTCGAAATTGAGCTCAGGTGAATCCTGTTTCCATTGATCATACTTGAGATGTTACTACAACTTGATTGGAGTCCACCTGTAGTAAATTCAATTGATTGGACAGGATTTGGAAAGGCACACACCTGTCTATATAAGGTCCCACAGTTGACAGTGCATGCATATAGACAGACCATGAGGTCGAAGGAATTGTCCTTAAAGCTCCAAGACAGGATTGTGTCGAGGCACAGATCTGGGGAAGAGTACTAAAACATTTCTGCAGCATTGAAGATCTACAAGAACACAGTGGCCTCCATCATTCTTAAATGGAAGAAGTTTGTAACTACCAAGACTCTTCCTAGAGCTGGGCGCCCAGCCAAACTGAGCAATCGGGGGAGAAGGGCCTTGGTCAGGGATGTGACCAAGAACCCAATGGTCACTCTGACAGAGCTCTAGAGTTTCTCTGAAGATGGGAGAATCTTCCAGAAGGACAACTATCTCTGCAGCACTCTACCAATCAGGCCTTTATGGTAGAGTGGCCAGATGGAAGCCACTCCCCAGTAAAAGGCACATGACAGCCCGCTTGGAGTTTGACAAAAGGCACCTAAACTCTCAGACCATGAGAAATACGATTCTCTGGTCTGATGAAACCAAGATTGGTGGTTCCAAACATCTCAAGGATGATCAATGGAAACAGGATGCACCTGAGCTCAATTTCGAGTCTCCTGGCAAAGGGTCTGAATACTTATGTAAATACGGTATTTCTGTTGTTTTATTTTTAATACATTTCCTAAACTTTCAAAACCTGTTTTCGCTTTGTCGTTATGGGGTACTGAGTGTAGATATGTTTTTATTTATACATTTTAGAATAAGGCTGTAACAAAATGTGGAAAAAGTCAAGGGGTCTGAATACTTTTCGAATGCACTGCATGTAGAGGACACAGTTGTGACTTACTTATTTACTGGTAATTGTCTTTGTACGTGGATTTTTACATAAGAGATTTGTGGACAGTTTTCTATCATGCAGCAAGTAGTCCAAGTTATCCATGGTTCTGTTACTGCGGTAGTGCTGCTGTTTTTCCCCCCATAAACAATCTATCACTGAAGTGTATTGGAATCACTTATTAGCACGAGTGTCAATGGCCTTTCCAAACTAACTTTCTTTGTATTGATTCTAACTGCATGTAATTGTATATTAATTTCTCAAGTTTCATCAGGAAAAGGTAAAATACCTGTAACTAGATAATGTCTGCCATTCTGTGTGAACAAAAGTTTCCTACCAAGCCCTTTGCACTGATGTTCCTGGAGATACTCTTGCTTGGTTGACAGGAGGGAGGATTTTGAGCTTTGGGGGTTGTTGACCCTGTGTGGGGAAACCATGAAACTAATTGATACTTCACTAGTTGTTACTTCAAAAGTACAATGCAATGTCATATTCCTGTATATACCCCACTGTATCCTGTACATATGTCAAAAAAACGTTGATTTTGATAACATAATATTGATGGAATATGAGTAAATTATAGTGAGAGCGTTCACACTGTTTATGAAATAAACCATCAATTCACCATCAATGAATGCTAACATAATGGAAATTGACTCACCTGAGAGAGAGAAGGCAGGTAATATACTGGTCATGGTCTCACCTGAGAGAGAGGAGGTAGGTAATATACTGGTCATGGTCTCACCTGAGAGAGAGGAGGCAGGTAATATACTGGTCATGGTCTCACCTGAGAGAGAGAGGAGGTAGGTAATATACTGGTCATGGTCTCACCTGAGAGAGAGGAGGTAGGTCATATACTGGTCATGGTCTCACCTGAGAGAGAGAGGAGGTAGGTAATATACTGGCCATGGTCTCACCTGAGAGAGAGGAGGCAGGTAATATACTGGTCATGGTCTCACCTGAGAGAGAGGAGGCAGGTAATATACTGTCCATGGTCTCACCTGAGAGAGAGAGGAGGTAGGTAATATACTGGTCATGGTCTCACCTGAGAGAGAGGAGGCAGGTAATATACTGTCCATGGTCTCACCTGAGAGAGAGAGGAGGCAGGTAATATACTGGCCATGGTCTCACCTGAGAGAGAGGAGGCAGGTAATATACTGGTCATGGTCTCACCTGAGAGAGAGAGGAGGTAGGTAATATACTGGCCATGGTCTCACCTGAGAGAGAGGAGGCAGGTAATATACTGGCCATGGTCTCACCTGAGAGAGAGAGGAGGCAGGTAATATACTGGTCATGGTCTCACCTGAGAGAGAGGAGGCAGGTAATATACTGGTCATGGTCTCACCTGAGAGAGAGAGGAGGTAGGTAATATACTGGTCATGGTCTCACCTGAGAGAGAGGAGGCAGGTAATATACTGGTCATGGTCTCACCTGAGAGAGAGGAGGCAGGTAATATACTGGTCATGGTCTCACCTGAGAGAGAGAGGAGGTAGGTAATATACTGGTCATGGTCTCACCTGAGAGAGAGGAGGTAGGTAATATACTGGTCATGGTCTCACCTGAGAGAGAGAGGAGGTAGGTAATATACTGGTCATGGTCTCACCTGAGAGAGCGGAGGTAGGTAATATACTGGTCATGGTCTCACCTGAGAGAGAGAGGAGGTAGGTAATATACTGGCCATGGTCTCACCTGAGAGAGAGGAGGTAGGTAATATACTGGTCATGGTCTCACCTGAGAGAGAGGAGGCAGGTAATATACTGGTCATGGTCTCACCTGAGAGAGAGGAGGTAGGTAATATACTGGTCATGGTCTCACCTGAGAGAGAGGAGGTAGGTAATATACTGGTCATGGTCTCACCTGAGAGAGAGAGAGGAGGTAGGTGATATACTGGTCATGGTCTCACCTGAGAGAGAGGAGGTAGGTGATATACTGGCCATGGTCTCACCTGAGAGAGAGGAGGTAGGTAATATACTGGTCATGGTCTCACCTGAGAGAGAGAGGAGGCAGGTAATATACTGGTCATGGTCTCACCTGAGAGAGAGGAGGTAGGTAATATACTGGCCATGGTCTCACCTGAGAGAGAGAGGAGGCAGGTAATATACTGGTCATGGTCTCACCTGAGAGAGAGAGGAGGCAGGTAATATACTGGCCATGGTCTCACCTGAGAGAGAGAGGAGGTAGGTAATATACTGGCCATGGTCTCACCTGAGAGAGAGAGGAGGTAGGTAATATACTGGTCATGGTCTCACCTGAGAGAGAGAGGAGGCAGGTAATATACTGGCCATGGTCTCACCTGAGAGAGAGGAGGCAGGTAATATACTGGTCATGGTCTCACCTGAGAGAGAGAGAAGGTAGGTAATATATTGGTCATGGTCTCACCTGAGAGAGCGGAGGTAGGTAATATACTGGTCATGGTCTCACCTGAGAGAGAGAGGAGGCAGGTAATATACTGGTCATGGTCTCACCTGAGAGAGAGAGAAGGTAGGTAATATACTGGTCATGGTCTCACCTGAGAGAGAGGAGGCAGGTAATATACTGGTCATGGTCTCACCTGAGAGAGAGGAGGTAGGTAATATACTGGTCATGGTCTCACCTGAGAGAGAGGAGGCAGGTAATATACTGGTCATGGTCTCACCTGAGAGAGAGGAGGTAGGTAATATACTGGTCATGGTCTCACCTGAGAGAGAGGAGGCAGGTAATATACTGGTCATGGTCTCACCTGAGAGAGAGAGGAGGCAGGTAATATACTGGTCATGGTCTCACCTGAGAGAGAGAGGAGGTAGGTAATATACTGGTCATGGTCTCACCTGAGAGAGAGGAGGTAGGTCATATACTGGTCATGGTCTCACCTGAGAGAGAGAGGAGGTAGGTAATATACTGTCCATGGTCTCACCTGAGAGAGAGAGGAGGCAGGTAATATACTGGTCATGGTCTCACCTGAGAGAGAGGAGGTAGGTAATATACTGTCCATGGTCTCACCTGAGAGAGAGAGGAGGTAGGTAATATACTGGCCATGGTCTCACCTGAGAGCAGGTACACTCGTAGAAAAAGGGTTCCAAAACGGTTCTTTGGCTGTCCTGATAAGAGAACCGTTTTTGGTTTCAGGTGGAACCCTTTTTTGGTTTCAGGTAGAACCCTTTTTTGGTTCCAGGTAGAACCCTTTGGGTTCCATGTAGAACCCTCTACATAATTGTATATTAATTTCTCAAGTTTCATTAGGAAAATACTAGCATAATGTCTGCCACTCTTTATGAACAAAAGTTTCCTACCAAGCCCTTTGCACTGATGTTCCTGCAGGAACTTTTACTTGGTTGGTAGTCGGACAGGAGGGATGAGTCCGGGTCTTTGGGGGTTGTTGGCCATGTGTGGGACAATATAAAATAAATTGTTTCTTCAGTAGAACACGATGCAATGCAATGACATATTCACGTATACATTCCACTCTATTCTATGCTGTTGACAATACTGACAGCTAAGCCAACAAAATTACTATATCCATGCTTTATCAATGGTTTATAACAACTATTAATTCATTCACTCATTCAGTGATCTATCCAATTCCGTCATTCATCCATCCATTCATGTATCCATTAATTCATCCATCATCCATCCACTCATTAATTCATCCATCATCCATCCATCCATCCACTCATTAATTCATCCATCATCCATCCATCCATCCACTCATTAATTCATCCATCATCCATCCATCCATCCACTCATTAATTCATCCATCATCCATCCATCCATCCATCCACTCATTAATTCATCCATCATCCATCCATCCATCCACTCATTAATTCATCCACTCATCCATCCGCTCCATGTATTTCTTGGCATGAGCGTGTTGGTCTTATTTAGGGTGTTAGTCCCTATAACACAGGATCTGATGGTCAGACTGTTTTGATTTTGAACATAAACACACATCCAGTTTAACTGGTGTAAAGAAGATATACTGTGGTGGAGTCAGTGTGAGCTATATGCTGCTGATTTATAGTGTTAAGAAGATTAGTCCCTCAACTGTAATAGCCAGCCTTCAGGGGGCCCTAACCTAAAGTAGCAGAAAAGGCAAATCACAATTTGTCAGGTTATCGGAACAGTGATTATATTCATAATGAACCAGGAAATCCTAAGTGATTTCTGAATGTTAATCCAAGTTAGCTTGAGAGGTGAGGCTTGACTAATGCAGGGTTGAGACATGGTTCCATAGGCTTGTGTCTGCTCGATGCATTTGTTTATTTTTCAAATAATTATGCAGGAATACTTTTTGCAGGACTTCACACAAAATAGTGTGCCATCCCGTAGAGGAAGGAGGATGAGGCTTTACTAACACAGGGTTGTGTTGAAACAATCAGGGCTGAGAGTTGAGGAAGAGGCGTGACGCTTGGCTAGGGGAGGGTTGAGCTCTGAGGAAGAATGACACAGTTCATAATATGTATTCCGTACACGTATTTGACAAACTGGTCTCCATTTGGGTGCCAAGCTTTCCATGACAACAACAGTATTCCTATTCTATGGAATATGGTGGGAAACTTCCTCCAGCTAATACATCAGCCTATCTGAAAGCGTACATAATTGTGAATAATATTATATTCTTTCAAATCTTTGATAGGGAGTGAAAGAGTGCACACTTTGGGGAGAAGGGGGAGCAAGATGATGGTGCTTGAGGGTTGGTCCAAGGGCCTGGCAAACGGGATAGGATATGATGGGTAGGTGGGTCATGGGGCGATCTCTCGCCCCAATGAGTATGCCAGGGAGCTGGAGGCCAGTTATCTCCTTGAACATCATAGGAAGAAGACCATGTGACCTTAGTTACAGCTTTGAGGAAGTGACCTTGAGCATTGGAAGCCCAATCCACCAATCAGATCTGGTGTAGCTAGAGGCTGCCTAACTTGATGGAATGGGAAATCACACAGCACATTTCTGGTACTGTATAGTAATGTTGTGTCTAAGTTTCTTGGATTTACTAACAGTGAAGATACTGTAGTTAATCAGTAATGAGAATATTGTAATTGAATCATTTCCCCAAATGGAATACAATCATGCAAATACAATTTTGGGGGGGACATTTAGCCATTTTCATTGTTACATCCATGATAATGATCAGTGTAGACCATTTGATGACAGTGTTAGCAAGACCGTTGGCCAGAACAAAGTCCTTCAGTAAAATAACATGACCCTGTTCTCTAACATTGTCTTTCTTCCCATCCTGTATACTGATGGGAGAGAAGTCAGAGGACTGGACAGGTGAAAGTCCTGTCTCTGTGATGTCAGCCAAGAGTGGAAAACCTGGTTGATTGTTGCTCTACTAGTACATCTTGATTAGGGATGTCGGTTTGAATGCAGAGGAAAGTGTAGCGCGCTGTGTCATTTCTGAGGCGAGGCCGAATCTCTCTACAGTGATCCAGAGATACGGTCTGCCTTCTCATTCTCTGCACAGAAAAATTGATGGATGTTGGTTTTAACTGCCATGTCGTGTACTCTGCTGCTTTCAGGTAAAGTAGAATTTTTTCATTATAGTGCATCTCTGAAGGGCGACAGCTTTAAGGGGCATCATATTTCAAAATGCGAAACACTGCATTTTCCTGCTTTATATCAAAATAAACCTCTGTGCAGTGTCTCTTACATGTATTTGCTGTGGATCTGTCCTCTATGGATCCGCTGTGCGTTCTCATCTAGCTGCCAGACCATCAGGGGCCAAAGCTGTCCTTTAGGCAACTGTGCGTGGTGTCTGGTTGGGTACCTTTTCAATGCAAAATGAACAATAACTACTGTATTCTATTTCTAAAGGGGATGACTGAACAGTATTAAGTGGTCTACGTTTAGTATTTCCTAGTACTGAATGAAACAACGTTGCCAACTAACTCATTCAAGAACAGGGAGAGATAGCGAGACACAAATAACTGATGACTCCCACTTGCAGAGATAATCATCGATCAAGTTGTTGAGATCTACACAGGTGGTTGTATCCTTAACAGCATGCAAATGGCAGTTTGGTTGTTAGCCAATGTCAACGCGTTCTTGCAAGAGCTGCACTCTCCCGATTGGCTGTTGTGCAGTCACGTCGCTGAAATTTGCATAACCTTTTGAAACCTTGAACACTGGTAGCTAGCTCACTGGGGCTCCTCGCGTCTTCTTCCATTGAAAATGACTGCAGCTAGGTTGCTGATAGTCTCGCAAAGTGTAAGTCCCCAGTAATGAGTCTGACACAGAAGCCATGTAATTGCGATAGAGAAAATGACTTTTATTCTAATGTTAATGTCTCAACATTTGATACATATCACATTATTTTTCAAAGAAAGTAAAAATAAAACCGCAGAACAGTACCGGGCAGCTTGTCATTCTTCTTAGAAATACAACCATTTCACATGGCATCCCTCATTTTAAACCATCTCTACCTACTACAAAAAAGGTATATTACAGTTGTACTTAATATGCCTATTATACAGCCCAATAGTCAAACTTCAGATCTGATTTTCCTTTGAAAAACTGTGCATTAAGTCCCTTCTTCAGCGAGAATGCAAATATGGAGGAGCATTCTGTCTGTTGTTTTCTAATCAAGATTATTAAAGAGTAAAAAGGCCATCAATGAAATGTATGGAACTAATGTGATACATTTAAAATGTGAATTAGTTAGTAAAAATGATATAGTACCTATTTATTTATAACGTCTACTGGGAAACCTAGGAACTATTTGTTAAGGTCCACAGAATAACAAGTGCAAAACAGAAATAAAAAAGATCAAACTGACATACTGGATTTTGGCACATTAGGATGCAGGAGAATGTGTTTGTGCCTCTTAGATAAAACATTTCAAAATAAAAAATACATGAAATAACAATGAAAAAAATAATAATCACTAACATTTAAATGGTTTTATTATGGAATAAGAAAAAATATATATATTTGCTCCATGGTGTCATTCTGGTTTGCGAGTACATTTAAAAAAGGTGACAACCAAAGACAAAAACATGCAAATACCTGCTAAGACATGACTACTGAACTTCCACAGGCCTGAGAACTAGTTGAAATACATGTACTATAGAATAATTCATCTGCATACTGTCCATAGGCCCCTGTGAGGCATGTACACACACACAAATATATATATATATATATATTCTCTATATTGTCTTTAAATATGTGACAGATAGATATGTGATGGAGACAGTGGTCTGTCTAGCCCTGGAGTGTATTCTGAGGTGGTCGCTGTCTGGCCTACCCTCACAACCTTGCCATTGTCATACGCTCTGTACTGTCTCATCCCAAAAAAAGCTCTGGGGGGGCCCCAGGACCGAGTTTGGGAAACCCTGCTCTATAGTTTGTTTGCAGACCTATAGTGTTAACTTTGGTTGCAAAATTCCGTGAACTTTCAATAAAATCCCTGGTTTAACGGAAATCCTGGTTGACGGATTACGGATTTCCTGCTTATTCACCTCCCGATTCCGGGAATCCTCCAACTGGGATTTCAGGAACATCAGGGAATTTTGCAACCCTAGTGTTAACTTCATGGTGTTTGCAGATCTGAAGGTAACAGATGGGTGTGAACAGCATGGTGATGGCTCCAGCTAGCCTTCCAATGGGCAGTGGGGAGGTTCTATCGCCATATTGCTTCTACTTATCCTGTTCCATCAGATCCGAAAGGGTAAGGAATGGGGGCCTGTCTCCGACGGAAGGCACTTCCGATAAGCCCGTAAACTGTCCACTCACGTGCAGTGACCATAGAAACGCAACGAGTAGACCAGACACCATTCGCTACTGCCATGTGTGATTTACATGGCTTTTGCTTTGCTATACACTCAATTTAATTTATTGACACAGTTACACATGTGATGCACACCGAAGTTTGGTCTGATTGAAAGCTGTAAAATATTGTTTGATTTGACCAATCCAAAATCGCCTTTTGGATAAAATATTTTTGACAGAAGACCGATAAGACATATCGCTTGGAGAGGATTATCTGTTCTACAGGTAACGTTTCTATGGCGTCAACTTCATACTAAAGACCATGTTTCAATCCAACCAACAAAGTCATTACAATTCATCAATAATATTACTCTCTCTCACTCGTACCCACACGATTCATACGCACACACAGTTATTATTATTCCACATTATTAGTTGTCAGTCATTGAACGGGGTGTGTAAAACAGGGTGATGTCATTTGATACACAGGTTTGATTTAAGGGCTGATTCTGGGTCAGGGGGTCTAACACATTCCAGCAGAACATTTAACAACAATACGCACTCATTTCGTAACTGTAAAAGGCTGCTTACAATGCAGCTTTTCAGAAACACCACCTTAAAACCCTTAGGGAAGACCAAATGACGTGTAACACCACCTGTCAGTTCTACCAACCTGCTACAGATTACACAGAGAAGAAAAGGCTCTGGTTAAGGTACAAATCAACACCCTAAAAACAATAACAAAAAGATCTAGTTTACATGTGTAGTAGCTTACTGTAGTGTACCTATTGGTATAGTGTGGAAGGTTTTGTAGTGTTTGTTGTGGAGAGGGAGAGGCGCAGTGCAACAGGGTGCAGTGGTGGCCTCCACCCTCTAGGGGAGAAGGGTGCAGTGGTGGCCTCCACCCTCTAGGGGAGAAGGGTGCAGTGGTGGCCTCCACCCTCTAGGGGAGAAGGGTGCAGTGGTGGCCTCCACCCTCTAGGGGAGAAGGGTGCAGTGGTGGCCTCCACCCTCTAGGGGAGAAGGGTGCAGTGGTGGCCTCCACCCTCTAGGGTAGAAGGGTGCAGTGGTGGCCTCCACCCTCTAGGGGCAGCCAAGGGGAGTCCACAGGACCTTACTCTGTTCCTGGTCAACTATAGTTATGATCTGAGTGCAAATGTAGGGCAGAGTGCCGCCCTGGACAATACCTGGAAAGATACAGGAAGGGAAGGGTTAACTAGGTTAGAAAATGACACACGAAGCCACATACACGTATGCACAAACTCATCCACACACAGCCAAAGGGAAACAGAGAGTGGAACATGCGTTGAATACCAACCTGTAAAGAATGTGCTATACTCCTGCTCTATCTTCTGTGCAACCTCAAACTGCTCCTTGGAATGTTTTTGAGAGACCTTGTCCCGCAGATACACTGGATCCTTCTGTTCCCTGAGGAGAGAAAACCAGTGCAGAGTATTAACACAGCCTCACTACTAACACAGACAAACCAATATAGAGTAATAACACACAGCCTCACTACCAACACATACAGGTAAACTGCCAAAATAAAGGAACCGCCAACATTGTGTCTTAATAGGGTTTTGGGCCACCATGAGCCGCCAGAATAGCTTCAATGCGCCTTGGCATAAATTCTAGTGATCGCTGTCCGTGGTTCTGAAACATCTGTGCTCTGTTGAATTGGTGCCTTTTACATTTTAGTCATTTAGCAGACGCTCTTATCCTTTTGCTAGACCATGTTGCATTATAGCAAAGTTAACCAGCATATTGGTGTTGAGAACAATGCGGCAGAGGCAGCAGCAGAATGAGGAGATGAGAAAACAGCCCTTGCCTTAAAATGTCTAAGAAAAGTGGGGAAACAAACTTCAATTAGGTATATAATCAATAGCCTAATAGGTAAAAAAAATATTTCACCTTAACCAGGTAGTCCAGTTGAGAACAAGTTCTCATTTACAACTGTGACCTGGCCAAGATAAAGCAAAGCAGTGCGATACAAACAACACAGAGTTACACATGGAATAAACAAACGTAGTCAAAAACAGAATAGAGAAGTCTATATACACTCTGTGCAAATGAGGTAAGGTTAGAGAGGAAAGGCAATAAATAGGCCATAGTGACAAAATAATTACAATTAAACACTGGAGTAATAGATGTGCAGAAGATGAATGTGCAAGTAGAGATACTGGGGTGCAAATGAGCAACAACAAAAAAATATATATATGGGGATGAGGTAGTTGGTTGGGCTATTTACAGATGGGCTATGTACAGGTGCAATGATCTGTAAGTTGCTCCGACAGCTGATGCTTAAAGTTAGTGAGGGAGATATAAGTCTCCAGCTTCAGTGATTTTTGCAATTCGTTCCAGTCATTGGCAGCAGAGAACTGGAAGGAAAGGCGGCCAAAGTAGGAATAGGCTTTGAGGGTGACCAGTGAAATATACCTGCTGGAGCGTGTGCTACGGGTGGGTGTTGCTATGGTGACCAGTGAGCTGAGATAAGGCGGGGCTTTACCTAGCAAAGACTTACAGATGACCTGGAGCCAGTGGGTTTGGCGACGAATATGAAGCGAGGGCCAGCCAACGAGAGCACACAGGTCGCAGTGGTGGGTAGTATATGGGGCTTTGGTGACAAAACGGATGGCACTGTGATAGCCTCCAACACTCTACTCAATAAATTGGATGCAGTCTATTTTATAAATTACTTCGCCAAAGTCAAGGATCGTTAGGATAGTCAGTTTTACGAGGGTATGTTTGGCAGCATGAGTGAAGGATGCTTTGTTGCGAAATAGGATGCTGATTCTAGATTTAATTTTGGATCGGAGATGCTTAACGTGAGTCTGGAAGGAGAGTTTACAGTCTAACCAGACACCTAGTTATTTGTAATTGTCCACATATTCTTAGTCAGAACTGTCCAGAGTAGTGATGCTGGATGGGCGGGCAGGTGCAGGCAGCGATCGGTTGAATAGCATGCATTTAGTTTTACTTGCATTTAAGAGCAGTTGGAGGCCACGGAAGGAGAGTTGTATGGCATTGAAGCTCATCTGGAGGTTAGTTAACAGTGTCCAAAGAAGGGCCAGAAGTATACAGAATGGTTTTGTCTACGTAGAGGTGGATCAGAGACTCACCAGCAGCAAGAGCGACATCATTGATGTATACAGAGAAAAGAGTCGGCCCGAGAATTGAACCCTGTGGCACACCCATAGAGACTGCCAGAGGTCCGGACAACAGGCCCTCCGATTTGACACACTGAACTCTGTCTGAGAAGTAGTTGGTGAACCAGGCGAGGCAGTCATTTGTGCCCGGCTTTATCAATCATCCACAGATATCTATAGTAATAAGACAGATCCTGCTTCTGTTGCCTGTGATTGTTCACGTTATCAGCCTACTGATTCCGTGATCGCCAAGCCTCACGCAACCACAACATGTTGGAAAAACTATTTCACAAATTCAGCTGTTTTTAATCTTTGCTGTAATAAAGACTTTATACTTTTTGTTAGAACTGCATCTTATTTCTTATCATTTATTGTGTTTACACTTTTTCAAATTGTCAGAATAATTCATCATAATATAGCCTATAACTATCCTTTTTCTTGACCTCCTTGTTATTATTACTATTATGACCATCATTATGATAAGTAATTATCAATATCATTAGTAGGCTTAGTATAGCAGCCTTGTATAACCACCATTAAGCTGTAGGCCTAAGAGCACATCCTGTTCAGTCTTAATACCGTAACTTGAGTGGACCTAAATCATTCATTCGTTCGTTTCATCACACTGTAGAAATCAAATGATATTTGTCACACGCTCCGAATACAACAGGTGTAGACCTTTACAGTGAAATGCTTACTTACAAGCCCTTAACCAACAATGCAGTTAAGAAAAATAAGTTAAGAAAGTATTTACTAAAATAAAACGGAATAATAATAAAAAATATTTTTTTTAAATTAAAAATAAATAATTAAGGGGCAACAATAAAATAACAGTAACGAGGCTATGTACATGGGGGTACTGGTACAATGTCAATGTGCGGGGGTAATTGAGATAATATAGTTGAGGTAATTGAGATAATATATACATGTAGGTAGAGGTAAAGTGACTATGCACAGATAATAAACAGAGTAGCAGCAGTGGCGGCGGCGAGGGGTCAATGCAAATAGTCTGGGTGGCCATTTGATTAGCCATTAGGAGTCTTATGGCTTGGGGGTAGAAGCTGTTTAGAAGCCTCTTGGACCTAGACTTGGCGCTCTGGTACCGCTTGCCATGCGGTAGCATAGAGAAGAGTCTTTGACTAGGGTGGCTGGAGTCTTTGACAATTTTTAGGGCCTAAGATTGCCAACTTCTGGGAAAAGAGGTTTGTCTGAGTAAAATATAACTACTAAATAATAGATACATCTAAATCCCCATGTCACTACAACTCTACTCATCAGTCCTGGGACAAACCAATTTGCTCCCCTAAAAACTTTAAACAATGCATAAAAATATGTAGTAGAGGAAACTACGCCATTTTAAAGTGTTTTAAAATGGTGGCAAAAATTGATGCAAATGTCACCGCATTCAAGAATGACTCCTCCACTAACACAGAATCATCTTCTCTCATAAGTTGGAAGAAAAAAAGTCAAATTATAGCAGGGCTCTCCAACCCTGTTCCTGGAGCGCTACCGTTCTGTAGGTTTAACCTCCAACCCTGTTCCTGTAGAACTACCGTTCTGTAGGTTTTCACTCCAACCCTGTTCCTGTAGAGCTACCATTCTGTAGGTTTAACCTCCAACCCTGTTCCTGTAGAGCTACCATTCTGTAGGTTTAACCTCCAACCCTGTTCCTGTAGAGCTACCATTCTGTAGGTTTAACCTCCAACCCTGTTCCTGGAGCGCAACCATTCTGTAGGTTTAACCTCCAACCCTGTTCCTGTAGAACTACCATTCTGTAGGTTTAACCTCCAACCCTGTTCCTGTAGAACTACCGTTCTGTAGGTTTAACCTCCAACCCTGTTCCTGTAGAACTACCGTTCTGTAGGTTTAACCTCCAACCCTGTTCCTGTAGAACTACCGTTCTGTAGATTTAACCTCCAACCCTGTTCCTGTAGAACTACCATTCTGTAGGTTTAACCTCCAACCCTGTTCCTGGAGAGCTACCATTCTGTAGATTTAACCTGTTATGGATAGGGGGCAGTATTTTCACGGCTGGATAAAAAACGTACCCGATTTAATCTGATTATTACTCCTGTTTGAGGACAAAGAGTATTGTGAAGGTTTAAACCAGTTCGCAAGTGTTTTGTTTAATTCTGTTCAGCCATTTTCTTTGGCCAAATTAAGTTCTAACTGTAATGCTGTGTTTGCCGCAACATAATAGCCTCCTCTTGTTTTCCCTATAAACAATGGCTTGACTTACTTTTGTAAAAGTTGTGTGGTGTGGCTATTATTAGCCTGTTATACTGCAGGCCTATGATATAAAGGCATGATATGAAGGCAGTGCAGACCGGCGCTCCTACTAACTCCAACAGTTGAACTTGAGGTGAGGAAGTGTTTCAGACCTACCAGAGTTACTCCTATAATCTAACAATATAATGCTTATCTTTATACAAAATCTTTGGAGAGAAAATGTAAGAATTAACCTCCTTCTGTATGTCTATATCTATATAGCAGACGCCGTAACAATCTGACAAAGAAATGCATGTCGGTGTTATTGCATGCCGCCGGCATATCTCTAGCTCTCTGGGGCCAGGACTAACCTTCTCTTCTTTCCTTTTTAATTACTTTATTTGTATTTACATACATACACTTAATAATGTAAACCCAACATGTAAACCCAACGTAAAGTGATAATCCAACCACCTGACAGGTGTGGCATATCAAGAAGCTGATTAAACAGCATGATCATTACACAGGTGCACGTTGTGCAGGGGACAATAAAGGCCCACTAAAATGTACAGTTGTCACACAACACCACAGATGTATCAAGTTTTGAAGGAGCGTGCAATTGGCATGCAGGAATGTCCACCAGAGCTGTTGCCAGAGAATTGAATGTAATTTCTCTACCATAAGCCGCCTCCAAAATCATTTAGAGAATTTGGCAGTACGTCCAACCGGCCTCACAACCATGAGTATGGCGTTGTCTGTGTGAGAGGTTTGCTGATGTCAAAGTTGTAAACAGAGTGCCCCATGGTGGCGGTGGGGTTATGGTATGGGCCGGCATAAGCTATGGACAATGAACACAATTGCATTTTATCGATGGCAATTTGGGCCATTGTGAGGCCCATTTTTTTTTTATGTATCTGTGACCAAGAGATGCATATCTATATTTCCAGTCATGTGAAATCTATAGATTAGGGCCTAATGAATTTATTTCAATTGACTGATTTTCTCATATGATCTGTAACTCAGTAAAATCAATATACGCACGCACGCACATTTACAGTTGAAGTGGGAAGTTTACATACACCTAAGCCAAATCCATTTAAACTCAGTTTTTCACAATTCCTGACATTTAATCCAAGTAAAGATTTCCCATCTTAGGTCAGTTAGGATCACCACTTTATTTTAAGAACGTCAAATGTCAGAATAATAGTAGAGAGAATGATTTATTTAATCTTTTACTTCTTTCATCACATTCCCAGTGGGTCAGAAGTTTACATACACTCAATTAGTATTTGGTAGCATTGCCTTTAAATTGTTTAGCTTGGGTCAAACGTTTCAGGTAGCCTTCCACAATAAATTGGGTGAATTTTGGCCCATTCCTCATTTTCTATGGGATTGAGGTCAGGGCTTTGTGATGGCCACTCCAATACCTTGACTTTGTTGTTCTTAAGCCATTTTGCCACAACTTCGGAAGTATGCTTGGGGTCATTGTCCATTTGGAAGACCCATTTGCGACCAAGCTTTAACTTCTCGACTGATGTCTTGAGATGTTGCTTCAATATATCCACATAATTTTTCTACCTCATGATGCCATCTATTTTGTGAAGTGCACCAGTCCCTCCTGCAGCAAAGCACCCCCCATGGCATGATGCTGCCACCCCCGTGCTTCACGGTTGGGATGGTGTTCTTCGGCTTGCAAGCCTCCCCCTTTTTCCTCCAAACATTATGATGGTCATTACGGCCAAACAGTTCTATTTTTGTTTCATCAGACCAGAGGACATTTCTCCAAAAAGTACAAACGCAAACCGTAGTCTGGCTTTTTTATGGTGGTTTTGGAGCAGTGGCTACTTCCATGCTGAGCGGCCTTTCAGGTTATGTTGATATAGGACTCGTTTTACTGTGGATATAGATAATTTGTACCCGTTTCCTCCAGCATCTTCATTAGGTCCTTTGCTGTTCTGGGATTGATTTGCACTTTTTGCACCAAAGTACGTTCATCTCTAGGAGACAGAACGGTATGACGGCTGCGTGGTCCCATGGTGTTTATACTTGCGTACTATTGTTCGTACAGATGAACGTGGTCCCTTCAGGTGTTTGGAAATTGCTCCCAAGGATGAACCAGACTTGTGGAGGTCTACAATTCTTTTCTGAGGTCTTTGCTGATTTCTTTTGATTTTCCCATGATGTCAAGCAAATATGCACGGAGTTTGAAGGTGGGCCTTGAAATACATCCACAGGTACACCTCCAATTGACTCAAATGATGTCAATTAGCCTAATCAGAAGCTACTTAAGCCATGACATCATTTTTGTGGAATTTTCCAAGCTGTTTAACTTCTATGGGCTATGTGGGACGCTAGCGTCCCACCCGCGATACACACTATCAACAGCCAGTGAAATATCAGGGCGTGAAATACAAAACAGCAAAAATCTCATAATTTCATTTTCTCAAAACAATCAACTATTTTACACCATTTTAAAGATAAACTTCTCGTTAATCTAACCACATTGTCCGATTTCAAAAAGGCTTTACGGCGAAAGCATAAAATTAGATTGTTAGGACATCAACTTCACAAGAAAAACCACACAGCCATTTTCCAAGCAATGACATGCATCACAAAAACCAAAAATACAGCTAAAATATTCACTAACCTTTGATGATCTTCATCAGATGACACTCATAGGACTTCATGTTACACAATACATGTATGTTTTGCTTGATAAAATTCATATTTATATCCAAAAACCCCATTTTACATTGGCACGTGATGTTCAGAAAATGTATTCCCACCAAAACTGCACATCAATTTACAAAAATACTCATCATAAACGTTGATAAAATGTACAACAGCTATTGCAAGAATTATAGATATACTTCTCCTTAATGCAACCGCTGTGTCAGATTTTAAAATAGCTTTACGGAGAAAGCACATTTTTCAATATTCTGAGTACATAGCTCAGCCATCAAAGCAAGCTATACAGATACCCACCAAGTTCTGGGGTCAACTAAACATTTAAGTCAAACTCAGAATTAGTATTATAAATATTCTCTTACCTTTGCTGATCTTCGTCAGAATGCAATCCGAGGACTCCTACTTCCACAAGAAATGTTATTTTTGTTCGAAATACTCCATATTTATGTCCAAATACCTCCGTTTTGTTCGTGCGTTCAGATCACTATCCAAAAGGCATAACGCGCAAGCGTAAATCCAGACACAAGGTCAAATAGTTCCATTACCATTCGTAGAAACATGTCAAACATTGTTTACAATCAATCCTTAGGGTCTTTTTAACATAAAACTTAGATAATATTCCAACCGGACAATAGCGTATTCATTACAGAGGAAAAAGAAGGAGCGGCGCGCCAAATGTGCCTGCGCAGTAAACAACTCACTGGTCCCAGGCAGTCCACTCATTGACTGAGCTCAAATTTTCTGCCCAGTAACAGGAGAAGGATGAAACACGTTTCTAAAGGCTGTTGACAGCCAATGGAAGCCGTAGGAAGTGCAACGTGAACCCACAGACACTGTAGTTTCGATAGGGTTTAAAAAGAAGAACTACAATTCTCAGATTTCCCACTTCCTGGTTGGATTTTTCTCAGGTTTTTGCCTGCCATATGAGTTCTGTTATACTCACATCATTCAAACAGAAACTTCAAAGTGTTTTCTATCCAAATCTACTAATAATATGCAAATATTTGTCTGTCTGTAAACAATTGTTGGAAAAATTATTTGTGCTATGCATAAAGTAGATGTCCTAACCGACTTGCCAAAACTATAGTTTGTTAAAAATACATTTGTGGAGTGGTTGAAAAACTAGTTTTAATGACTCCAACTTAAGTGTATGTAAACTTCCAACTTCAAATGTATTTACACACAAATACAATATAATACAGTGGATGCCTAGTGGCGGCAGGGTAGCCTAGTGGTTAGAGCGTTGGACTAGTAACCGAAAGGTTGCAAGTTCAAATCCCTGAGCTGACAAGGTACAAATCTGTCGTTCTGCCCCTGAACAGGCAGTTAACCCACTGTTCCTAGGCCATCATTGTAAATAAGAATTTGTTCTTAACTGACCTGCCTAGTTAAATAAAAGGTTAAAAAAAGCTTTTTTTAAATGCCTAAGCCTATGCATGAAATGCCCTGATGCATTTAGTGCTCAAATCGCTGACAGTTGAACCATGAGGTGGACAATAACTGTTTTAGGAAAGTAAAGACCAATAAAATATTAGGCTATAAAGTTCCCCCGGCAATGTGTCTGCCGGGGGAATCTCATGGTAGAGGAAATCTATCCAACCTTTTCATTACCGACTGGTCAAGGAGGAGAAGAAGTTATCAAATAACATTCGGATACAGCCAGGGGATTTCTCAGTGTGCGTGTGGTAGTAGTCAAAAAGAAAAGGAGCCTAGGGATTTCTGACTGTGCTAGCGTTATACTGCTATTATTATACTGTTCCTGCTGAATCCCTTTACATCCCATTAATTTCTCCAATTAGTTACTCACCCGGGGGACCATCGCGCACACACACACCCAGACAGAGACACACCCACAAAAGCTTTCCGTGAACTCAACCACCAAGTACAAATGGACAAAACACACTAAAGATGCGTCTCCATGGAATTATTTCATCTCAGACCTGGGATCTCGTAAAATGGAACATAACATTTAAAAGATCTAGAATGATTATAACACTGAAAATCCGTGAAGAGGATGGTGTGGCTGGCTACTTACTTGATCTGCTTGGCGTTTTTGTAGCGGATGAAGATGACAATAGGGTAGATGTGAACGCTGTGCAGCCTCTCAATGGCGTGGGGGGCGATGTCTAGCAGACAGTGACAGTCCTAAGAGAGGGAGAAGAGGACATCTCAGTTCAGTCCTGTTCTAGGAGAGAGAGAAGACTGGGATGACAAGCAACATGCTGCTGCTGCTTTCAGAAAGGACCAACATGCTGCTGCTGCTGCTTTCAGAAAGGACCAACATGCTGCTGCTGCTGCTTTCAGAAAGGACCAACATGCTGCTGCTGCTGCTATCAGAAAGGACCAACATGCTGCTGCTGCTTTCAGAAAGGACCAACATGCTGCTGCTGCTTTCAGAAAGGACCAACATGCTGCTGCTGCTTTCAGAAAGGACCAACATGCTGCTGCTGCTTTCAGAAAGGACCAACATGCTGCTGCTGCTTTCAGAAAGGACCAACATGCTGCTGCTGCTTTCAGAAAGGACCAACATGCTGCTGCTGCTTTCAGAAAGGACCAACATGCTGCTGCTGCTTTCAGAAAGGACCAACATGCTGCTGCTGCTTTCAGAAAGGACCAACATGCTGCTGCTTTCAGAAAGGACCAACATGCTGCTGCTGCTGCTTTCAGAAAGGACCAACATGCTGCTGCTTTCAGAAAGGACCAACATGCTGCTGCTGCTGCTTTCAGAAAGGACCAACATGCTGCTGCTGCTTTCAGAAAGGACCAACATGCTGCTGCTGCTTTCAGAAAGGACCAACATGATGCTACTGCTTTCAGAAAGGACCAACATGCTGCTGCTGCTTTCAGAAAGGACCAACATGCTGCTGCTGCTTTCAGAAAGGATCAAATGCAAGAGACTCGACGTCTATTAAGACAGAAAGTTGTAAATTGTGAGAAATGAAAAACCTGAAGACTGCTTTTGAGGTGACATTAAATAAGCTTTTAATTGACCACATCTAACTTTATTCTGAAATAACTAAGGGGAACACTTTAATTTGATAAGAGACGAGGATCTGACCCCCGTTCAAATAATTTTATTCACTATTATCTAAAAGGTGAAACTGCTGCTAGATCAGCCCTGATGTTGTACCTTCTCTGTTATCTCCTTGATGGAGGCCACGGTGGTCACGTCAAAATGGCCACTCCTGCGTTTGTAGTCGATGAAGAGGCAGTCTTTGACTCCACGCTCTATAGCCTGCTGGGATGCCTTCATCACCTCTGAGGAAGACACACAGACAGAAGTCAGAGACTGTTCATCCTAATGAATACAACCCAGTAGTCTAACCAAAGAAATAGAAAATGACAAGAAGGGCTACACACTAAACCCCATTCTGTTTGATAAAATGACAAGAAGGGCTACACACTAAACCCCATTCTGTTTGATAAAATGACAAGAACGGCTACACACTAAACCCCATTCTGTTTGATAAAATGACAAGGGCTACACACTAAACCCCATTCTGTTCGATAAAATGACAAGCAATCATCAGTAGGCAATAATATATTATTATGTATGCTTTTCTTTTGGAGTGCATATAGGACAATGTGTCCCAAATGACACCCCATCCACAGGGCACATAAGGCTGCGGTCAAAAGTAGTGCACTACAGTGAATTCGGAAAGTATTCAGACCTTGACTTTTTCCACATTTTGTTACGTTACAGCCTCATTAATCTACACACATCACCCCATAATGACAAAGCAAAAACAGGTTTAGAAATGTTTGCAAATTTATTTAAAAAAAAGTAAAAAATGAAAAACCTTATTTACATAAGAATTCAGATCCTTTGAATTGAGACTCGAAATTGAGCTCAGGTACATCCTGTTTCCATTGATCATCCTTGAGATGTTTCTACAACTTGATTGGAGTTCACTTGTGGTAAATTCAATTGATTAGATATGATTTGGAAAGGCACACACCTGTCTATACAAAGTCCCACACTTCACAGTACATGTCACAACAAACACCAAGCCATGAGGTTGAAGGAATTGTCCGTAGAGCTCAGAGACAGGATTGTGTCAAGCCACAGATCTGGGGAAGGATACCAAAACATTTCTGAAGCATTGAATGTCTCCAAGAACACAGTCATTCTTAAATGGAAGAAGTTTGGAACCACCAAGACACTTCCTAGAGCTGGCTGCCCGTCCAAACTGAGCAATCGAGGGAGAAGGGCCTTGGTCAGGGAGGTGACCAAGAACCCGATGGTCACTGACAGAGCTCTAGATTTCCTCTGTGGAGATGGGAGAACCTTCCAGAAGGACAACCATCTCTGCAGCACTCCACCAATCACGCATTTATGGTAGAGTGGCCAGACAGAAGCCACTCCTCAGTAAAAAGGCAGGACAGCCCGCTTGGAGTTTGCCAAAAGGCACCTAAAGGACTCTCAGACCATGAGAAACAAGATTCTCTGGTCTGATGAAACCAATATTGAACTATTTGGCCTGAATGCCAAACATCACGTCTGGAGGAAACCTGGCACCATCCCTACGGTGAAGCATGGTGGTGGCACCATCGTGCTGTGGGGATGTTTTTCAGCGGCAGGGACTGGGAGACCAGTCAGGATCGAGGCAAAGTGCAGAGAGATCCTTGATAAAAACCTGCTCCAGAGCGCTCAGGACCTCAGACTGGGGCAAAGGTTCACCTTCCAACAGGACAACGACCCGAAGCACACTGCCAGAGCCCGGACTTGAACCCGATCGAACATCTCTGGAGAGACCTGAAAATAGCTGTGCAGCAACACTCCCCATCCAACCTGACCGAGTTTGAGAGGATCTACAGAGAAGAATGGGAGAAACTTCCCAAATACAGGTGTGCCAAGCTTGTAGCGTCATATCCAATAATACTTTTTTGTCATTATGGAGTATTGCGTGTAGATTGCTGAGCAAAAAAACTATTTAATACATTTTTGAATAAGGCTGTATTGTAACAAAATGTGGAAAAAGTGAAGGGGTCTGAATACGGTGCTGATCTCAACTCAACCAGTATTATATTGTGGTACCATATGTGGTACTCTACTCAACTAGTATTATATTGTGGTACCATATGTGGTACTCTACTCAACCAGTATTATATTGTGGTACCATATGTTGTACTCTACTCAACCAGTATTATATTGTGGTACCATATGTTGTACTCTACTCAACCAGTATTATATTGTGGTACCATATGTTGTACTCTACTCAACCAGTATTATATTGTGGTACCATATGTTGTACTCTACTCAACCAGTATTATATTGTGGTACTGCTGTACTTTACTCACCCAGGACACATCTGCAGAACTTCCCGGGGGACTCTTTAACCAGCATGTCCTTGACGGGGTCTGAGAGAGGGCCGAGGATCACGACCGGCCTAGAGGAAACACACACTACCTTCTGGACCCGCTGGTACGCCAGGCTCACACAGTCTGAGGGGGAGAGACACACACACACCCAACCGAATCAGTTAGTGGGGTAGCGTTACACACGACAGCCTAATACTCTGTCCATGTAAAGGTGTGTGTCCCCTCACCCTCTAGAAATGGTATGGAGTCTGTGCTAATGGCGTCCTGGGCCACCAGTTCCTTGCCGTCTTTGGAGCTGCTGCGTTTGTGTTTGTTTTTCCTCCTGAAGAAGGATCTCCTGGCGGCAGCAGAAAGACTCTTACTGTCCTTGTCATCCTTCAGCTCTGTCATACTGTGTCTACGGTAGAACTCCTGGTCCATCCTGCACAGACACATACAATATAGTCACACAAGACTCGTCATGACACACGGAACTTACCCAAATGATGGGGAGAGACTCACTGGTATCAGCTAATAACTTAGTAGTGTGTGTGTCTCTTACATGTATTTGCTGGGGATCTGTCCTCTCTGGATCCGCTGTGCGTTCTCATCCAGCTGCCAGACCATCCAGCTGCCGAAGCTGCCCTTTGGTAGAGTATCATCCACATAGAGAATGTCATCCTTCTGAAAACTCAGGTCCAGCTCTGCCTCAGCAGTCCGCTCATAAAGTGCTCTAGAGAGATGGAGGGGGAAGTACGGAGAGGGGAAGAGCGAGAGGAGGGGTGGAATGGAGAGAGGGTTAGTGTGTGTGCTCCTATGTGAGCGAGCATGCGTACCTATTCCCCTTTAAAGTCCAGCCCACTAAGGTTGGAGCCCCATAGCTCTTTTTCTCAGCGTATCTGTGTGTCTGTCTATCTGTGTGAAGGCCGTGTCAGGGTTGGGGCTGTGTGAAGGCCGTGTCAGGGTTGAGGCTGTGTGAAGGCCGTGTCAGGGTTGGGGCTGTGTGAAGGCCGTGTCAGGGTTGGGGCTGTGTGAAGGCCGTGTCAGGGTTGGGGCTGTGTGAAGGCCGTGTCAGGGTTGGGGCTGTGTGAAGGCCGTGTCAGGGTTGGGGCTGTGTGAAGGCCGTGTCAGGGTTGGGGCTGTGTGAAGACCGTGTCAGGGTTGGGGCTGTGTGAAGGCCCTGTCAGGGTTGGGGCTGTGTGAAGGCCCTGTCAGAGTTGGGGCTGTGTGAAGGCCCTGTCAGGGTTGGGGCTGTGTGAAGGCCCTGTCAGGGTTGGGGCTGTGTGAAGGCCCTGTCAGGGTTGGGGCTGTGTGAAGGCCCTGTCAGGGTTGGGGCTGTGTGAAGGCCGTGTCAGGGTTGGGGCTGTGTGTGTGCATGTATCTGTGTGAAGGCCGTGTCAGGGTTGGGGCTGTGTGTGTGCATGTATCTGTGTGAAGGCCCTGTCAGGGTTGGGGCTGTGTGTGTGCATGTATCTGTGCGTGTGAAGGCCGTGTCAGGGTTGGGGCTGTGTGTGTGCATGTATCTGTGTGAAGGCCCTGTCAGGGTTGGGGCTGTGTGTGTGCATGTATCTGTGCGTGTGAAGGCCGTGTCAGGGTTGGGGGTGGACATCCTGACACGGTCTGTGTGACTTTGGCAGGCAGCTGCTGCCATGCAGAGACTCAGATTGCATCCCGAATGGCACTCTATTCCCTACATTGTGTACTACTTGTCAATGGGCCCTGGTTCAAAATAGTGCACTATATAGGGAACAGAGTGCCATTTGGGACACCAAGTCAGCTTCTTACAGACTTCTAACAAGGAACACCTGCTCTGACCGACACACATCCACAGCCTGTAGTCTAGGAGCTGTCCCGGTCTGCCTCGTGCACACACATCCACTCATCCACAGCCTGTAGTCTAGGAGCTGTCCCGGTCTGCCTCGTGCACACACATCCACAGCCTGTAGTCTAGGAGCTGTCCCGGTCTGCCTCGTGCACACACATCCACTCATCCACAGCCTGTAGTCTAGGAGCTGTCCCGGTCTGCCTCGTGCACACACATCCACAGCCTGTAGTCTAGGAGCTGTCCCGGTCTGCCTCGTGCACACACATCCACTCATCCACAGCCTGTAGTCTAGGAGCTGTCCCGGTCTGCCTCGTGCACACACATCCACAGCCTGTAGTCTAGGAGCTGTCCCGGTCTGCCTCGTGCACACACATCCACTCATCCACAGCCTGTAGTCTAGGAGCTGTCCCGGTCTGCCTCGTGCACACACATCCACTCATCCACAGCCTGTAATCTAGGAGCTGTCCCGGTCTGCCTCGTGCACACACATCCACTCATCCACAGCCTGTAGTCTAGGAGCTGTCCCGGTCTGCCTCGTGCACACACATCCACTCATCCACAGCCTGTAGTCTAGGAGCTGTCCCGGTCTGCCTCGTGCACACACATCCACTCATCCACAGCCTGTAATCTAGGAGCTGTCCCGGTCTGCCTCGTGCACACACATCCACAGCCTGTAGTCTAGGAGCTGTCCCGGTCTGCCTCGTGCACACACATCCACTCATCCACAGCCTGTAATCTAGGAGCTGTCCCGGTCTGCCTCGTGCACACACATCCACTCATCCACAGCCTGTAATCTAGGAGCTGTCCCGGGTCTACCTCGTGCACACACATCCACTCATCCACAGCCTGTAGTCTAGGAGCTGTCCCGGTCTGCCTCGTGCACACACATCCACTCATCCACAGCCTGTAATCTAGGAGCTGTCCCGGGTCTACCTCGTGCACACACATCCACTCATCCACAGCCTGTAATCTAGGAGCTGTCCCGGTCTGCCTCGTGCACACACATCCACTCATCCACAGCCTGTAGTCTATGAGCTGTCCCGGTCTGCCTCGTGCACACACATGCAAACACACGCAAACTCTCTACAGAGGAATTTAACCAGGGGCTAATGGAGAGGGCAAGTCTCCTCTGTTTTTCTGTCTGAATGTAAACCATTCGTAGACAGACAGGATACTAATTGTAACAATGTTCAGAACAGAGCAATCCGCTGCTTTATTGGTGTTCACAAACTGACTCCAAACCTGGCCATCTGTGGAGATATGGGTTGGGAACCATGCGTGGTTCGGCAAAAAGGTGACATGGAACAGACTGATACATTTTCCAGAACACAGAATCACAACAACAAAAACAGTTGGACTGGGACCTTAACCACTTTCTAGACCACGGATAGTTATGAGTATCTATGTTTTGTGAAACTGATTTGCAGTATATACAGTATACTCAGGAACAAATTACCAGGTGGTGTTAACCAAATCAAGGACAAGCCTTTGTGGAAAAATGGGCAGTTGATTTTGAGTTTCAACCTAAAACTTAGAACGTACACTCAACGAGAACTACAATCCTGAACCATATGTCCATCTGAACCTAAGAAAAAGCCAAAGGTCAGTTTGTGCTCAGCTCCAGCACCTTCCCTCTGACTATACAGATGAAGAGACATAGATGGTAGCTGGTTGCGTAGTGGGGCTAGATGGTAGCTGGTTGCGTAGTGGGGCTAGATGGTAGCTGGTTGCGTAGTGAGACAGATGGTAGCTGGTTGCGTAGTGGGGCTAGATGGTAGCTGGTTGTGTAGTGGGGCTAGATGGTAGCTGGTTGTGTAGTGGGGCTAGATGGTAGCTGGTTGCGTAGTGGGGCTAGATGGTAGCTGGTTGCATAGTGGGGCTAGATGGTAGCTGGTAGCGTAGTGAGACATAGATGGTAGCTGGTTGCGTAGTGAGACATAGATGGTAGCTGGTTGCGTAGTGAGACATAGATGGTAGCTGGTTGTGTAGTGGGGCTAGATGGTAGCTGGTTGCGTAGTGGGGCTAGATGGTAGCTGGTTGCGTAGTGGGGCTAGATGGTAGCTGGTTGCGTAGTGGGGCTAGATGGTAGCTGGTTGCGTAGTGGGGCTAGATGGTAGCTGGTTGTGTAGTGGGGCTAGATGGTAGCTGGTTGCGTAGTGGGGTTAGATGGTAGCTGGTTGCGTAGTGAGACATAGATGGTAGCTGGTTGTGTAGTGGGGCTAGATGGTAGCTGGTTGTGTAGTGGGGCTAGATGGTAGCTGGTTGTGTAGTGGGGCTAGATGGTAGCTGGTTGCGTAGTGGGGCTAGATGGTAGCTGGTTGCGTAGTGGGGCTAGATGGTAGCTGGTTGCGTAGTGAGACATAGATGGTAGCTGGTTGCGTAGTGGGGCTAGATGGTAGCTGGTTGCGTAGTGAGACAGATGGTAGCTGGTTGCGTAGTGGGGCTAGATGGTAGCTGGTTGTGTAGTGGGGCTAGATGGTAGCTGGTTGTGTAGTGGGGCTAGATGGTAGCTGGTTGCGTAGTGGGGCTAGATGGTAGCTGGTTGCGTAGTGGGGCTAGATGGTAGCTGGTTGCGTAGTGAGACAGATGGTAGCTGGTTGCGTAGTGGGGCTAGATGGTAGCTGGTTGTGTAGTGGGGCTAGATGGTAGCTGGTTGTGTAGTGGGGCTAGATGGTAGCTGGTTGCGTAGTGGGGCTAGATGGTAGCTGGTTGCGTAGTGGGGCTAGATGGTAGCTGGTTGCGTAGTGAGACATAGATGGTAGCTGGTTGCGTAGTGAGACATAGATGGTAGCTGGTTGCGTAGTGAGACATAGATGGTAGCTGGTTGTGTAGTGGGGCTAGATGGTAGCTGGTTGCGTAGTGGGGCTAGATGGTAGCTGGTTGCGTAGTGGGGCTAGATGGTAGCTGGTTGCGTAGTGGGGCTAGATGGTAGCTGGTTGCGTAGTGGGGCTAGATGGTAGCTGGTTGCGTAGTGGGGCTAGATGGTAGCTGGTTGTGTAGTGGGGCTAGATGGTAGCTGGTTGCGTAGTGGGGTTAGATGGTAGCTGGTTGCGTAGTGAGACATAGATGGTAGCTGGTTGTGTAGTGGGGCTAGATGGTAGCTGGTTGTGTAGTGGGGCTAGATGGTAGCTGGTTGTGTAGTGGGGCTAGATGGTAGCTGGTTGCGTAGTGGGGCTAGATGGTAGCTGGTTGCGTAGTGGGGCTAGATGGTAGCTGGTTGCGTAGTGAGACATAGATGGTAGCTGGTTGCGTAGTGGGGCTAGATGGTAGCTGGTTGCGTAGTGAGACATAGATGGTAGCTGGTTGCGTAGTGGGGCTAGATGGTAGCTGGTTGCGTAGTGAGACATAGATGGTAGCTGGTTGCGTAGTGAGACAGATGGTAGCTGGTTGCGTAGTGGGGCTAGATGGTAGCTGGTTGCGTAGTGGGGCTAGATGGTAGCTGGTTGCGTAGTGGGGCTAGATGGTAGCTGGTTGCGTAGTGGGGCTAGATGGTAGCTGGTTGCGTAGTGGGGCTAGATGGTAGCTGGTTGTGTAGTGGGGCTAGATGGTAGCTGGTTGCGTAGTGGGGCTAGATGGTAGCTGGTTGTGTAGTGGGGCTAGATGGTAGCTGGTTGCGTAGTGGGGCTAGATGGTAGCTGGTTGCGTAGTGGGGTTAGATGGTAGCTGGTTGCGTAGTGGGGCTAGATGGTAGCTGGTTGCGTAGTGGGGCTAGATGGTAGCTGGTTGCGTAGTGGGGCTAGATGGTAGCTGGTTGCGTAGTGGGGCTAGATGGTAGCTGAACTGACCATAATTATTGAATGCATATCATTTGCTAAATATTATTTAATTCTGTAGTGTCTTGGGTAATAAATAATATCAGACGATAGCTATAAATCTTACTATAGAGATTATATACACAGAGACGGACAGACACAGATAGACAGAGAGATACAGACAGAACATATACAGACAGAAAGATAGACACACTGATACAGACAGAGACAGATACAGACAGAACATATACAGACAGACAGACAGATACAGACAGAGACAGACAGACAAACAGGACATAGACAGATACAGAGACAGATACAGAGACAGACAAACATGACATAGACAGATACAGAGACAGATACAGAGACAGACATGACATAGACAGATACAGATACAGAGACAGACATGACATAGACAGAGACAGACATGACATAGACAGATACAGAGACAGACATGACATAGACAGATACAGAGACAGACATGACATAGATACAGAGACAGACATCAGATACAGAGACAGACATCAGATAGACAGACATGACATAGACAGATAGACAGACATGACATAGACAGATAGACAGACATGACATAGACAGACAGACAGACAGACATGACATAGACATGACATAGACAGACATGACATAGACAGATACAGACAGACATCAGATAGACAGACATGACAGACATCAGATAGACAGACATGACATAGACAGACAGACAGACATGACAGACAGACATGACATAGACAGATACAGACAGACATGACAGACAGATACAGACAGACATGACATAGACAGATACAGACAGACATGACAGACAGATACAGACAGACATGACAGACAGATACAGACAGACATGACAGACAGATACAGACAGACATGACATAGACAGACAGACAGAGGCACACAGACATATCTGTCCAGTGTCTGTGTTCTTTTGCCCATCTTAACCTTTTCTTTTTATTGGCCAGACAGATATGGCTTTTTCTTTGCAACTCTGCCTTGAAGGCCAGCATCCCAGAGTCACTGGTGTTTTGCAGGTACTATTTAATGAAGCTGCCAGTTGAGGAATGTGCTTTTCTTTCAAAAACAAGGACATTTCTAAGTGACCACAAACTTTTGAACGGTAGTATATATATATATATATAAATATATATACACACATACATATGGTCTGTCTGTCTGTCTGTCTGTCTGTCTGTCTGTCTGTCTGTCTGTCTATATATACACTGCTCAAAAAAATAAAGGGAACACTTAAACAACACAATGTAACTCCAAGTCAATCACACTTCTGTGAAATCAAACTGTCCACTTAGGAAGCAGCACTGATTGACAATACATTTCACATGCTGTTGTGCAAATGGAATAGACAACAGGTGGAAATTATAGGCAATTAGCAAGACACCCCCAAAAAAGGAGTGGTTCTGCAGGTGGTGACCACAGACCACTTCTCAGTTCCTATGCTTCCTGGCTGATGTTTTGGTCACTTTTGAATGCTGGCGGTGCTTTCACTCTAGTGGTAGCATGAGACGGAGTCTACAACCCACGCAAGTGGCTCAGGTAGTGCAGCTCATCCAGGATGGCACATCAATGCGAGCTGTGGCAAGAAGGTTTGCTGTGTCTGTCAGCGTAGCGTCCAGAGCATGGAGGCACTACCAGGAGACAGGCCAGTACATCAGGAGACGTGGAGGAGGCTGTAGGAGGGCAACAATCCAGCAGCAGGACCGCTACCTCCGCCGTTGTGCAAGGAGGAGCAGGAGAAGCACTGCCAGAGCCCAGCAAAATGACCTCCAGCAGGCCACAAATGTGCATGTGTCTGCTCAAACGGTCAGAAACAGACTCCATGAGGCTGGTATGAGGGCCCGACGTCCACAGGTGGGGGTTGTGCTTACAGCCCAACACCGTGCAGGACGTTTGGCATTTGCCAGAGAACACCAATATTGGCAAATTCGCCACTGGTGCCCTGTGCTCTTCACAGATGAAAGCAGGTTCACACTGAGCACGTGACAGACGTGACAGAGTCTGGAGACGCCGTGGAGAACGTTCTGCTGCCTGCAACATCCTCCAGCATGACCGGTTTGGCGGTAGGTCAGTCATGGTGTGGGGTGGCATTTCTTTGGGGGGCCGCACAGCCCTCCATGTGCTTGCCAAAGGTAGCCTGACTGCCATTAGGTATCGAGATGAGATCCTCAGACCCCTTGTGAGACCATATGCTGGTGCGGTTGGCCCTGGGTTCCTCCTAATGCAAGACGATGCTAGACCTCATGTGGCTGGAGTGTGTCAGCAGTTCCTGCAAGAGGAAGGCATTGATGCTATGGACTGGCCCGCCCGTTCCCCAGACCTGAATCCAATTGAGCACATCTGGGACATCATGTCTCGCTCCATCCACCAACGCCACGTTGCACCACAGACTGTCCAGGAGTTGGCGGATGCTTTAGTCCAGGTCTGGGAGGAGATCCCTCAGGAGACCATCCGCCACCTCATCAGGAGCATGCCCAGGCGTTGTAGGGAGGTCATACAGGCACGTGGAGGCCACACACACTACTGAGCCTCATTTTGACTTGTTTTAAGGACATTACATCAAAGTTGGATCAGCCTGTAGTGTGGTTTTCCAATTTAATATTGAGTGTGACTCCAAATCCAGACCTCCATGGGTTGATAAATTGGATTTCCATTGATTATTTTTGTGTGATTTTGTTGTCAGCACATTCAACTATGTAAAGAAAAAAGTATTTAATAAGATTATTTCTTTCATTCAGATCTAGGATGTGTTGTTTAAGTGTTCCCTTTATTTTTTTGAGCAGTATATATATATATATATATAAATAAACAGACATTATCTATATAGTGTAACAGAGGATAATTCTCCTGGATGTGGGACATAATTGCTTTAGATGAAGAGAGAGTTCCTCTCCATGGGCTTCACTGGTGCATCATGAAACAGGCATTTTGGAGACGTGTGTGTGTACCTGATATAGAAGCCGTCCCCCGGTGTGTCTTTGACCATGTTGAAGTCGTCAGGTCGTTGTTGGACTCTGAGTGAAACCGTCTCGGCCGGCTTCAGCATCTCTACATACATCTCCTCCACTGTCTTGTTCTTCATATTCACTGACCCATACTGAGATAGAGAATTGGAATTTACAAAACCCTTTATTGGGGAAACATCATCATTACACAAACACTTTTTTTTTTAAATAGGAGAGAGGGAGAAGTGAGGGAGGAGAGAGAAAAAGGAGAGAAGAGGGAGAGAAGGAGCAAGAGTGTGAGATACAGAGAGAGAAAGGGAAATCGAGAGTGAGAGAGATGAGTGATAGATTTTGGCAGTGTCTAGACCAATCAATACATTCATTTCAAAGCCCTGGGCTGGTCCAGAAAGTAAAACACCGACTCCTTCAGCCTCTGTGGTTTTTTGGTTGCATGTCTGTCTATTGATTAGTGAGGAGGAGGAGGGGGCACAAGCCCCTTGAATGTTTGAAGTGTCTGTCTATTGATTAGGAGGAGGATGAGAGAGGAGGAGAATGGACATAGAGTTCTGTTCTGATGACAAGGCTCTAGGCCTGCTTGGAGAACAGAGATTAAAGTGACAGAGTGGGAGCATCACAGGAATGGGACAGTACGAGTTAGCTGCCTGCGTATCTCTGTATAGAGATTGGCCATGTAGGTACACCACAGTGTACAATGAGAGAAAGAGAGGAGGGGCAATCGATAAAGGAACAAAGACAGGCAAGGAAAACAGCGATGGGCTTTGGCAGGGATGCTGCACAGTGAAAAATGTTCACTCATAAAATAGTTGTGATAGACCTTGTGTGTGTGTCCACCTACTTGCTGGTGTATATAACCTACCTCCAGTATGAGGTCCCCAGGCTGCAGGCCCTCTGGTCCCCTAGCAGGGCTGTCCTCCTCCAGACTCTTTACATAGACCCCCCGGAGGTTCCCTCCACACAGCCCCAGCCCCAGCTCTGCACCCTGGGCCCTGCGCACCGTCACCACCCGCGGCTCACACACCTTACGACTGCCCTCTGACGACACCCTGTAGTGGGGGAGGGAACAACACGAATACCTTACCAAACAGAAATGTGTCTTCTGCAGTACACAACCCCTGCAATATACACAAAACCACATAAAGCTGGAGAGGCTGGAGCAGTCAGCGGTGGGCCCGTCAGCGGTGTGTTTGTTACCTGATGAAGCTGTGAGGACTAGTTGTAGGGGTGGTCTGTTTGGAGGAGGGGGTGAGTGTTCCTTCGTCCTGTTCACTCAGAGTGTCTATAGTAGAGTGGCTGTCTGGGGTGGTGGCTCCACTGCCCTGGGGCGTGAACTGGCTGCTCACCGGCTCCAGACCAGAACTACACACGCAGAGAAAGAAAAACCTTAGTATGGGCTCCCGAGTGGCGCAGCAGTCTAAGGTACTGCATCTCAGTGCTGGAGGTGTCACTACAGACACCCTGGTTCGAATCCAGGCTGTATCACAACCGGCCGTGATTGGGAGTCCCACAGGACGGGTTTGGCCGGACTAGGCCGTCATTGTAAATAAGATTTTTGTTCTTAACTGACTTGCCTAGTTAAATAAAGTTTAAATATTGGTGCCATCTATTTAAATGGTGGTAAATGAGGCCTGTATATTCTATATGACTACGAGATTTACAAATGTCATGGTATGTCCGAGGTCAATTTTACACACCTTTTGAAGTACAAAAGACTATATTTATGTAAATTGCCCATGTCATTGTTTACCTTGATCGTGAGGGGTTTCCCAGCTGGTACATGTGGGGGTTGTATTGAGCCATAATGGTGATGGTGTCACACTGCTGACCAATGATCAGCCTGGCCTGCTGCTCTGTGGCATTACGCAGGTTAATACCGTTATACTGGAGGAGGAGAGAAAGTCTATATGTTATTGAAAAATCCTCACTGAAAATAAACAGCACTTCTCAATTCTACAGGTCATATTCAGGCATTTATTTTTTATTGAATATCCGAAACATACAGTATACTTGCAGTGAAGCCGCTCAACAACTACACCATACCAGTCATTCAACAGACTCCCATTCAGAGCGACACACAGAAGCATCCAGGGTCAATGCCCTGCTCAAGGGCATGTTGACAGATCTCCCACCAGGCCAAAAAACGTGAACCCGAACCCTCCAAGATCCCCCCCACAGTACCCTAATAGCTGTCCCTCAACCATTCAAGACTCCTCCCACATCCCCCCCCCCCCCAGGAAGAAAAATAAAAAATACAATTAATTCCATTCCCCACTCCCAACCCCCCAATGCAAACAACCAAGAGAATGCACTAAAAAGAAAAGGAAAAGACAGAAGAAAACGGCGAACAACAAGGCAATTTTTTTACTTTTATAAATACATTTAAAACAAAGGACATCAAGGACAACTAAAAACATAACAGCAATGGCAACTGTATATGTTTGTGTGCATGTCTGGCACTATTACATGTATGTGTGTGTTCTTGTACGTGTTTATTTGAATGAGTGTGTTTGTATATGCATGTGTACAAACACCTGCACAGCATCAACCTCAGGCAAACCAGCATTAGTTGTAAAAACACTGCCACTTAGTGTCATTCAAATGTACTTTTTATTATGTTTTATTTTGACTTAAAAATTTTTTTTAAAAACTTTTATCTTTGACCATCATTCCACCTCCCATACAGCAACTCCACTCCCACTTGTCTCCAATTCCACATCCCAACCCTCAGCTTCCCTCAGCCCATCCCATCTATCTCTGCTGGCCACCCACATCGGGTTTCTACGCAACACATATCTTTCAACTATGCTGTGATGTTTAACGTGCAATTTCAACCTATCTAATCGAAAAGAACCCACAGGTTGCGAGTTGAAGATAAATACTTTTACTAAGACTATTTGTAATTGACTGACCCGGTCTCTCCAGATCTCCTAACAGTACTATTTCTAGGGTCAATTTTAGATCAGCATTTTCAGCCATTCCTGAACCCGAGACCAGAAACGGGCTACCTGAGGGCAATAACATAATAAATGGTCTCACAACAAAATCTGCAGAGCTTCGATGATTTTATGCCCCAAATATTCAACATTTTGTTGGTTGCAAGAATTCTATATAATAATGTTAGCTGAAAAGCACGAAGTCTTGAATCATGTTTTATATATCAACTCATACACTCTGTACCATGGAATCGGTATATCAAATCTCTTCCCAACTATTTTGCAATCTGTATGGCACAATTGTCAGCATCCTGGTCCTCAAATGAAACTGGTATACTTTCCTATGTATGCTATTTTTATTCCTCCGCCAGTTTTGATCCTTTATATTGAGCAGACAGACCAGTTCCCTACCCTCCTCCTGCTGCCACCTGCCTCCTCCATTTTTGGGGCAATGCTGTAATCAATTGGTTGTACTCTTGCATTGAGCAGACCTTCCTGTACAATTCTGATAACTCCATGAAGGACATAACTCTACCATTCCAATTTACAATATCATTTAAGAAGAAAACACCCTTTTCAAATATCTTTCCCATAAATACAGATACTTAATCAACCAGCACATTTGAGTTCAGCCATAATATTTGTTCTATCTTTTCTGGGGGATGAAATTGAAGCCAGCTCTGCAATGCTTTTGAAAAAAGTATAATTTTCAATTCATCGAAAATGAGACATGGCAATCTGCACAATGGCAAAAAGGCCATTTTTAAACAATGGATGAGCTTTTCTTAGTAATCTACTTGAGAACCATTTAGGGTTCAAGTAAAACTTTTGAATAAGTGAAGCTTGTAGAGAGAGGTTTAGTGCTTTTATATTTAATAATCTCAACCCACCCAATTCATATTCATTATATAGATAGGCACGCTTTATTTTGTCTGGTTTAGCGTCCCAGATAAAGCGAAATATTTTTTGCTCATATGATTTGAAAAACGAATCATCAGGAGTAGGCCGCGCCATAAGTAAGTGAGTAAACTGAGATATCACTAAGGCGTTAATCAGGGCAATTTTTCCATAAATAGACAGGTATTTACCTCTCCATGGTTGCAGGATCATGTCTATTTTTACAAGTTTCCTATTGAAATTCATTGTGGAGAGTGTCATGTTTTCGGCTATGCCAGATTAAGTGATATGACATGCTATAAAATCCTTTCTCTGTAATTAATATTACCTGATTCTAGTTAATTTCATTTACATGATTAGCTCAAAGTCGGGGCATCACGAAAGAGTGTTTATAGAGCTGTTATCTTCCGAATAAACTCTGAAAGACCTAGTAATATTTTACATCAATAGCAGTCAATATTAATCGTCACCTTATTTCAGTTTCATCTGAAAGTTGTAAATTCTTGGTTATCTTCACGAACCCTGGCTATTTGAATCAGCAATACAAAATTGGGTTTATTTATTTATTTCCTAAATACCCAACTAATCACACAGAATTGCATATACACAGAATGCAAATTATGTCATACAGAAAACGTCCCTGGTGGACGGAACCTGTATGTTGGCTTGTTACACAAAGAGAGGGGGTTGGGCTTGAATGAAAGAGCGGGAAGACTGAGGAACAAAGGGAGAAGCTAAGCTTTCGTAAATACAGGATCTTATGCATTCTAAATTACCGCCCATTTGGAAAAGGAAAGCGCAATAAATATTTACTCTGAGCTGCGCTTCCGTAGGTTGGTCGTAGATGCTGGCCGTGTTGGCCAACAGAGATCTTCCTGTCCTTGGAAGAATGTCTCTGGTGGTAAATTGGATACGTTGTAGTATCTTCGTTGTGTGTTAGACTGGATACGTCGTCCGCCCTTTCCTAGCCCACGTTTACAGCTGCTGTTGCTAACTCAATGGCTAGGAGGTCTCACTTCTTTAGTGAATAAGAGTTCAAAGTTCATACCATTCACAACCAAAGCTCACGCTGAGGTTGGATTAGTTCTGTAGTTGACATGTTAGTCCTTTTTAATGTATGGACCGTCGTCCTATCGTCCTCGGAACAGAAGGTTACATTTTCGTCAAGGGCTTATATAATGGAGGGAGAGAAGGGTGTATTGCATAGTTTATAACCCATGTCTCTTCACAGGGGCGGGCCACTGATTGAGCAGGGCTCTAACCTTATGAAAACCCAATTCTCTCATTTGGAAGCTAAAATTACATTTAATCTTTTCACAAATAGCTTCATATTGAAACATTTAAATTGCACAACAATTCCATGTGAATCTGATAACTAGAATGTGTAGACTTTCCCAGATACAGTTTATGTCGTCCTGTCATCAGTCAAAATGTCTCAGATGACAACCGAACTGACATCATATTTATTAAGTATCAACGCATATTTTGAACTGGTTCTATTACCGAAATATGGTTCCTTTCCCTACACTTGTTTGATGTTCCCAGACTCTCTATGTTTAACAAAGGCTATTCAAGAGTCCTTCAGTAGAGTCAGAGAGAGAGGGAAGGGAGAAAGGTATTTATGGGGGGGGGTCATAAACCTTACCCACAGGCCAACGTCATGACGAGCTTATTTATATATTTTGTGATATGAATAGCGAATATGTCTACTTCACCATCAGCCCATTTTATAGGTAAACTGCAGGGTAATGTAAAAGTTGTATTTTTTTAAGATCCAATACGTAATTTTGTACACTTATTATAATTAGGTTTTAGTCCAGAGAGTTCAGAAAAATTATCTAGATCTTCAATGAGACATTGCAGGGATCTAGCTTGTGGACTTAATATAAAACTTGAGTCATCGGCATACATGGACACCTTTGTTTTTAAGCCTTGGATTTCTAATCCTTTAATGTTGTTATTGGATCCGATTTTAATAGCTAGCATTTCGATGGCCATAACAAATAGATATAGTGACAGCGGACACCCTTGTTTAAATCCTCTTGACAATTCAAAACTCTGAGAAGTAGCAGTTATTTACTATTTTACACCTAGGGTTGATAAACATTTTTCCCCATTTTATAAGAGAATGACCAAAATTGACAAAATCCAGGCATCTATAAATAACATTTATAAATAACATCTTACTTAATCAAATGCCTTTTCAAAATCTGCTATCAATACCATTCCTTGCTTCTTATATGTTTCATGTTGTTCTATTATTTCTAGTAGTTGTCGTATATTATCTCCAATGTATCGTCCATGTAAAAAACCTGTCTGATCAGGATGAACAATAACTGGCAAAACCTTTTTAATTCTGAGTGCTATGCATTTCGCTAGTATTTTTCCATCACAACATTGAAGTGTAAGGGGCCTCCAGTTTTTTTAGATAGACTGGGTCTTTATATTTGCCATCTGGGTCTTGTTTTAATAATAGAGAAATCAGACCTTCCTGCTGAGTACCTGACAGACTACCATTCTATAGGAGTTGTTAAACAATCTAACAATGGAGCTTTTAGTATATCAAAAAATACTTGATATACCTCTACCGGTATGCCATTAAGCCCTGGGGTTTTTCCAGACTGAAAGGATCAAATAGCCTCAAAAAGTTTCAGGCATTAATGTGTGACCAAATCATTCTGGATAAGAGTGTCTGCTTCAGTACCAGTCGTAAGTTTAGACACCTACTCATTCAAGGGTTTTGCTTTATATTTACTATTTTCTACATTGTAGAATAATAGTGAAGACATCAAAACTATGAAATAACGCAAATGGAATTATGTAGTAACCAAAAAAAAGTGTTAAACAAATCAAAATATATTTCATATTTGAGATTCTTCAAAGTAGCCACCCTTTGCTTTGATGACAGCTTTACACACTCTGGCATTCTCTCAACCAGCTTCATGAGGTAGTCACCTGGAATGCATTTCAATTAACAGGTGTGCCTTGTTAAAAGTTAATTTCTGGAATGGCTTTCCTTCTTAATGCGTTTGAGGCAAAGCCTAGCCCATAGAGGTTAAGACATGAAGGTCAGTCAATCGGGAAAATGTCAATTACTTTGAAAGTTTCTTCAAGTGCAGTCACAAAAACCATCAAGCTCTATAATAAAAACGGCTCTCATGAGCACCGCCACAGGCAAGGAAGACCCAGAGTTACAGAGGATAAGTTAATTTGTGTTACCAGCCTCAGGAATTACAGCCCAAATAAATGCTTCAGCGTTCAACAAACACACCAGACACATCGCAATATCAACTGTTCAGAGGAGACTGTGTGAATCAGGCCCTCGTGGTCGAATTGCTGCAAAGAAACCACTACGAAGAAGAGACTTGCTTGGGCCAAGAAACAGGAGCAATGGACATTAGACTGGTGGAAATCTGTCCTTTGGTCTTATGAGTACAAATTTGAGATTTTTGGTTCCAACCTCCATGTCTTTGTAAGATGCAGAGTAGGTGAACGGATGATCTCTGCATGTATGGTTCCCACCGTGAAGCATGGAGGAGGAGGTGTGATGGTGCTTTTCTGGTAACACGGTCAGTGATTTATTTAGAATTCAAGGCACACTTAACCAGCATGGCTACCACAGCATTTTGCAGCGATAGGCCATCCCATTTGTTTTCAACAGGACAATGACCCAACACACATCCAGGCTGTATAAGGGCTATTTGACCAAGAACGAGGGTGATGAAGTGCTGAATCACCCAACCTCAACCAAATTGAGACGGTTTGGGATGAGTTGGATTGCAGAGTGAAGGAAAAACAGCCAACAAGTGCTCAGCACATGTGGGAACTCCATGACTGTAGGAAAAGCATTCCTGGTGAAGCTGTTTGAGAAAATGGCAAGATTGTGCAAAGCTGTCATCAAGGCAAAGGATGGCTACTTTGAAGAATCTGAAATATATTTTGATTTGTGTAACACTTTTTGGGTTACTATATGATTCCATATGTGTTATTTCATAGTTTTGATGTTTTCACAATTATTCGACAATGTAGAAAATAGTAAAAATAAAGAAAAATCCTTGAATTAGTAGGTGTCCAAACCTTGACTGGTGCTGTAAATGACTATAATGTTTTATTCCATTAATAGGAATAAACTTCATCACAGAATCACATTGACAATTTCCTCCTGAGCTGAAATGGATTTGATCCTTAACCCTGTCAGGAAGAAATGAAACAGGAAGTTACCTCGAGGAGCTGGTCGCCGTACTCCAGGCCGGCCTGGTGGGCGATGCTGCCTCCCGTCACCTTGGAGACGAAGATGCCACCGTTCTCGCCACCGACGATAGAGATGCCCAGAGGCTCCGCCCCTTTGTGAACGATTACGTTTCGAGGTTCCTCCAGGTACGGCCTGATGTGAGGGAGGGATGAGAATAAACATCAGGGCTACATGTCAAATCCCCGATAAGGGTCTGGACAAAAGTAGTGCACTACATAGGGACTAGGGTGTTATGAAACTCACATGTTGATTTACACAATACATAGGCATATTTCATACATGGAGTCATATTATATATCACAGGAAGGACCAACAGCCAGAAATAAAAGGGACAAACAGTGCTAAAAGATGAAGACAAGCAAAAGGTGGTGAGGTGGACTCAGAGGTAGCTTCACACTCAGCATCGCGACTAGGATTGGACCCAAACACACACAGAATGCCATGCCATCTGCAAAAGGGCACGGACCTTCAGTCGCATGCAGCTTCAGTGAGAATGACTTTACACATGAAACAAGGGGCCGCGTAATTTCAAACAAGTCCAATCATACAAACAACAACTGAGAGACAGCACACATCAATCTATCAAATCTGGATCAAGAGGAATAGTTGTGCAGGTTTTCTGGATCTTTGTAAACCTAGCATGCGCAGACCTGTTTGACTGGAAGGTGGGATTCAGGCCTAACTGCTGTTCGGGTTGAGAAATACCACACAACACATGCTTTATACATCCCAGGTGTCTAGACCAGATCTCTATGGGCTCTCTCCTAGTCACTAGACCTCAGGATAGGGGTTGTTTCTGGACAGGCCTGGGTCTCTCTCTTTATCTCAAGCATGTTAACAGTAAGATCATCTGTGTCTGAGGTGGATCCAACGAACCTGAGGCTCCTGAGAGAGGAGAACCTCGGCCTAGCAGCCAGAGGGATCCTCAGAAAAGACCTGTTACTGTACAGAGACCTGGAGACATTTACACACATGGCAGATGGAAGAGAAGAAACGAGGGAGGAGATGGAGGAGAGAAAAACAGACAGGGCAGAGGAAGAAAGACGGCAAGGTGGTGAAAAAGAGAAAATATGCAGAGGCTAAACAGTTCTGCTGTGAGAAGAAAAACAGAAAAATACAAGAATACTAGCCTGGTTCCTTCAGTGTGTGCTTTAGCAAATCCTTCTAACATCGTCACTCCACTGGCATAGTAAGAGAAGTAGGCTAAAGCACAAACACATCTGGGACCAGGCTACAAATAGAAATGACAGCAACATACTGCATTTACCAACAGCATTATAACTGAACTATAATCAATGAATCACACACTTCCTATTTTCTATTATTCTAGACCAGTGTTTGCCAAACCTCTCCTCGTGTACCCTCAGCCTATTCCAGTACATGCACATCTGATTCAACTAACAAAGGACTTGGTGATTATTTTACCAATTGAATCACGTGTTCTAGTACTGGACCAGTCAATACATAGAACTACTGGTGGCGGGAGGTACTATAGACAAGGTTTTACACCTTCCTGCCCTTTTCAAAATCATTCTTATTTTCCCACCCCCTTGTCTCATCTTTTCCTTCCTACCGGTCTTTCCTCCGCTCTCCTATTTGCACAGGGCTGACGGAGATTCTGGGCAGGGTGGAGATAGAGCTCTGTGATTGGCTGCTGGCGAAGGAGGAAGTTTCCAGGTTGAGAGGTGAGTGGGGTGGAGTGATGAGACTGGGGCTGCTGCACTCTGAATGGGACAGGGAGCCTGGAGGCGAGGGGCCGGGGAGAGAGGAAGGGAGAGAGAGGGGAAGGGAGATGGGGGAGAAGAGAGGGGAAGAAACTTATGAGATGAGATGATAATGTACTTAATTATTCCCGAAAGGAAAATGTGTTTGTTATTCTTACAACCATAGAAAAAACAATTAAAATACTCACAACAGTTAAAACATGGTAGTAGGACGAGAGGGAGAGAATTGGTCCATAGTTCCAGTATCATTTCTCAGAGAAGTAATCAGGTTGGAAATACCAGACACAAGCATGTTGACCCCCAGCTTTAACAGCACGGGACCGAAAATCTATACGATTAACCAAGTGTTTCCCTGAGTTTAGTGTTATGACTGTTTTCCTCCAACCTCTTTCAGCAGTAAATCACAGCACCTTTAAATGAGCTGCTAACAGGGCTGTCACATTCTCCTCAGAGAATACATGAGCGTAGTCAGCTGTTTGATTTGGAATAAGTTCTTTAGTTGAGTGGAAAATCAGTGCTCTAAAGGCCCATTGGGTCCAGCATCAGAAAATATCAGTAGAGGCACAGTATTCAGGGAACAGGAATCTTAAAATGTAATACATTCATTCATCCATCCAGCCATTTGTTAATTCATTCATTTTCCCAACCCCCCACCCATTTGTTTGTTCAATTATCCATCCATGCATAAATTGATCCATTCATTAATTCATTCATTCATTGCTCTATCCATGTATGTACCTCTGTCAGAACCCAGCATGGACCGAGGGTAGCGGGGAGTGGAGGGGATCTTTATCCTCTCTGTCCGGTACTGGACGTTACTGGACCAACCTGATGGAATAGATGAAAAGTCCATCAGTGTGTGTGTGTGTGTGTGTGTGTGTGTGTGTGTGTGTGTGTGTGTGTGTGTGTGTGTAAGCATGTACTGTATAATGAGTATTGTGTGTGTGGCGTGCGTGCGTGCGTGCGTGGTGACTGACCAAGGCCCAGGCGAGCGCTGGAGGGTAGTGAGTTGGTACCATGGGAGGTGCTGCTGCTGCGTGACGAGGACGATGAGTAGTCTGCTGCTGGACGCTTCTGGCTCAGGTCTAGGCTCAGACGGCCCTGGTGCTGCGGACTGACACACACTCTCTAACTACATAATTCATGGGTTGCACTTAGCGTCATTTACGCACGCCATTGTTATAAAATGCATCTTGAGGACTGGTGCACGACTGAACGTGCGACTCAATGCATTCTCAAACAGGACGACATTTCAAAAGAAGGCAACTAATTAGCAGGAAAACCTTGGTCATCACTGCAATGTCGTCACATAGGCTTCACATGTTGTTCAACGTTAGCTAGCTAGCTAAGATTGAGGGGAGAGCATTTTACCTAGCTAACATTAGCATTGCTAGGTATTTTTAACAAACTTTCCTTACTAATAGCAACCTTGCCATCTGTCTAAAGTAAATTTGACTACATTATAATGATGACCAAGTTGTTTCCTACTAATTATTTGCCTACTTTAGCAATGGAATCATATCTTTAAGCCACTATACTGTAATTTAGACGAAACAGTCATTTGCCCCCGTTAAGAATGACTGGGCATCTTGGTTTTCGGGGCAGTTATTCTGTCTGGGGTAGTTACCTGTGGTGTTGGTTGTTGTGCTGGTGTTGGCAGATCTGGGAGGAGACAGAGGGACAGTTGTTGGTCTGGACTCTGTGGCTGCGGACTGTGTAGACTGGGTTCCTCATCACAGCAGTCACTGCTGGACACGGGGCCAGGCCATGACGGGCCGAATCTGACAACACAACACACACCGGTTAGACGGGAGGAACACACCGGTTAGACGGGAGGAACACACCGGTTAGACGGGAGGAACACACCGGTTAGACGGGAGGAACACACCGGTTAGACGGAGAGGAACACACCGGTTAGACGGAGAGGAACACACCGGTTAGACGGGAGGAACACACCGGTTAGACCGGAGGAACACACCGGTTAGACGGGAGGAACACACCGGTTAGACGGGAGGAACACACCGGTTAGACGGGAGGAACACACCGGTTAGACGGGAGGAACACACCGGTTAGACGGGAGGAACACACCGGTTAGACGGGAGGAACACACCGGTTAGACGGGAGGAACACACCGGTTAGACGGGAGGAACACACCGGTTAGACGGGAGGAACACACCGGTTAGACGGGAGGAACACACCGGTTAGACAGGAGGAACGGTTAAGAGCGTTGGGCCAGTAATTCACTGGTTCAGTAATTCGCTGGTTCCAATTCCCAAGTGGACAAGGTGGAAAATCTGCCATTTTGCTCTTGAGCAAGGAAGTTGGCCCCCAAAAACAACTGCTCCCCGGGCGATGAGGACATTGGATGTCGATTAAGGCAGCCTACCACACTTCTCTGATTCAGAGGGGTTGGGTTAAATGCAGAAGACGCATTACAGTTGAATGCATTCAATTGTACAACTGACTAGGTATTCCCTTTTCTTTTTGATGTGTGTGTGTGTGTGTGTGTGTGTGTGTGTGTGTGTGTGTGTGTGTGTGTGTGTGTGTGTGTGTGTGTGTGTGTGTGTGTGTGTGTGTGTGTGTGTGTGTGAGAGAGAGAGAGAGAGAGACTCACTTGCAGGCAGGGTACCGTTGTAGACTGTGGGGACAAAGCCCACACTCTGTCTGTGGGAGCGGTTGGGGGAGGAGCGAAGCATCTCTCTGGGCTCTGGAGAGTGGTCATCATTGGAGTAGCTCTTGTGATTGACAGATACAGAAATCAATTGGTTTAACTTCTCTTGGGTAGGGGGCAGTATTTTCACAGCCGGATGAAAAACGTACCCAAATTAAACTGCCTACTACTCGGGCCCAGAAACTAGAACATGCATATTATTAGTAGATTTGGATAGAAAACACTCTGACGTTTCTAAAACTGTTTGAATGATGACTGAGTATAACAGAACTCGTATGGCAGGCCAAAACCTGAGAAAAATCCAACCAGGAAGTTGAAAATCTGAGGCTGTAGTTTAAAAAAAATTAATTCCCTTTCCAAACTACAGTGACTTAGGGGTCATTTTGCACTTCCTAAGGCTTCCACTAGATGTCAACAGTCTTGTTTGAGGCTTCTATGGTGAATTTTGAGGGAATAACAGCCGGTTCAAGCAGTGGACTGTCTGAGGTCATGTAGTTACTTCATGCGCGTTTACGCATGGCTAGCATTTTTTATTTTTCTTCTGTAATGAATACGCTATTGTCCGGTTGGAATATTATCGATTATTTATGTTAAAAGCACCCTAAGGATTGATTGTAAACATCGTTTGACATGTTTCTACAAACGGTAATGGAACTTTTGAGCTTTTCGTCTATTGATTTGCGCTCCCGCATCGTGCCTTTGGAATAGTGTTCTGGACGCGCCAACAAAGCGGAGGTATTTGGACATAAATGGACTTTATCGAACAAAAATAACATTTCTTGTGGAAGTGGGAGTCCTGCGAGTGCATTCCGCCGAGGATCAGCAAAGGTAAGGAAAGATTTATAACACTAATTTAGAGTTTTGTTGATGCCAGAACTTGGCGGGTAACTGTATAGCTTGCATTGATGGCTGAACTCTGTACTCAGAATATTGAACAATGTGCTTTCTCCGTAAAGTTATTTTGAAATCTGACACAGCGGTTGCATTAAGAAGTAGTATATCTATAATTCTTGAAATAATTGTTATATATTTTGTCAACGTTTATGATGAGTATTTCTGTTAATGTGCACATTCACCGGAGGTTTTGGGAGGCAAACATTTTCTGAACATCATGCGCCAATGTAAAATGCTGTTTTTGGATATAAATATGAACTTGATCGAACAAAACATACATGTATTGTGTAACATGATGTCCTATGAGTGTCATCTGATGAAGATCATCCAAAGTTAGTGCTTAATTTTAGCTGTATTTCTGTTTTTTGTGACACCTCTCCATGCTAGGAAAATGGCTGTGTGGCTTTTCTTGTTTAGGTGGTGTCCTAACATAATCTAATGTTTTGCTTTCGCTGTAAAGCCTTTTTGAAATCAGACAATGTGGTTGCATTAAGGAGAAGTGTATCTTTAAAATGGTGTAAAATAGTCGTATGTTTGAGAAATTTGAATTATGAGATTTTGGACGTTTTGAATTTGCCACCCTGCTATTTCACTGGCTGTTGGGAGTGTGTCCTGCAGGTGGGACGGTCACGTCCCACATACCCAAGAGAGGTTAATGATGATAAACAGAAACAGCAGGAGAATAAGGAGAAGGACCCATTTCAGAGAGTTGGGATCACAATCACAGTTCAATGACCAGGAGCAGAAACAGGAAGAGGAGGAGACTAAAGGAGCCGTTTGAGAGTATTGGGACAGGACCACAGCCCCCGGCTCAGCACTGTGAGACATGGTCTGCTTATTGCTTGGAACTCTGTGCAGAGGTATCAAGCAGTTTCTCTCTGTGTTTTGAGACATAAGATGCATCTCTATAGTCTTATTAAGTTGCATCCTCTCCAATAGAAGTGGCATCCTCTCCTCTACTTGATCATAGTTGATGTTAAACATAGTGTTGGAAGGTGCACACAACATAAGAGGATGCCTTCACCTGTTCAGTTCTCTAACGTCACTGTAGAATTAGGAGAGGAGAGGAAGCCTTTAGGGTAGACTATTGTGATCGGCCCTTGTGAAAAGCACTATAGATAGTATCACATTAATAACAAACTGACCTGGAAGGAGGGCAGGGTGATGGACTGGGGGGTCATCCTACGTCTGAGCGCTGGCGCAGATTTAGGGCGGGGCCTTTTCACCTCAGGCTCCTCACCCCTGGTTCGACCAATGTCCTCGTCACATGACTTCCTCTGTGTCAGGACCTTCCCGTCCAGGAAGTAGTGGTTCCCGTTCCTGTCCCTCTCTCGTTCCCCACTGCTCTCCCCCATAACCATGGCAACAGCCTCCCCTTTGCCCCCGTCGGAGGTAAGCGTGCAGTCGGAGGTAAGCGTGCAGTCGGAGGCAGAGCTGCTCTGCTGTTTGTGTTTGAATTTGAACGAATCGTTGCGGGTGGGTGGAGTTGGAGGGGTGGGTGTGGCCGTAGAGGAGGAGGAGAGAGACTCCGTCTTGGAGGGCTGCGGGGAGTGGACCACCAGCTGACTGGGCGACAGGTATTCCATCTTGGAAGACTGGGGCGCCGTCTCAGGCCGTGGTTTGAAGGAATCCGGGTTGAAGATGGACTTCCTCTGTTTGGGCGACTTGAAGATGGACAGTTGGGTCGGAGTCATCGCTGTGGTCGTATCCACGGCGACAGACATCCCACCTAAGATCACCTTGGGCCAGGTGCCGCCACTTTGCTTCCTCTCCAGGGTGGTCTCCATGGTGATGCAGTCGGCAGGGTTAGAGGGGTCATAGGTGATGGGGGGTGGAGGTGCCTTGGCATAGGGGGACCCAGAGCAGCACTCCTGGAAGGCGCTGGGTCCGTAGCGGCCCGGGGGACCAAGACCGAGGTCAGAGGACGGCCGAAGGCTGGTTGAGTGGAGAGACCCCATTGAAAAGGGCTTCCTGATGTCCCCGTACACCCCCATCCCCTCCTCAGGTTCACCTGCCCCGCCCTTCCTCCTCTCTCCAGGGATGTTGACGTTACTACCACCCACTCCTGTGTCGGGGCAGAAGATGTCTGTCTGTGTGGAGCTGTTGTGTTTGAGGCTGTTCCTGGAGAGTACCTCGGAGAGACGGCCGTTGGACGATGACTCCCGCAGGCTCTCGAAGATGCTCTGGCCCGATGAACTGTGAGGGAAGAACTGGGGACATAAGAGGATAGAGGACAGAGAAAGAGGTGTGTTAGGAATAGTGAACACATTTACTTTCCCCCCCAAAAAAAGTATTACACTATCCTGAAATCTAGCCACTGCAGCGCATCAGTGGAGGCTGCTGAGGGGAGGACGGCTCATAATAACGGCTGGAACGGAGCGAATGGAATGGCAATAAACCATGTGTTTGATGTATTTGATACCATTCCAATGACTCCACTCCAGCCATTACCACGAGCCTGTCCTCCCCAATGAAGGTGCCACCAACCACCTGTGCAGTGCAGTAGTATCTAAAGTGTTTGTTATTGAGAAATTCAATCACCGTCCTAAAACGAGTGCCCTCTACAGCATCAAATAAGGTTGTTGCATACTCAAGGAGAACTAAAATGTAAGGCTAATTTGAGGCCAGTTTGCAGTGAAGTTTAGATTCACCTTCAAGTCAAAGCCCTATCCTAAATGAGAATGTTATGTGGCACCACATTGGCTGGAGGAGAACTTTAAGCCAGTGCATATTGAAAGAGCTTAGTACAAGGGGCTAGTTTAGATTCACCTTCATGAGAGAGAGGCTTAGAGAGTCCCTGCAGTTCCTCAGCAGAGTCTCGCACTCCGTCACCGACTTGTTGTCCAGAGCGATGCCGTTGATCTGGGGACAACAGAGGACACGCTCAGAAACACACTACTCAAACTACACCTTTCTCAAACACAAACACACGTTCTGCTAGGTTGTTTTGCTTTCAAGCTAGGTTGAGAATGAACCTAACCCTAAGAGATTCTCTGCCTCCAAAGAACAGTGCTAGAGATGGGAGTATGCCTTCCTTCCTGCTGCAGCGGCCCTTCTATCAGAAATGCAGTCCAGCGGGCCTTCTATCAGAAATGCAGGCCAGCGGGCCTTCTATCAGAAATGCAGTCCAGCGGGCCTTCTATCAGAAATGCAGTCCAGCGGGCCTTCTATCAGAAATGCAGTCCAGCGGGCCTTCTATCAGAAATGCAGTCCAGCGGGCCTTCTATCAGAAATGCAGGCCAGCGGCCCTTCTATCAGAAATGCAGGCCAGCGGGCCTTCTATCAGAAATGCAGGCCAGCGGGCCTTCTATCAGAAATGCAGTCCAGCGGGCCTTCTATCAGAAATGCAGGCCAGCGGGCCTTCTATCAGAAATGCAGTCCAGCGGGCCTTCTATCAGAAATGCAGTCCAGCGGCCCTTCTATCAGAAATGCAGGCCAGCGGGCCTTCTATCAGAAATGCAGGCCAGCGGGCCTTCTATCAGAAATGCAGGCCAGCGGGCCTTCTATCAGAAATGCAGTCCAGCGGGCCTTCTATCAGAAATGCAGTCCAGCGGCCCTTCTATCAGAAATGCAGTCCAGCGGGCCTTCTATCAGAAATGCAGGCCAGCGGGCCTTCTATCAGAAATGCAGGCCAGCGGGCCTTCTATCAGAAATGCAGTCCAGCGGGCCTTCTATCAGAAATGCAGGCCAGCGGCCCTTCTATCAGAAATGCAGGCCAGCGGGCCTTCTATCAGAAATGCAGGCCAGCGGGCCTTCTATCAGAAATGTAGCTCCCACATTTCAATGACAATAGGACTGAGGCGAATTATAAAAAATACTGTGGAGGGGAGAGGGGCGCAGGGAGGGAGAAGAGGACATTTGGTAATAAATGCAAGCCTGAGTCCTTTCTAAAAAGAGGTCAGACTAGTGAATATTTAACACTGTACTGTTCGAAGCAGTTTATTCCATCTGTGGGGCTGACAGCTTAGTCTGAGACATTGGAGTAATGAGCATTAGTATATGCAGATTGTGCACTGACTGCATGTCGCTCTAGGGTCAGCGCGTTCAAGTCCTTTCCCTTCTAACATTATTAAACATCTACTGTATATGCGAAATAGAACCTGCTACATTCATTAACAACTACAAGGACATCGTATAAGACGATACACAACCATGATTGACATCTGCAGGCATCTGATCCAACGGTCGCTAATCACTAACACTGAGCGGTCATCTCCCATATCAGCTAGCCTGATTTTACTATTGAAGGTGAGGGTATCAACTGGGTGTATCCCAAATGGCACCCTAAGCCCGATATAGTGCATTACTTTTGACCTTGGCCTAATGTGCTCTGGTTAAAAACAGTGCTGCATGTAAGAAGTAATAGGGTGCACTACTGCGACACAGCCCTGGTCTGTCATTAGAGGTGAGTGGGGAGACATCTAAGCCCAGTAGCTTTAATAAGCAGTAGAGCTTCACAGTCAGGATCTGGAGGATTATGCTTTCTGCTGCAGTTGGTGGATCATGATTAGAAAGCAAGTCATTCTGCTAGGTAGAGTGATGACTGGCTATGATTCGGTCTGTCACTAAGTCACTAGAGACATACATGGAACAGGGGTGAAATCAGGTGAAGGAAAAGGAGGGAGAGGTTGGAAGATAACGGATTAGAAGAACAGGAGAAGAACAGGAGGAGGAGAACGAGGCGGAGAAGAAGAGGAGGAGTAGGGGAAAAAGAAGAAGACTCACAGCGATAAGTCTGTCTCCGACTGTCAGAGATCCCTCCCTGGCAGCAGGACTCCCCTGGACCAGGGCCGTCACAAACACGCCACTCTCCAGACCTATACCACTGTCTGGATTAGAGAGAAGGATAGATGAAAGATATAAAAGCCATATCCACTAGATGGAATATTATTAAAAGGGATGCATCATAAGGCAGAGTTCAATATGTAAGGTGCCAGAACACTCATTATCAACGTTAACTCTAAAAAGAGTTTGTCAAAAAAGCTGGTACCTTTGTGTCCAATTAGGTTGATGTGTATGGGGGTGACCAGCCTCCCTCCCAGAGACTTCCTCCTGCGCACAACCATGTTGATCAGTCCGCCTCCATTAAGCACCGCGTTCACCACCTGCTTCCTGTCCTTATTGGTCAAATCCACATCATTTAACTTCAGCAGCCAATCGTTCACTCTGAAAAGCAGGAAGTGAAAACATGTTATTGGAGGTGAGGAAAGAACAGGTTGTGTTCAGTGATGTTAAAAGTAAGATGGAAATGTAAAAAAAAAATGTGAGAATTACCTTAACCTTCCATCTGCAATACTTCCTCTGTCAACTCTTGTCACAAATATTCCACAATCTCCTGGTAAATACGGATCATTTACCCCTTCTGCTATGTCAAACCCAAGTGCCCTCAAATCCATGTCATCCTGCAGGAAAACATGTAAGTTTAATATACTGTACACTGGTTTTCTATACATCGGTTCAGAGACAATGTATTTACCAGGATTTGGAAATCAATTTATCAAATTATGAAATCAGTCAATCGAGCCATCAGTCCATCCACGCATGGTCAAATAATAATTCAATTAAATCGATAACAGTAGTTGATGTCTCTAGACTGACCCTGTCCTTCTCAAACTCCACCACCTCAGTCTCCCACTCCAGAGAGTCGGTGTCGATAGCCGAGTCATGGGAGCTGTGTGCCATCAGCTGACAGAACCTTGCCTCCTTGTCCAGCTGGCTCTCCATCTTCTCTCTGAACACAGTGACAAGACACAGGTCAGGAAGTGATATCACAAAGTATGTGAGGATGGCTGGGGGTTGTTTTGAAGCATCCGGAAGTTGGAGAATTGAGCATTTTTCAAACACCTGAAAAAGCCTTTTCCTGCAATCTAGATCTATAATCATTATGCTACCTTCTATGTAAAAAAAAATCACATTTTCTAAATATCTAAGCCTACCTCTTGATCGGTCTGTATCCTCCTGACTGGTGGTTCTTTATTAAACAAACTAAATTTGATTTTCTGGTAAAAATCTGGGTAACACATTCAAAAGAAAGAGAGACTTATTCAGCACATTTAGTTATTGCTTGTTTATCTAAAGTCTACCAACCTTGCCAGCAGGCATGCCAGCTAAGATTGAGTAGCTAGCTTTTCTAAACTAACTTGATTGAAAACCTGAAATTGGTTCTTGGTAGCTAGTTATGAGGTTGGGAAAATATGTGGGCTAGCTAAAGCCAACTTTAGAACATTGCTAGGTGGCTAGTAGCACTACAAAAAAAAAAAAAAAGGACAAATCTGAGGGGGCAAGTGCCCCTGTGCCCCCTATGGGCATGACACCTCTGCACACAAGCCATAAAGTGACATCCCAGAACTGCTGGCTAACATTAGCCACTAGCCATGCAAAACGAGTGTTGGCAGTGGTGAACAACAATCCTGCAATCACGAGGAGGTGTGATGTAAACAACCAATCAGATTACCCACATGATCTCCGTGTAGTAGGCTACCAGAGTTTTTCAACCTTTACTTAGTACTAGCGTGCTATAGTAGCTAGCTGACTGTGCTGTTGTGATCATTTCCATCTGCTTGGAGCCTTCCTCCGATCGCTGTCTTATTGTTGACTCCTCCCCTCGTTTTCGTTGTCCAATGGATTATTGCCTCTGGAATCTGTCTTTTTGGATTTACCTCACTATATCGCTATTGGATTAGCTGACAATCCCTCTGAAGGGAATCGCTCCTTGGCCCTTCTTTGGTAACCAACTCAGCGGTCAATCGGTAAGTCTCTGCTCTCTCTTTTTGTGTGTGTTCTGTGGGTTCCTACCTGTGTTAGACTAGTTGGTGTTGTTCTCTGGCTTACTACTTAGCCATGTTGACCATGGTTGGTTGGCTAGCTAGCTAACGTCTGCAGGCTGGTAGGGCTAGCGTCTGCAGGCTGGTAGGGCTAGCGTCTGCAGGCTGGTAGGGCTAGCGCCTGCAGGGTAGTGGGGCTAGCGCCTGCAGGGTAGTGGGGCTAGCGCCTGCAGTGTAGTGGGGCTAGCGCCTGCAGGCTGGTAGGGCTAGCGCCTGCAGGGTGGTAGGGCTAACGCCTGCAGGGTGGTAGGGCTAACGCCTGCAGGCTGGTAGGGCTAACGCCTGCAGGCTGGTAGGGCTAACGCCTGCAGGCTGGTAGGGCTAACGCCTGCAGGCTGGTAGGGCTAACGCCTGCAGGCTGGTAGGGCTAACGCCTGCAGGCTGGTAGGGCTAACGCCTGCAGGCTGGTAGGGCTAACGCCTGCAGGGTGGTAGGGCTAACGCCTGCAGGGTGGTAGGGCTAACGCCTGCAGGCTGGTAGGGCTAACGCCTGCAGGGTAGTAGGGCTAACGCCTGCAGGGTAGTAGGGCTAACGCCTGCAGGGTAGAAGGGCTAACGCCTGCAGGGTAGTAGGGCTAACGCCTGCAGGGTAGTAGGGCTAACGCCTGCAGGGTAGTAGGGCTAACGCCTGCAGGGTGGTAGGGCTAACGCCTGCAGGGTGGTAGGGCTAACGCCTGCAGGCTGGTAGGGCTAACGCCTGCAGGCTGGTAGGGCTAACGCCTGCAGGCTAGTAGGGCTAACGCCTGCAGGCTAGTAGGGCTAACGCCTGCAGGGTAGTAGGGCTAACGCCTGCAGGGTAGTAGGGCTAACGCCTGCAGGGTAGTAGGGCTAACGTCTGCAGGAATTCTGATCGGAAAATAGAAAAGTGAGGTGTAACTTTGCATTAGGGCTTTTGATGCGTATACTAACGCAAATCCACATATTCATTGTAGTTGTGTTTATGCTACCTACCATTTAAAGGTGCTGCAAGTGCAGCAAGTTTAAAACGCAGTAGCAAGGTCATACTCTGCAGTGTGTAAAGGAAAGTTTGAAGGAGAAACTGGCCTACGGTGGCTGACTGTCACTAAGATGCATTATGTCCTCATGAGGCAGGCCTAGAGGGGGTCATTGACTTGAGCCTAAATCTTACTATTTTCTTCTTCGTCACAAGGAAGGAGGTTGACCTCTCAAAGTCACAAGAAACAGAGAGAATTTAAAATGGCAGTCACACACTGACCAGTAGAGGGAGATGTTCACATCAATACAGAGGGGATGAGAAAGTTGAAAGTGCTTGTGTGTGTGTGTGTGTGTGTGTGTGTGTGTGTGTGTGTGTGTGTGTGTGTGTATATATATATATATATATATATATATATATAAAGACTCAGGGACTCACTTGAGTTCTTTCAGTTCCCGTGACGAGTCGTTCTTCTGCTTCCTCATGTCGTCAAGGTTACGCAGGGCGTCGGCCAGATCGCTGACCGCCCGGTCCCTCTCCCTACGCAGGTTATCACACAGCGTCCTGGAGGGGCAGGATATGACATCGTCAAGCATCAGCAGTTTAGTCTTAATATTCCTTGCATCCCCTCTCCATGCTTCCTTCTCAAAACGTATTGGGGGAGATCTGAGGTTCCCCCTCTCTGACCATTTACTCCAATGCGTTTTCAGAAGGGGGCAAGGAGAGAAGACACAAGGAAGCGAAGAAAGACTAATTAAGAGTGAGCCTACCCCACCTTTTCTTTTCCCTCTCTCCATCCCCCTTCTCTCTCACCCTGTACTCACCGTATGCTCTCTCGCTCTGCCACTATCTTGTCTCTCTCCTGGAAGGCCCAGTCACGTCGACACTTGGCCACCTCAGCCTCCTGGGTGGCCTCCTTCAGCTCCTGGGACATGGCTTCGTACTGCTTCCTCAACACCTCCATCTCCTTGTTGACCCGCTCTATGTCCAGGGTGGCAGAATCTTGTTTCTGTCACACACACACAGGAGACACGCACACACAGGAGACACAGACACACGAGATGCAGACAAGAGAAAAGCGGACACACAGTAGACACAGAGACACAGTCAGTCACTTTCAGTACATGCAGATCAACAGATCAAACCCAAATTTCCAGAAACTTTCCAAAGGTTCCCAGGTTTCTCAGTAATCTCAGTTGGAGAATTCCCACAATCAGAAGGAAATAACCAGAGAGGAAATATTCCAACTGGTATTTCTAACACATATTTTAAAAGGTGAACTCAGCGATATGACGTAGATATAGAAAGTAAACAGCATATTGGGTCAATTTCCGCAACAACTAAGAGGGTTGAAGCGCGAGGCTCAACTTCTCCGCCGTTTTGGTCCCCTGGCTTCCACGCTGTGACAGCGTGAAGCGAACCCGTGCACATGCGCAGATGCTGTGTGTGACTGTGTGAGAGCGAAGTCTTGCATCTCGCTCATCTCAATTTCTGCGGTGCTGTTCATGGAGCGGCAACCGAAGGGTTGCAAGATCGAATCCCCGAGCTGACAAGGTACAAATCTGTCGTTCTGCCCCTGAACAAGGCAGTTAACCCACTGTTCCTAAGCCGTCATTGTAAATAAGAATTTGTTCTTAACCGACTTGCCTAGTTACATAAAGGTAAAATATATATATATATTTTTTTACTGAGTCTACCTTTAGGCATCCTGACTTCTGTAGTGTAAACCGCAGTAGGAGGGCCATCTAGTGGTCTGAAGTGTCAGCAGCAGCATTAATCTAGGGGACTAAATCTGTTTTAGGGTCATTCCACTGGCATAATCCAATGGTTGACAGTTTATGGGATACTCTAAGCTCCATCATGTGTCTAACCTGTGGCTGGGAGCTGTCACTTCATCATTGTCTAACCTGTGGCTGGGAGCTGTCACTTCATCATTGTCTAACCTGTGGCTGGGAGCAGTCACTTCATCATTGTCTAACCTGTGGCTGGGAGCTGTCACTTCATCATGTGTCTAACCTGTGGCTGGGAGCTGTCACTTCATCATTGTCTAACCTGTGGCTGGGAGCTGTCACTTCATCATTGTCTAACCTGTGGCTGGGAGCTGTCACTTCATCATTGTCTAACCTGTGGCTGGGAGCTGTCACTTCATCATTGTCTAACCTGTGGCTGGGAGCTGTCACTTCATCATTGTCTAACCTGTGGCTGGGAGCAGTCACTTTTTGACAGACAGCAGGGATGGTGCTGATAACTGGGTAGATTGTATTTTTTTCTTTATTAAAATTGACCTTCGATGCCTATGTACTTTGTCCATACCGGTGTTTCAGAAAACGTGTGTGTACGTACAGTGGCAATACAAATTATGTGAACCCTTAGGAAATACCTGAATTTCTGCATAAATAAAAGTTGATCTGATCTTCATCTAGGTCACAACAACAGACAACACAGTCTGCTTAATAAATCAATAAACAATTTTCATGTCTTTTTTGAACACACCATGTAAACATTCACAGTGCAGGGTTGAAAAAGTATGTGAACCGTTGGATTTAATAACTGGTTGACCCTCCTTTGGCAGCAATAACCTCAACCAAACGTTTACTGTAGTTGTGGATCAGACCTGCACAATGGTCCGGAGGAATTTTGGACTATTCCTCTTTGCAAAACTGTTTCAGTTAAGCAATATTCTTGGGATGTCTTGTGTGAACTGCTCTGTTGAGGATATGCCACATCATCTCAATCGGGTTGAGGTCAGGGCTCTGACTGGGCCACTCCAGAAGGCATATTTTCTTCTGTTGAAGCCATTCTGTTTTACTTCTGTGTTTTGGGTTGTTGTCCTGTTGCGTCACCCAACTTCTGTTGCGCTTCAATTGGCAGACCGATAGGCTAACATTCTCCTGCAAAATGACTCCGGGATGCTAGAATTCTAGGCAGAGTTGCAAAGAAAAAGCCATATCGCAGACCGGCCAATAAAAAGAAAAGATTAAGATGGGCAAAAGAACAGACACTGGACAGAGGAACTCTGCCTAGAAGGCCAACATCCTGGAGTCGCCTCTTCACTGTTGACGTTGATACTGGTGTTTTGCGGGTACTATTTATTGAAGCTGCCAGTTGAAGACTGGTGAGGTGTCTGTTTCTCAAACTATACAATAAAATGTACTTGTCCTCTTGCTCAGTTGTGCACCGGGGCCTCCCACTCGTTCTATTCTGGTTAGAGCCCGTTTGCGCTGTTCTCTGAAGGGAGTAGTACACAGCGTTGTACAAGATGTTCATTTTCTTGGCAATTTCTCGCATGGAATAGCCTTCATTTCTCAGAACAAGAATAGACTGACGAGTTTCAGAAGAAAGGTCTTTGTTTCTGGCCATTTTGAGCCTGTAATCGAACCCACAAAAGCTGATGCTCCAGATACTCAACTAGTCTAAAGAAGGCAATTTTTATTGCTTCTTTAATTAGCACAACAGTTTTCAGTTGTGCTAACATAATTGCAAAATGGTCTTCTAATGATCAATTAGCCTTTTAAAATTATAAACTTGGATTAGCTAACACAACGTGCCATTGGAACACAGGAGTGATGGTTGCTGATAATGGGCCTCTGTACGCCTATGTAGATATTCCATTAAAAGTCTGCCGTTTCCAGCTACAATAGTCATTTACAACATCAACAATATATACACTGTATTTCTGATCAATTGATTTTAAAAATGTTTAACTTTTCTTTCAAAAACAAGGACATTTCTAAGTTATCCCAAACTTTTGAACGGTAGTATATATATATTTTTTTAAATACAGGTGTATTATATCTGTAAGGTGTGTGTGTTGTTCCCAGGTGTGAGTGTGTTACCTGTCTAGCAAGCATGACTAACATGTAACATGTAACATGTAATACTCTCTCAGTAGCTGATCTCCCTGTATGACAACCTTTGTCCTCTCTCTAATACAGGTGTGTGTGTTGTTCCCAGGTGTGTGTGTGTGTGTGTGTGTGTGTGTGTGTGTGTGTGTGTGTGTGTGTGTGTGTGTGTGTGTGTGTGTGTGTGTGTGTGTGTGTTGTTCCCAGGTGTGTGTGAGTGTGTTACCTGTCTAGCCTGGTAGTATTCTCTCAGTAGCTGTTCCTTCTGTATGATAGCCTCTGTCCTCTCCTTGCGGGCCACGTCTCTCTCCTCCCGGACCGTCTCGATGTCTTTACAGGCCTGGCTCAACTCCTTCTGGGCCTCAGCCTTGTCCTTCACCTCGTGGCAGTACTTCTCCAATAGCTCGTTCCTCTCACAAATTGCTCTGTCCCGATCCACCAATGACGAGTTCAGCTCCTAAAAACAATAATTTCAATCAGATTTAACGCCATAACACAGTCACAAAATCCCTTGATTGATCCGGCAGCGACAAATTAAGCTAATTGGCAGTGGTCCGAGAGCCTAGTAACCAAAAAAAAGTGTTCAACAAATCAAAATCCTTAAAGTAGCCACTGTAAGAATATGTTGAATGTAAAAACAACGCAGAGGATTAGAATTAACGATCAATGGAAACAGCGTTTTTTTCTGTAATATGGCATCAATGGAAATAGTTGGTTTTCAGTTCAACATCTGTTAGGAATGTCAGTCCTGAACTCATAGCTACGTGTGGCACTTTCTCATTGGTCCAACCTGAAACAGGATACTTGTTATTTGGCCATTGGCCCAGTTTTACTACAAGGAATTCTAATTGGTCAACCACAGGCTAGGGCTGGGTTATAAAGTGCATCCTGCCCCTTTGTTCTGTGGAGCATCACTGAGGCCAGGGGAGCATGTACATCTACCTCCCTACATGATTCGTCCTCTTTGAATAAGAATAAACCTATTTTCCTCCCCGATTTGTTTTGGGGTCTGTGTTATTGAAGAATAACATCAACTGCTAACATTTGGTGCCGTGACCCAAAATGAATTGGTCTGAACAACAACAAGAAAAACTCAACTGTGTGTTGATCCAGAAGAAAGAGTGAAGACTGAGCGCAACCCACTTTGGGGAGTCAACTCTTAATCTCCCGATTGATGGCAAAAGTGCTGGGTAAGTCAGGATTAATATAATAAAAATATATATCTTTTAAAATCAGGTTAAAATTGGTGTATACAATGAGTGATACGTATCTGTGATGTATAAGGTTCAAGTCCTTTGTTCTCTATTAAAAGGTTAGAATCCTTTCTTTTTGTGAAACCTTCTTGTTGCATCGAAGTGAGTTGCTAGTTGAGTAGCAATTTTTACACGTTTGGTTAACCTGTTGGGGCTAGGGGGCAGTATTTACACGGCCGGATAAAAAACGTACCCGATTTAATCTGGTTACTAATCCTACCCAGTAACTAGAATATGCATATACTTATTATATATGGATAGAAAACACCCTAAAGTTTCTAAAACTGTTTGAATGGTGTCTGTGAGTATAACAGAACTCATATGGCAGGCAAAAACCTGAGAGATTCCTTTACAGGAAGTGGCCTGTCTGACCATTTATTGGCTTTCTTTGACATCTCTTCCAAAAACAAAGGATCTCTGCTGTTACGTGACACTTCCCACGGCTCCAATGGGCTCTCAGAGCCCGGGAAAAACCTGAATGACGTAATTCAAAGCCCTGGCTGAAACACACGAGCGCTTTTGCTAAGTGGTCTATCAGCAGACAAAAGGCTTAGGCGCGTGCACTGGCCGCCCCCGCCTTTCTGTTTTTCCCTCTTTTTACAGACAGGCAGATTCCCGGTCGGAATATCATCGCTTTTCTACAAGATAAATTGCATAAAAATTGATTTTAAACAGCGGTTGACATGCTTCGAAGTACGGTAATGGAATATTTAGAATTTTTTTGTCACGAAATGCGCATGACCCTGATTTACCATTTCGGATAGTGTCTAGAACTTACAAACAAAACGCCGCTGTTTGGATATAACGATGGATTATTTGGGACCAAACCAACATTTGTTATTGAAGTAGAAGTCCTGGGAGTGCATTCTGACGAAGAACAGGAAAGGTAAGACCATTTTTCTTATAGTAAATCTGATTTTGGTGAAGGCTAAACTTGCTGGGTGTCTAAATAGCTAGCCCGTGATGGCTGGGCTATGTACTTAGAATATTGCAAAATGTGCTTCATCCGAAAAGCCATTTTAAAATCGGACATATCGAGTGCATAGAGGAGTTCTGTATCTATAATTCTTAAAATAATTGTTATGCTTTTTGTGAACGTTTATCGTGAGTAATTTAGTAAATTGTTAGTAAATTCCCCGGAAGTTTGCGGGGGTATGCTAGTTCTGAATGTCACATGCTAATGTAAAAAGCTGTTTTTTGATATAAATATGAACTTGATTGAACAAAACATGCATGTGTTGTATAACATAATGTCCTAGGTGTGTCATCTGATGAAGATCATCAAAGGTTAGTGCTGCATTTAGCTGTCTTCTGGGTTTTTGTGACATTATATGCTAGCTTGAAAAATGGGTGTCTGATTATTTCTGGCTGGGTACTCTGCTGACATAATCTAATGTTTTGCTTTCGTTGTAAAGCCTTTTTGAAATCGGACAGTGTGGTTAGATTAACGAGAGTCTTGTCTTCAAATAGCTGTAAAATAGTCATATGTTTGAGAAATTGAAGTAATAGCATTTCAAAGGTTTTGAAAATCGCGCCACAGGATTCAACTAGGTTACGTAGGTGGGACGATTTGCTGCCACCTAGCCCAGAGAGGTTAACGTAAGCCTTCAACAAGCTTTTTGAAGTGAACATAAGTTATGGGCAGCCAGGCCCTACAAAAACAATGTGTTCTAGAAGAGGTTTGAGTCCTTAAAAGGGGTTACACCCACACACTTTGGGGTTAAATAAATATATAAAACAGAGATATATATATATAGAGATAGATATAGAGATAGATATATAGAGATAGATATATAGAGATAGAGATATAGAGATAGAGATAGATATATAGAGATAGATATATTTTTATATATATATAGAGATAGAGATATATATAGAGATAGAGATATATATATATAGAGAGATAGAGATATATATATAGAGATAGAGATATATATATAGAGATAGAGATAGATAGATATCTATCTATCTATATATACACACACACACACGTTTTCCTTAAGGGTCTGACCAATGCAACCACCAATAGGGGAAAGAACCAAATGTGTTCAAAAACCGAAAGAACCGTTTGTTGAATTTGAAGAAAGATTTAGAGCAGAGGTGGTTAGACACAGTGGGTTACCTGACATGGAAGATGATGCCCCATTTTTGAGGAATTGAGTGTAATCCCACATCAGCTGATGCAATCCATACATGATGATTTGCAAAAAACTTTTGTTTCCACCACTAATGACAGGGAGAGACAAAACTACGGCAACAGACTGTCACAACTGGACAGAGAGAAAAAAGGTGGATTTCCTGGCCCGCATCTCCCTGAGGTTTTGTGGGTGACACAGAACGGACTTCCGGCGCAGACAGAGATGGCCGCCTCGCTTCGCGTTCATAGGAAACTGTGCAGTATTTAATTTTTTTATGTGTTACATTGTTACCCCAGGAAATACTAGGTTTTATTACATACAGACGGGAGGAACTATTGGATATAAGAGCGATGTCAACTCACCAACATTACAACCAGGAAAACGACTTTCCCGAAGCGGATCCTCTGTTTGGTCCACCACCCAGGACAATGGCTCGGATCCCAGCCGGCAACCCAAAACAACGGCGCCGCAGACGGAGCGGTCTTCTGGTCAGGCTCCGTAGACGGGCACATCGCGCACTGCTCCAGAGCATACTACTCACCAATGTCCAGTCTCTTGACAACAAGGTAGACGAAATCCGAGCAAGGGTTGCCTTCCAGAGAGACATCAGAGATTGTAACGTTCTTTGTTTCACGAAAACATGGCTCACTCTGGATACGTCAGAGTTGGTACAGCCACCCGGCTTCTTCACGCATCGCGCCGACAGAAACAAACATCTCTCTGGTAAGAAGGGCGGGGGTGTATGCCTTATGATTAATGAGACGTGGTGTAATCATAACAACATACAGGAACTCAAGTCCTTTTGTTCACCTGACCTAGAATTCCTTACAATCAAATGCTGACCGCATTATCTACCAAGAGAATTCTCTTCGATCATAATCAGTCGTGTATATCCCGCCCCAATCAGACAAATCGATGGCCCTGAAATAACTTCATTGGACTGTAAACTGGAAACCACATATCCTGAGGCTGCATTTATTGTAGCTGGGGATTTTAACAAGGCTAATCTGAAAACAAGGCTCCCTAAATTTTATCAGCATATCGAATGAGTGACACGGGCTGGCAAAACCCTGGATCATTGTTATTCTAACTTTCGCAACGCATATAAAGCCCTCCCCCACCCTCCATTCGAAAAATCTGACCACGACTCCATTTTGTTGCTCCCAGCCTATAGACAGAAACTAAAACAGGAAGCACCCGTGCTCAGGTCTGTTCAACGCTGGTCCGACCAATCAGATTCCACGCTTCAAGATTGCTTCGATCACGTGGACTGGGATATGTTCCGCATAGCGTCGCACAATAACATTGATGAATACACTGATTTGGTGAGCGAGTTTATTAGCAAGTGCATCGGTGATGTTGTACCCACAGCGTCTATCAAAAAAACATTCCCCAACCAGAAACCGTGGGTTGATGGCAGCATTTGCGCAAAACTGAAAGCGCAAACCACTGCTTTTAATCAGGGCAAGGTGACCGGAAACATGACCGAATACAAACAGTGTAGCTATTCCCTCCGCAAGGCAATCAAACAAGCTAAGCGTAGTATAGAGACAAAGTAGAGTCGCAATTCAACGGTTCAGACACGAGGGTTATGTGGCAGGGTCTACAGTCAATCACGGACTACAAAAGGAAAACCAGCCCCGTCGCAGACCACGATGTCTTGCTCCCTGACAAACTAAACAACTTCTTTGCTCGCTTTGAGGACAATACAGTGCCACCGACACAGCCCGCTACCAAAACCTGCGGGCTCTCCTTCACTGCAGCCAACGTGAGTAAAACATTTAAACGTGTTAACCCTCGCAAGGCTGCCGGCCCAGACGACCAGCTGGCTGGTGTGTTTACGGACATATTCAATCAATCCTTATCCCAGTCTGCTGTTCCCACACGCTTCAAGAGGGCCACCATTGTTCCTGTTGCCAAGAAAGCTAAGGTAACTGAGCTAAATGACTAATCACCCCGTTGCACTCACATCATCATGAAGTGCTTTGAGAGACTAGTCAAGGACCACATCACCTCCACCCTATCTGACACCCTAGACCCACTCCAATTTGCTTACCACCCCAATAGGTCCACAGACGACGCAATCGCAATCACACTGTCCTAACCCATCTGGACAAGAGGAATACCCATGTAAGAATGCTGTTCATCGACTACAGCTCAGCATTTGACACCATAGTACCCTCCAAACTCGTAATTAAGCTCGGGACCCTGGGTCTCGACCCTGCCCTGTGCAACTGGGTCCTGGACTTTGACGGGCCGCCCCCAGGTGGTGAGGGTAGGTAACAACATCTCCACCCCGCTGATCCTCAACACTGGGGCCCCACAAGGGTGCGTTTTCAGCCCTCTCCTGTACTCCCTGTTCATCCATGACTGCGTGGCCATGCACAACTCCAACTCAATCATCAAGTTTGCAGACGACACTACAGTGTTAGGCTTGATTACCAACAACGACGAGACGGCCTACAGGGAGGAGGTGAGGGCCCTCGGAGTGTGGTGTCAGGAAAATAACCTCACACTCAACTTCAACAAAACAAAGGAGATGATCGTGGACTTCAGGAAACAGCAGAGGGAGCACCCCCCTATCCACATCGACGGGACAGTAGTGGAAAAGGTGGAAAGTTTTAAGTTCCTCAGTGTACATATCACGGACAAACTGAAATGGTCCACCCACACAGACAGCGTGGTGAAGAAGGCGCAGCAGCGCCTCTTCAACCTCAGGAGGCTGAAGAAATTTGGCTTGTCACCAAAAACACTCACAAATATTTACAGATGCACAATCGAGAGCATCCTGTCGGGCTGTATCACCGCCTGGTACGGCAACTGCTCCGCCCACAACCGGAAGGCTCTCCAGAGGGTAGTGAGGTCTGCACAACGCATCACCGCGGGCAAACTACCTGCCCTCCAGGACACCTACACCACCCGATGTCACAGGAAGGCCAAAAAGATCATCAAGGACAACAACCATCCGAGCCACTGCCTGTTCACCCCGCTATCATCCAGAAGGCGAGGTCAGTACAGGTGCATCAAAGCTGGGACCGAGAGACTGAAAAACAGCTTCTATCTCAAGGCCATCATACTAACATTGAGTGGCTGCTGCCAACATACATACATTTTTCATTATTAAAGTGGCTAGAGATGTATGTAATAAATGTATCACTAGCCACTTTAAACAATGCCACTTCATAATGTTTACATAACCTACATTACTCATCTCATATGTATATACTGTACTCTATACCATCTACTGCATCTTGCCTATGCCGTTCGGCCATCACTCATTCATATATTCTTATTCATTCCTTTACACTTGTGTGTATAAGGTAGTTGTGAAATTGTTAGGTTGGATATTACTGCACGGTCGGAACTAGAAGCAAAAGCATTTCGCTACACTCGCATTAACATCTGCTAACCATGTGTATGTGACCAATCAGATTTGATTTACACCGGCTGTAATCAGAGTTGTGCAGGTTCCGAGTGAAACAAACAAGATTCGTTCAGCAGAAGAGAAACCTGGTCAATGTCATTATTGCGGATGGAATATATGTGAACATAACTTTGCAGTAGATTATTTTTAGTAGATATGGGTGCTGAAGTCACTGTATTGCTCATATCTTATGCAAAACATATGTCCTCAATACACAGGCAAGAAGATGAGAGCAACAGGAGTGGGGGGGACGGGACGACGACAACATATGAAACAGACCAAACCATTATCAATTTCTATTGATCCAATGAAAATTGATGCAAGGGTGTGGATAGGCTCATTTGAACAACCTATTTTAGGCCTTGATATTATTATGCAACTTGACTCTACATTAAACATTTCTGAAGGAAAGGTGACATGGCAAATTAGACAACTGCAGGTATCTATAGTTCAGAACCATCCTATTTGGACTACGAAGAAAAATGAGAGTGGAACTTTGGATACGGAACCAGAGTGCTTGACAGGTGTTGCTCCTAACATGGAGGCTCCTAACATCATGGCACACCATGTTATCCAGCTACTCTGATGCTTCCTCCAGATACCACATTACTTGAACACGACTGTTGCGAGTTGGTTTTGGATCAGCTCTTTGATGAGTTTATTAAGAGTCAGCCGTTGGAAAACGCTGAGTTTATCTTATACACAGATGGTTTAAACATTGTGGAGGGGGGTGTGAGGAAGGCAGGCTGGGCAGTTACTACACCGGACAATGTGATAGTGACAGGGACGTTACCTGCAGGAACATCAGCACATGTGGTGGAATTGGTGGCTTTGACAGAAGCACTTAAACAGGCTGAATGAAAAACAGCTAATATCTACAGGCTCAAGGAATGCTTTTGGTGTTACCCATGATTTTGGAAAAATATGGAAAAAGGATTTATGATATCACTGGGAGCTCCTGTGAAGAATGGACCAGAGGTGATGGCTCTACTGAATGCTCTCCAGTTACCTGGACAAGTTGCAATTTTGAAAATGAAAGCACATGGGAAAAATCTTTACAGACAAGGGTAATGGTAATGATTTGGCTGACAGAGCTGCCAAGGCAGCTGCCAAGAGAACACCTCTGTCACCTAAACTGATTAGGAGATACACCTTGGATACATTGCAACACAGAGATTTGCAAAGCAGTGCACCAAAACATGAAGTGTGGGAATGGATGGCTGCAGGATGCAAACTCAATCAAGAAGGTGTGTGGAAATACAACCTGACCCTACTTGGTGGCACAGATCCACTCTTTGGGACACATTGGTGTGGACAAGATAGTTTATAGTTTAGTGGGCAAATGGTGGAATCCTGGTGTGCGGAAAGAGGCTGAGGCTGTTGTGGCGAATTGCAACATTTGTATGGAAAATACCACCAAAGGACGAGTGAAAGTACAGACACGACGAGCGCCTGCCCCACCATGACCCTTCAGTCATCTACAGCTTGATTACATCACGCTACCCAAATGTATGGGACACAAAGACGTGCTGGTCATTGTCGTTTTTCACGATGGGTTGAAGCCTACCCTACTAAGAAAGGAACTGCACAACACACAGCTACATTTTTTAATTGAGAAATCATAGAAGTAAAAGAGGCGTGGGGAATAACTCCCGAGGAGGGACATGACGTCGTGCCAGGACAGCGGGTGATGGTAAAAAGATATGTAAGACACATCAGGGCCAAAATGGGAAGGTCTTTATCAAGTTCTGCTCATAACAACAGTAAAAGTCCAGGGAAAATCACAATGGATACATGTCACTCATTGCAAGGTTGTCTATTTTGATGACAAAGCGGAGCCTGGAGAATAAAGAATTAGCAATTGGGGGTCAATCTCGGGTGAAGAAGCATAGTAAGATGATTGGAACCTGATAAGCTTCTATGTTGTATACCACAGTCATCATATTAGGGATATCTAGGTGAAATGTACAACTTTTTCCTGAAAATCAGGACATGCTTACTTAGGGAAATCTATGAGAAACATCAATTTCTCTTGAAACAGGACATGTTACTTTCACATTTGTTTCCTTTGTTTCAGGTTATGAGAATCTACAGTCTGAAGCAATATCCCTTGATCCAGGACTGTACTTGAAATGATACAAGATCACCGGTGAAGTGCTCATTAGAGAAGTCCTTATCAACCAGTGGAACGGAAGAGGAATACCTCACTACTGGCAGACTGGCAGAACATCAGTTCTAATAGTTATCTATGTGGGACTGATATCAGTGTGGAAGACAGGTAACTTTTAAAGGACTTGGTGAATAATTACCTTGCCAATAGGACAATTGAATATTATTGTCTTGTAGACATTTATTTTGTGAGTTTCCTCCTAGTACAGGATGTGGTAGGAGTCGTAAGGGACATCATTACACAGGTTAATACTTATTTTCTATAACAGCAAGTACAATATGCCCTTTGTGTTTTATAGAAATGCAAGATATAATGTGAATGATTTTGTTACTGCTAATGTTTTTGATACTGTTTATTTTTTCATGTTTTTTGTTTCCTAAAGACATGTTGTTGTTTTTTTAAATGGTCTAGGGCAGTGGTTCTTAACCTTGTTGGAGGTACTGACCCCCACCAGTTTCATATGCGCATTCACCGAACCCTTCTTAATTGGAAAAATGGCTCTCTTCACCTTGAATTCAGCGAGCGTTGTGTTCTTGTATTGTCCATCTCCATGCAGCTTAAGGAAGTGTTCTCTTTGTTTTGCCGGTGCTAGACTAGAATTGCTCAACTTGGCATTGCAAATCATGCAGTTAGGACGCTAACTCTCATCACGTTCCGTTATACATGTGAATCCATATTGTACATATTCGTCCGACCACTTTCTTTTTTTGCTCGACATAGTTAGTATGAAGGGATTAAAATATTAAGAAAGAAATCACACGATGTACCATCACGACAGTCACAATTCGACTACTGAGCGCGCCAAATTCCCTGCAGCACAGATAGGCCAAGCGATGTTGCGTGATCACCTGCAGCCAATGATGGCCAAGCGGGGCGTGTCATCACGAATCATATGAGTCGGGTGTGTGTCTTGACCTCCGCCGAACCCCTGAGACTGACTCACCGAACCCCTGGGGTTCGATCGAACCCAGGTTAAGAACCACTGGTCTAGGGGTAGTAAGAATATGTCGAAGATAAATACACAATGCAGAGGACTAGAATTAACAATCAATGGAAAGTGTTTTTCTGTAGTTACATGTGCCACATTCTTATTGGTACAACCTGAAATAGGATACTCGTTCTTTGGCCATAGGCCCAGTTTATTGCAAGGAATTGTAATAGGTCAACCACAGGCTAGGGCTAAGTTAAAGTACATCCTATCCCTTTGTTCTGTGGAGAATCACTGAGGCCAGGGGAGCATGTACATCTACCTCCCTGCATGATTCATCCTCTTTGAATAAGAATAAACCTATTTTCCTCCCCCTGGTCTGCTTTGGGGTCTGTGTTACTGAAGAACATCAACTGCTAACACCACCTTTTGCCTTGACAGCTTTGCACACTCTTCCCATTCTCTCAACCAGCTTCATGAGGTAGTCACCTGGAATGCATTTCAATTAGCAGGTGTGCCTTGTTAAAAGTGAATTTGTGGAATTTCCTTCCTTAATGCATTTGAGCCAATCAGTTGTGACAAGGTAGGGGTGGTATACAGAAGATAGCCCTGTTTGGTAAAAGACCAAGTCCATATTATGAAAAGAACAGCACAAATAAGCAAACAGAAATTACAGAATATTATTACTTTAAGACATGAAATCAGGCCTTCATGGTCGAATTGCTGCAAAGAAACCACTACGAAGAAGAGACTTGCTTGGGCCAAGAAACAGGAGCAATGAACATTAGACCGGTGGAAATCTGTCCTTTGGTCTTATGAGTACAAATTTGCGATTTTTTGTTCCAACCGCCATGTCTTTGTGAATTCAAGAATTCAAGGCACACTTAACCAGCATGGATACCACAGCATTCTGCAGCGATACGCCATCCCCATCTGGTTTGTGCTTAGTGGGACTATAATTTGTTTTTCAACAGGACAATGACCGAACACACCTCCAGGCGGTATAAGGGCAATTTGACCAAGGAGAGTGATTGAGTGCTGCATCAGATGACCTGGCCTCCACAATCACCTGACCTCAACTCAATTGAGATGGCTTGCGATGAGTTGGACCGCAGAGTGAAGGAAAAGCAGCCAATAAGTGCTCAGCATATGTGGGAACTCCTTCAAGACTGTTGGAAAAGCATTCCAAGTGAAGCTGGTTGAGAGAATGCCAAGAGTGTGCAAAGCTGTCATCAAGGCAAAGGGTGGCTACTTTGAAGAATCTAAAATGTTTTTTGATTTGTGTAACACTTTTTGGGTTACTATATGATTCCATGTGTTATTTCATAGTTTTGATGTCTTCTCTATTATTCGACAATGTAGAAAATAGTGCAAATAAAGAAAAACCCTTGAATGAGTAGGTGTGTCCAAACCTTTGACTGGTACTGTATATTCATTGATTAACCTATTGATGATTACCTGTCAGAAAGACGCAATATCCTCTCTGGATACCCTCCTCTCGGATTAGAAGTTTTGACTGTCTAGTAATAAACTGATCGATAGATTGATTAAATAATAGATTAACCTCACAGAAGAGGTGTTTGATTTGGTTGGTGGACTGATTGATTCCATTCTAAATTGATCTGAACCTGTCTGAGAGCCTCCGTCTCCTCGCTGGCCACCATCCTTTCAGAAGAGGTGTTTTTGAGGCGGGCCTCTGCAGCCTCCAGCGCCGTCTGCAGCTTTTCCAGCTCCTTGATCACCTGTTCCACAGAATTTAATAAACCACTTTATATTTTATTAGTACTGTTTTATTATAGTATTATTATAAAATAATAATGGGCTGAATTCCTGGACAAAAGAAGCATACTCAATGGTGATTATACATTGAAAGTAGCTTCTTAGTCCAGGACTAGGAATAATCTTTGTCTGGGAAACTGGGCTTTAAAGTAATAAATGTATTTCTCTCTGACCTGGTCCCTCTCGCTCATGATGAGCCTATACTCGTTGAACACAGAGTCTCTCTCCTCCTTGTACTTCTCACAGTCCTTTACTGCCTTCAGCTGGAAGTTCTTACAGCGCATCACCTCCGACTGCAGCCTCTCCATCTCCCTCTGCAGCACCTTGTTCTGGCCTGAAGACTTGTCCAGCTCCTGTTGTACAGAGTCAAACCTGGGGAGAGAAGGAGAGGTGTGTAGTGCTGTATAGATGTTTGTAGTGTATAGACTATCCTCGTGGATTGTGCCGTATGTGTGTGTGTGTGTGTGTGTTTACCTCCTCATGGACGTAGAGCACTGTTGTTGGTAGTGTATGGCCTTGTCTCGTTGTTTCAGCAATGTGTCCATCTGTTTCTGTAGTCGTCTGTTCTCTTCCTCCGCCTGCTCCAGCCTGCTCAGGTCCGTGTTGTGATTGGCAACTTTCTCACCGTAGCGTTTGCTCAGCGAATCGTATTCCTTCCTCACCCCCTCCAGCTTGTCCATGGCTGTGTCGTACAGCTTGTTGAGAACCTCTGAGGAACCGTTCTCTCTCATCACCTGGAGGAAGGACACGGTCATCCAGCTGATTTTCTAACTATACATACAGTTAATTTTCAGTTCCCATCTCTGTGTGAAACTATGAATTTAACATGTTTATTATATACAGCTGACACATTCAAAAAACGTTGGTTTATTAAAATACATGCAATTCTTCAGATTGATAGTGTGTGGCAATGTTATTGTTCTACAGCACCAAGCCACAAGGAAACATTAACAAGCCAGAATGAGCATGGATTCATTTTTACACCAGTTAATCAGCAGAGGGCGACAGTGAGGAGATGCAGTATGGATTATTCAAGACCATTAGGCTGCGTTTATACATGCAGCCCTATTCTGATATTTTGCCCGATTATTGGCAAAGGATCTAATAATAATTAGACAAAATATCAAAATTGGACTGCCTGTGCAAACACAGCCTTAACTAACTAGGTTTCACTTTTGCCGGCCTGTAAAATCACCTCTTCACCATTAAAATGCAATAACCTCCAGGCTTGCTGGACTCTGTGGTAATTAGTGAGGGAGCAGGTGAGACCCCAGGGCAGTATTGATCCAGACTACATCACAGCATGTAAAGGTATGTCTGTGGCCTTAGTTCAAACACCTCCCCGGACCTTACAGATCTCTGAACACAGGACGACGACTAGGTACCAGGGGGGGGGATGTCTACACACCCTTTACATAAGCCAGTGACATTGTCCTCAAACACTGCCCTTTACAGAAGCGCTCCGTGTGTGTCTCCTGTCCACCGCAGCAGTCTACTCCGGGGATGTGTGGATGTGTGAAAGCACAGCAGCCAAGTATAGGTCACAGCAACCTTGTGTGGTTGTGTGCGTGTGGTTGTGGTTGTGTGTGTGGTTGTGTGTGTGTGGTTGTGGTTGTGTGTGTGATTGTGTGTGTGTGGTTGTGGTTGTGTGTGGTTGTGTGTGTGTGTGTGTGTGGTTGTGGTTGTGTGTGGTTGTGTGTGTGTGTGTGGTTGTGGTTGTGTGTGTGTGTGTGTGTGGTTGTGGTTGTGTGTGGTTTGTGTGTGTGTGTGTGGGGTTGTGGTTGTGTTGTGGGTGGTGTTGTGTGTGTGTGGTTGTGTTGTGTGTGGTTGTTGTGGTGTGTGGTTGTGTGTGTGGTTGTGGTTGTGGTGTGGTTGTGGTTGTGGTGTGGTTGTGGTTGTGTGTGTGGTTGTGGTTGTGTGTGGTTTGTGTGTTTGTGTGTGTGTGGTTGTGGTTGTGTGTGGTTGTGTGTGGTTGTGGTTGTGTGTGTGGTTTGTGGTTGTGTGTGGTTGTGGTTGTGTGTGTTGTGGTGTGTGTGGTTGTGTGTGGGTTGGTGTGGTTGTGTGTGGTTGTGGTTGTGGTTGTGTGTGGTTGTGTGTGTCCGCGTGGTTGTGTGTGTGTCCGCGTGGTTGTGTGTGTGTCCGCGTGGTTGTGTGTGTGTCCGCGTGGTTGTGTGTGTGTCCGCGTGGTTGTGTGTGTCCGCGTTGTGGTTGTGTGTGGTTGTGTGTGTGTCCGCGTGGTTGTGTGTGGTCCGCGTGGTTGTGTGTGTGTCCGCGTGGTTGTGTGTGTGTCCGCGTGGTTGTGTGTGTGTCCGCGTGGTTGTGTGTGTGTCCGCGTGGTTGTGTGTGTGTCCGCGTGGTTGTGTGTGTGTCCGCGTGGTTGTGTGTGTGTCCGCGTGGTTGTGTGTGTGTCCGCGTGGTTGTGTGTGTGTCCGCGTGGTAGTGTGTGTCCGCGTGGTAGTGTGTGTCCGCGTGGTAGTGTGTGTCCGCGTGGTAGTGTGTGTGCCCGCGTGGTAGTGTGTGTGCGCGTGGTAGTGTGCGCGCGTGGTAGTGTGCGCGTGGTAGTGTGAGCGTGTGTGTGGTTGTGTGCGTGGTTGTGTGCGTGTGTGCGGTTGTGTGCGTGTATGCGGTTGTGTGCGTGTGTGCGGTTGTGTGCGTGTGTGCGGTTGTGTGCGGTTGTGTGCGGTTGTGTGCGGGTGCGTGCGCGTGCGTGCGGTTGTGTGCGTGTGTGCGGTTGTGTGCGCGTGTGCGGTTGTGTGCGCGTGTGCGGTTGTGTGCGCGTGTGCGGTTGTGTGCGCGTGCGCGGTTGTGTGCGCGTGCGCGGTTGTGTGCGCGGTTGTGTGCGCGTGCGCGGTTGTGTGCGCGTGCGCGGTTGTGTGCGCGTGCGCGGTTGTGTGCGCGTGCGCGGTTGTGTGCGCGTGCGTGGTTGTGTGCGCGGTACCTCTTGCTGCTGCAGCCTCATGTCAGCCACCTCCTTCTGGTCGTCACTGTGCAGCCTGCGGAGCTCCTCACAGCTCTGCTTCAGGTGGTTGTGTTCCCTGACCAGCTGAGTGTTGTCTCTCCTCAACACCTCCAGCTCCTCCTTCAGCTGAGACTGGTCTCCTAACACACGGCTGTGGAGTATACTGGAGACCGAGAGGGAGAGGTCAAAACTGGGGGAGGGGAAGACACTGATGGCACATCCCACAACACAGTCCGAATAGAAGTAAATAGAGATTCTCCATGATCACATGGTAGTCAGACTAACAACAAACTGTCCTCCTGATTACAGTCTGGCCAGGCTGCTTGGTGTTGTAGGCACGATGGAGTCGATCAACGATAAACTTTTTTAAAGTTTGGTTCTCCTCGGTGTCTCACAAAAATCCCTCATGGACAACCACACACAGAGCTCCTGAGCACCGCCCCCTTCCCATAACACTGTTGGATTTTCAAATCTAAACAACGTGAAGTCTCAATCCCCCAGGAAATAAAAAAAACATTGGAGAGAACCAATCCAAGCTCAGCCCATTATTGCACCAATACTGCATTTACAACAGACTCCTGTCCAGGGCCCGCTTCTCAAAAGCCTCAAGGCGAAGTTAATCGTTATAACGTTCGGAAGAGCATCTGTAAATTTCCAAGCCGTTTCCCAAAAGCATTTTTATTAATGGTGGACTTGAAATGGCTCGTAATGTAACGCCTGCCTCAGAGCACTCTTACAACAGCTCAGTGCATCACTACATCACTGTCACTTTACACACACAAGACCTCAGCTAGACAAAGAATGAAGATGTCTCTGTGACTGCCAAAAACTTCATAGTTTAATATAAATAGACTAAAAAGTTTACAATGTTATAAACAAGCGAAGCAAGAAATGAAAACTGAGATAACAAAATTATATAGTTTGACAATTTTCATGTATGTGCAATCGATAGACCTACCTATTACTAAGCCATTAGATATACTGAAGCGGCTCAGATGTAACCTATCTATAACGTATTTCCCTGTAGCCTAACCAATAACCTAAAGGTCAACATATTAGATATACTGAAGCGGCTCAGATGTAACCTATCTATAACGTATTTCCCTGTAGCCTAACCAATAACCTAAAGGTCAACATATTAGATATACTGAAGCGGCTCAGATGTAACCTATCTATAACGTATTTCCCTGTAGCCTAACCAATAACCTAAAGGTCAACATATTAGGTCTATGGCAACGTCGCTTCACTTGCTACATCATGCTTCATTATTAAATTGTAGAATATCTATAGGTCTACTTGAAGCTCCTGCCACCCATTAGCATACAATCATTTGTTGAACAATTTCAAAAACCATTGTCATCATATTCTATTTTTACGTCACGTTGACATTTTCTAATTAGGGAACGAGGGACTTGACTGGCTTTACTCATTCTTGCTCACAATTCTCACACACACACACACACACACACACACACCTTAAAATTATAGTTCAGGATTTTGCCAATGAGGCACTTTCTCTACTTCCCCAGAGTCAGATGAACTCGTGGATACCATTTTTATGTCTCTGTATCCAGTATGAAGGAAGCGAGGAGGTAAAATAAAAACAAAAAACAAACGTCCCTTTTTCAGGACCCTGTCTTTCAAAGATAATTTGTACAAATCCAAATAACTTCACAGATGTTCATTGTAAAGGGTTTATACACTTTCCCATGCTTGTGCAATGAACCATAAACAATTAATGAACATGCTCCTGTGGAACGGTCGTTAAGACAATAACAGCTTACAGACGGTAGGCAATTAAGGTCACAGTTATGAAAACTTAGGACTTTAAAGAGGCCTTTCTAATGACTCTGAAAACCCCCAAAAGAAAGATGCCCAGGGTCCTTGCTCATCTGCGTGAACGTGCCTTAGGCATGCTGCAAGGAGGCATGAGGACTGCAGATGTGGCGAGGGCAATAAATTGCAATGTCCGTACTGTGAGACGCCTAAGACAGCGCTACAGGGAGACAAGACGGACAGCTGATCGTCCTCACACTGGCAGACCACATGTAACAACACCTGCACAGAATCGGTACATCCGAATATCCCACTTGCGGGACAGGTACAGGATGGCAACAACAACTGCCCAAGTTACACGAGGAACGCACAATCCCTCAATCAGTGCTCAGACTGTCCGCAATAGGCTGAGAGAGGCTGGACTGAGAGCTTGTAGGCCTGTTGTAAGGCAGGTCCTCACCAGACATCACCGGCAACAACGTCGCCTATGGGCACAAACCCACCGTTGCTGGACCAGACAGGACTGGCAAAAAGTGCTCTTCACTGACGAGTCGATGCCACCAGCCATACTGCTTGTTCTGTGCGTGATTTCCTGCAAGACAGGAATGTTAGTGTTCTGCCATGGCCAGCGAAGAGCCCGGATCTCAATTGCATTGAGCACGTCGGGGACCTGTTGGATCGGAGGGTGAGGGCTCGGGCCATTCCCCCCAGAAATGTCCGGGAACTTGCAGGTGCCTTGGTGGAAGAGTGGTGTAACATCTCGCAGCAAGAACTGGCAAATCTGGTGCAGTCCATGAGGAGGAGATGCACTGCAGTACTTAATGCAGCTGGTGGCCACACCAGATACTGACTGTTACTTTTGATTTTGATCCCCCTTTGTTCAGGGACACATTATTCCATTTCTGTTAGTCACGTCTGTGGAACTTGTTCAGTTTATGTCTCAATTGTTGAATCTTGTTATGTTCATACAAATATTTACACATGTTATGAAGTTTGCTGAAAATAAACACAGTTGACAGTGAGAGGACATTTCCTTTTATTGCTGAGTTTAGTTTCCAGAGCCAGTGCTAACAAGCTTAGCGCAAAGACTGGAAATAGTCAGGCACAGCTAGCTAGCTTCCAGTCTTTGCGTTAAGCTAGTTAGCAGTGGCTCACAAAACTACCCCTTACTTCCGTCATACTGGACAAAGCGACATACAAATGGTATCCACAAACGATCCCTTAAAGTGCACGCACCTTCCATGCCTGGATTTAATGCCATGGATTACCACATATAGGCTACCTATGGCGGCAGGTAGCCTAGCGGTTAGAGCGTTGGGCCAGTAACCGAAAGGTTGCTAGATGGAATCCCCAAGCTGCCCCTGAACAGGCAGTTAACCGTGATTGTAAATAAGAATTTGTTCTTCACTGACTTGCCTAGTTAAATAAAGCTTTAAAAAAAAATAGATAGATATGTTTTTTTACTCTGGTAAGTGATTAAAAGCATGACAGGTACACGTACTCTCGGTTGACTAAAGCATTTGGTAGGCCTATAGAACATAATTGATAATGGATTACTATCAAGTTGACTATAAACGATAGACCTGCCAACATGGACGCATTTTGCGTAACTACGCAGTTCTCTGTCCATGTACGAAGGTACGAGATCCGAGTTAAAAGTACGCAGAAATGAAGAGGTGATTTATTTTACTTTTTAAAGTTTCATAAAAAATACATCCACTGAGTAAATCTAACATCCTGATTCTCGAGCTGCAACACACAGAGTTTGTGTCAACGGCCATAAAGATTAATACATCATTATTCAACGTAGCTGCCCGGTGTCTGTCCCTCATGTTTGTTGTGATGCTGAGTTTGCCGACTGTCAGCTGTAGGTAAACACATGGACAAATCACTTTTCCACTACGTGTGTTGTGGAAAGGTAAACACTAATTGGTTCAAGCTAACGTTTGCGAACATAAGATGGACATTCAGTGGGCTCTGAAGTTCCAGCAGTGAAAGAAATGAAATGCAAATAAGAAAAATATCTGGTCGCATTTGTGCGAGTGTGATGTACATTTAATTCTGCATCCCATTAGGTGTATTTTCCACATAACGTTACAAGGATCAACAACCTGATAGACTAACTGTAATTATGATCCACGTCACAAAAAGCATTTCAAAAGTATAATGAAAAATAAATAAACATGTTGGCATTAAATGGAGTGAGGAGTTTAGAAGACTGATGAAGAATGAGTGAGTGTCTGGTATTAGCTATAGAGGCAATGCTTCTATAGACTCAAACTGCGTGCGCACGAGCGTGGGGGGGGGGGGGGGTAAACGCCAATTCTGAGCGTGCTACAAGCGCGAGCTGAATCTCCAATTTGCCGCGTTCGTCTGTTACTCTAAAAAGTTGAACAGGGTTGGCAGGTCTGCAACTCCTTAAATCAGATAATCCCCATTACATTTCAATAGAAACACACCATTAGCACATCAATGTTCTTTCAATTAGTGTAATTGCAGCACCAGGCACTTCTCCAGTCTAAGTGAGTAAAACCATGATGCCATACAACCTCTCATTATTCCCATCTAATTACAGTCTATTCAGAAACAGTAGAGGAACAGAGGATTCCTGACATTAGGCTGGGAAGTGTAGTCCAGGACCACTCAATGTCCACCTCTACCCAGACATGACACGTCTTTCTTTCAACAACCCAGTCAGTCAGTCGACCAACCAACCCACCCACCCAATCAGTGATGATGGTGGTACTCACTGGTAGAAGTCAGCCTCCTTGACAGCCTCCTCACATCTCTTCAGAGTCTTGGTGTGTTGGTTCTGTAGAGACTGGAGATCTGCCATGGCCCTCATACACTGGTTTTTCAGACGCTCGTAATCATGGCTGGCTTTGGAATTTGGCCTTTGGGGAGACGAGACAATAAGATGCTACACTACATAAGAACTACCAACTGAGACCTGGTCTACAAGGGCAGCCCAATGTCAGTTTAGATATAAGAGTTAGATAGAACCAAGGCATGCAGTTGCTTTGCCTTGTATCAAAATGCAGAGGACCCAAAGGAAAATGCATCCATGAGTCAACCCAGAGCTGCGGAGCACAGCGAACTGTATGAAGGGTTCCTAATTTGCACTCTGACTGGAATTTGATTGTCTTGGTACATTTGGTTAAATTCAAAGTACCTCTAATTAAAATGTCATCTCTCCCTCTCTCTCCAAATCCACTAGGCGTCCCTCCCTGTTCTGAATTGCATTTTTAACAACCTGGTACCCGGAACTCACGAGGGCGTTCATAAACTGAACAGGATGGTTACCGCATGGTTACCTATCAATTTCTGTCAACAGTACTGATCGTAAAGCCAGATGACAGGGAGGGCAATAGACTTGATAGGACCTTAAATACACTCAGTCAGAGGCAGGGCTACTTTGCAACTTTCAGACTACTCTTCATAGCAGTGTCCGCAGTTTGTTGACTAACGTCATTGGATTGTAGCCCTTTTCCCTGAGAGCACGTCTGCCTATGAGAGATTAACTCACTATTGTGCATCCCTCTTGATTCTGTACACTGGCTTCAGGAAACAGAATGCTTCATAAAACAATGTGTAAACATGCCCAATCATAAACCTACAGGTCAAAATCCTCAAAGTAATGAGCGACAGAGAGAAATTAACAAAATGTTAGTGTCTATCGTAGCAGACTACGTGTGATGTAGTTCAGGTGCTTAGGGACAACACAACAATGGCTGATTTCCTTGAATTTTATGATTAGCTAGATGGTATTCTCTGTCTAAATCTTGCATTTGAACTACTTGTTGCATAGAGACATTAAGTAAAGTTGATCTACTCTACTTTTGTCTAGATGTTGTATTTGACCAATTGTTGGATTAATACATTAATACTGCTCTTCCCTCTCCTGAGTCATGTGGTGGGTGGGGGTTGTCTGTACCTGCAGTCGTCGAAGGTGGTGCCGGGTGTTGCCAGGGCCAGGCGCTTGCGGAGCTCGTCCCTCTCACGGGTCACCTGACGCAGCTGGGACAGGATGGTGTCCAGGTTGTCACCGGCTGGCCGGTTGTCGTTGAGGGCTGGGGGCGGAGACGAGGCTGAGCCATTACCGGTACCGGGGGGTGAACCTGCAACAGTGAGTATGTCACCATGGGCAAAAGCAGCTCACCGCCACCGGAATACACGGGACAAGAAGAGGAGGGGTTGGGAGAAGATGAAATGGACACTTGCATCATAATATCAACCAAACACAGAAATGCCTAAGGTTAATAAAGAAACATTTTATAAGCGCAGTCCTTCATATTGGAAGAGCACTAGAGTTCAGCGAGAATTGATTGGATAACCTCTAACTTGAAGTGATTCTTGATCTGTTTCTCCTGTGTCTCATTCTGGGTAAAATAGGGTTCTACCACAGGTGTATATAGGCCTACCACATCTGACATGAGTTAAATAAGTTATTTACATAAAGAAGAACTAGACTTGCAAGTTGACATTAATGTATTATTCAGGTGAAGGCTGAGGTAAGGCACATAAATCCCAAGTCAGGATTTCAGCTAACAAACAGAAAAGAGTAACCTCAATTGAACCTCCTGCAACTTTGTCAACTTCTACTAGACTGGCCTAATACTGTATTAATGTTGGATATGAGCGCAATGTTTCTCAAAAACCCAGTTACCACCACCAGCAGACTGGGACAGAAACTTATGATTAAATGCAACACAGCAAGTCTGGACTATGACAAAACAAACAAACCTAAAGTGGTTGAGGCCTTGTCCTTGACATTCTCAACCAATTCACTATCAAAGAACTGCTTTAGCACAGCATATTTTGAAATTCTTCTAATATTTACCAAGAAAATATCCAAATTTTCCAAGAATAGCCTCAGATCCACAAGGCAACAATGCTGGTAATCTCAGATAGCAGCATACTAGAGATGGGATTTATATCTGATAAAACATATTTCTGGTACTTTTTGTCTGTCTGGCTTATGCAGAGTCTCTGGGGCACTTTTATCGTGTTGCATTAAGCAATAGATTTGTGTAGTCGTACAAAAATACAATTTAAAAGGTAAATTGAGGAAGTAGAAAATATAAGATTAATAGTCTACATTGAAATTAATAATTTCCCCTGTTCCCTTAGCTACGATTATGACATTTGTTCGATCCTTTTATTGACCTACAGATCAAGAAAAAAGCTTTTTTTCCCCTACTAAGCTGCTGTAGGCCAATAGTCTATCCTAATACTGTAAAATATCCCTTCACCTTTTCTTTGCGTCTCTTCCCTGTGACCACCTATCTAAACATGACTAAGGTGTGATACAGGACGTGTTTAGTTACGATGACTGTATTACCGCCACACCGGCGGCGGTCACGAGTTATGACTGCAGTCAAATACCGCGTGACCATTTAGTCATGGTACGTAGGCTTCTCCAAGCTCAGATGCTGCTGGTCATTAGTAGCCTACCAAACATGGTAACTGCCTGGTACTCAGCACTCTATTGTCCCAGCACTCTAAATCTAAATCAAATGGTTCATGAAAACCCATGAGCTCATGTTGTGTAACATTTCTATAGGCTATGCAATTGCATGAGAAAACACAGTGATGGCCTCCATTAAAAAGAGGATCCCATCAGCTTTCTGTAGGCTAGGCCTACTATATTTATTTCTCAACTTTCCTAATATTAAGCACATTGCTTATATTTACAACAGGAGTATAGCCTACCTGGCTGGCATGACAATAAACCACGGGGAAAAGCATCCTCCATTCGCTATTTAAGTGCATAGATGACATGTATTTTTTCCTGCTGCCCCTGTTTTGATACAGGTGCATGATAATGGTCCATTCTAAATTAATACTAATATCACACATATACTAAATAATATATGTAAAGACAAGATTAAATCAAGACTAGTCTGATGGGTGACAATATTAGCCTGTCACTTGTGAGCGCTGCATTGCTGCTTGTGAGCGCTGCATTGCTGCTTGTGAGCACTGCATTGTCGCATGTGAATGATGCCCGGCGTGTGCAGTAAGGCAAGAAACAGCTCATGCCTTTTTCAAAATCATAGTCACACACTTCATGTAGTCTAGCCCATAGGCCTGCCTATATGTTTTGATAAGGTTTGTATCACAACTAGAGTAGACAAAACACTTTAAATTAAGCACATTAATTCTCTTTATAATCGGTGTAGAGCCTAACTGGCATACATAGTCGGCGGGTGAGTTTCAACTTTGGGGAAGATCATTTTTACCATAAAAATGCACCTTTATAATAAAGCATTACATTAATAATCACATTTGCGGTCACTTTTGAGAACAGTGTTTTCCCGCTAACTGCATTTTGGAACATTCGTGCTTACAGCCTACTGCCGTGTGCGCATTGCTGCGTTTATAATGTGAACAAAAAGCCTAATAATTTATCACCATTTTAAGCTAAATGTTCTGATCTGTTGTATCTGCCTCATTGCTTTAAAAATGTTTGATGCGAGTGGTTGTATTCATTTAGGATCTATCGCATCCCACAACTGTCACAAAGCATGTTTGGAATATTTATTTATTGCACAGAAGGAAAATTTGACCAATAGAATGTCAACTTTGTACTATGGGGCATAGTAGGTTGACATAGGCTAGTACTTTTGCTGTTTGTTAGGCCTACTCACCTTGTCGGTTGATGAAAATGAGAATTTTGGACAGTTCTGCTAAACATCTTCAATACGCGCCTCAGAATTTGATAAGAGGGACGCGCAGTTGCGTCCCCAATGTGTCTGTCTTCACTAGTAGTCTACTTCTAGCTGAGATGCCTGTGAGAAGGACCCGATCACGTGACGGGCATTGGCTAATAAGAATTGAGATATCTGAGAGAGCCATGTGAGGGAGGTGAGTCGGAGCACGGCAGCTCGGAGAAAGGAATTATAATATTCAGCCCAAAAGCACAACGGCCACTGCCCGCAAAAGGCATGGATTTTTTAGGGGGCATTACGGCCACACATGGGGGATGCCGCCGTGAAATTTGAGGCCTGGTGAGAATATTATCAAGTGCTTGTCAAATTGTGAATGAGACTGATGAAGTGTGGACAGCCTGCACTGCCTTCCATGCTACTTTCTTCAAATTAGAGTCGCATCATGCAGCCTTAGAATGCATTAAAAATCCAAACATATAGCCCAACGTTTGTATCACAACTAAAGTTGCATAAATAACCTTAAATGAAGCATATAGGAGGACCTGTTTCTTTGTTAACACAGAATAGCTGCATGTCCGCACTCTCTTGGAAACCGTTTGTAGAAAATATCATTTTTATTTTATTCAGCTATGTTCAATTGTATTCTTCATACTATAAAATAATGCCATGGAATACTAAGCAAATCTTGTCTGCTAAAGGAGGTGACACTCTTGACCCAAATTGCTACAGACCTATATCCATCCTACCCTGCCTTTCTAAGGTCTTCGAAAGCCAAGTCAACAAACAGATTACCGACTATTTTGAATCCCACCGCACCCTCTCCGCTATGCAATCTGGTTTCAGAGCTGGTCATGGGTGCACCTCAGCCACGCTCAAGGTCCTAAACGACATCGTAACCGCCATCGATAAGAAACATTACTGTGCTGCCGTATTCATTGACCTGGCCAAAGCTTTTGACTCTGTTAACCACCACATCCTCATCGGCAGACTTAGTAGCCTTGGTTTCTCAAACGATTGCGTCGCCTGGTTCACCAACTACTTCTCTGACAGAGTTCAGTGTGTCAAATCGGAGGGCCTACTGTCTGGACCTCTGGCAGTCTCTATGGGGGTACCACAGGGTTCAATTCTTGGGCCAACTCTTTTCTCTGTATACATAAATGATGTCGCTCTTGCTGCTGGTGAATCTCTGATCCACCTCTACGCAGACGACACCATTCTGTATACTTCTGGCCCTTCTTTGGACACTGTGTTAACAACCCTCCAGACGAGCTTCAATGCCATTCAACTCTCCTTCCGTGGTCTCCAACTGCTCCTAAACACAAGTAAAACTAAATGCATGCTCTTCAACCGATCGCTGCCTGCACCTGCCCGCCCATCCAGCATAACTTCTCTGGACGGTTCTAACTTAGAATTTGTGGACAACTACAAATACCTAGGTGTCTGGTTAGACTGTAAACTCTCCTTCCAGACTCACATCAATCATCTCCAATCCAAAATGAAATCTAGAATTGGCTTCCTATTTCGCAACAAAGCATCCTTCACTCATGCTGCCAAACATACCCTCGTAAAACTGACCATCCTACCAATCCTCGACTTCGGCGATGTCATTTACAAAATAGCCTCCAATACCCTACTCAACAAGCTGGATGCAGTCTATCACAGTGCCATCCGTTTTGTCACCAAAGCCCCATATACAACCCACCACTGCGACCTGTATGCTCTCGTTGGCTGGCCTTCACTTCATAATCGTCGCCAAACACATTGGCTCCAGGTCATCTACAAGACCCTGCTAGGTAAAGTCCCCCCTTATCTCCGCTCACTGGTCACCATAGCAGCACCCACCTGTAGCACGCGCTCCAGCAGGTATATCTCTCTGGTCACCCCTAAAGCCAACTCCTCCTTTGGTCGTCTCTCCTTCCAGTTCTCAGCTGCCAATGACTGGAACGAACTACAAAAATCTCTAAAACTGGAAACACTTATCTCCCTCACTAGCTTTAAGCACCAGCTGTCAGAGCAGCTCACAGATCTCTGCACCTGTACATAGCCCATCTTTAATTGAGCCCAAACTACTACCCTTTCCCCTACTGTATTTATTTATTTTATTTATTTTGCTCCTTTGCACCATATTATTTATATTTTAACTTTTAACATTCTTCAAACTACAAATCTACCATTCCAGTGTTTTTCTTGCCATACTTTATTTACTTTGCCACCATGGCATTTTTTTGCCTTTACCTCCATTATCTCACATCATTTGCTCACATTGTATATAGTCTTATTTTTTTTCTACTGCATCATTGATTGTATGTTGTTTTACTCCATGTGTAACTCTGTGTTTTTGTATGTTGTCGAACTGCTTTGCTTTATCTTGGCCAGGTCGCAATTGTAAATGAGAACTTGTTCTCAACTTGCCTACCTGGTTAAATAAAGGTGAAATAAATAAATAAATAAAATAAAAAATTAACTAGTGTAGCCCACAACCATATGGCATAGCCAGATCAGGACAACCCAGAGTATGCCATTTTGTTCTTCTGAAATAGACCACAATTTCTTCATATCATGTTTCTTTAGACCGGTCTAAAATAAATGAAATGATTTCTTGTGATGGTGTAGGCTATATTAAATGGATTTATTGTAGATGTTTCAAAAAGGTCTGTATCAGTGGCTTCTAGACTATGTGTGGAAGCAAGGAGATTCTAAACATGTTTATGTTAATTACCATGAGACTGGCAGTTATTTGCTTGACAATCACCGGCTGACAAAATGTCATAACTGCCACAGCACTAAGCCTACACCGCACCTTTCAGAGAAGACCCCTCTACCTCCCTTCACCCTCTCTCTCTTTTACTTTTCCCCTCTTTCCCACTCATCCCAGAACAGAAGCAGGCCTGGCAGGGAGGCCGACAGACAGACCCATCTCTCTCTACCTCCCTCCCTCCCTAGAACAGAAACAGAAGGAGGAGCGGGCCAGACCAAGAGACAGACGGGCAGGCAGGCAGAGCCAAGCAGGCAGGAACTCGGAGGATTATGTGCCATCCTTGGCATCAGGTTGGGCCTTTAAGGGTTTACGTAACACCCAGTGATGCTGAGTCATTTGGACCCCTGTCAAGCTCTGGCACTAAGTGAGTGTTAAGGAGGTAGCATGGTGAACACACACAGAAAATGTCCTAGGCCCAATACTTACCGACACTGCTTAGGGAGCTGCTACTCTCAGAGTCTGAGGGCATGGTGGAGAGAACACTGTATGTAGAGCCTGCAGAGACAGTGATGAGGTGGAGAAGAAGAGAGTAATCAGTAACCAGTCAAAAAGATGATCCCGAAATCAGGTGTTTTCCATTGAAGTCGTTCTTGAAACAAATGGATTGGTTCGTCAATCGATGAATTAGTACTGTAAAGTTAGCTTCATAACCCAATACAAATATGCATACTTTTTAAAAAAAATACATCTTCTCCTGTACTTATGATTTTAACTTATCTTTATTCATGTCCCCTCTCGCTCTCCATGCAACTAGTACAATGCTTTGATGTATATTTCCTGTATGTCCCTGCTAGTCAAGCAGAGTGTCACGGTTAGAATGTGATTTTCTCCTTTCTAAGTCAAGGAGCACATGGAGACAGCACTCAGGACAATGATGCCCTATTTGCATAGTGCTACACACATCTAAAGGCGTCTGCATGCTTCCCAGCAGAAACAGTTCCAAAAGAGGACATGCATATATTAATGACATTGTGACGTTTTTGTTTGTTTTGGACTTCAGTGAGGGTTTTTTCGGCTGTTCGGGCACAACATTTTCTCAAGGCACGCCAAAGTCGGTAACTGAAGTCTACTCCCCTTCGTCGGTGATTGGTCAACAGTAGGGATTCTTCAATAAAGTCTGTCGTCATTCAACGAGAGACGACTCGTTTTCAAGCACATTTTTTCCATTGAGAAATACTGGACCAAACATCTTAGTTCGATGTAAAATTGCATGATTAAGAACTCCTTGACAAAAAGCTGAAACTAATGACTGATTTGAGTTCTTAGATTCATTTTGACTATTTTGAGGAAGTACATACTGGCAACGGCATCTTAAAATGGACAAACAGTACTATTGCCGCTTTATTCTTGCTTTTCAAGCAATGGTCTTTTAAAAGAGTATGCGAGCACACTAGTTTGGTTCGCCTAGCTGACCTGAAGCATGCTGACTCCTTTACGCCTAGGGAGATTTCATTTGATATTTATACGTTTAGCAGACGCTCTTATCCAGAACGACTTACAGGAGCAATTAGGGTTAAGTGCCTTGCTCAAGGGCACAGACAGATTTTACCTAGTCGGCTTGGAGATTTGAACCAGTGACCTTTCGGTTACTGGCCCAATGCTCTTAACCACTAGGCTACCTTTTCATGTAGAGGAATCCATAGAGGGAGCTATACAAGGTCATGCTGCTGGATATCACCGCTCTAGCTGCAGCAACAGATTGACTGCCTTTAAAGGACCATGTAAACATATGAGTTTAACCCTTTGCGGAGTGAGTTCTTAGAATGTCATCATTCTCAGTGTTCCACTTTGGGATTTTTACTTCAGTACAGACTGAATGAGCAGCCCTTGCTGTTACCATCTTTAAGAATCAGTTAGAAGGTTTGCCATAGGACATAATATAGACGTACCGTTTAGTGCTCCTCTGAGTATTAAGAAGACAAACAGATATACAATAGCTGGTTATATATATTCTAAATGGGTATATTGTGATCAATTGAGATGTGCCTCTGTCACACTTCAAGCAGGCATAAGACTGCAATTAAAGGAGAAGTTATTTTTTTGTTTACAACCAAATCTATTTTTTATGTAAATGGAATGTTATAGAAGGGTCCAGACACCTTTGTGATGTCACATGTTTTCGATAAAGTTATCCCAAAACAGCAAATCACTTCCTCATCCTCATTGTGTAGTATGGGGGCCCCAAAACAACTTTTACAATAAAGACAAAAACACCTCCAAACATCATTTTATAAATGGCAAAGCTCTCAGTAAAGTTATGCAGGTCTTTAGATGTTGTACACATGAAATTGTGTCATTCAGAACTTTATCTGTAATGTTATATTCTCTTTTGCGCTACTCGAGCCATTCCATTTACCATGTAGCCTGCTGCTACAGGTAACTGCCAAAATAAAAGGGAAGCACCCCACGCTTTCAATATATATTGTACCACTCACTACGCAAGTGTTCCCTTTATTTTGGCAGTTACCTGTAAAATGGACAGAGAGGTATCGTTTGAGTCACAACAAAATGTAATATAAGGTTGCGGATGAAGTTTGGAATGACTATTTCATGTGTATAGTACATCTAATGACCTGCATCACTATACTGAGAGTTTTGCCCTATCTAAAATAACTTATTTGGTTGTTTTTGGATCCTTTTTTTATTTAGGGGCCCCATACTAAACAAGGAGGATGAGGAAGTGATTTGCTATTTGGGGTAAGTTTCTCTAAAACATGCGAAATCCTCAAAAAGGTATCTGGACCCTTCTAAAGCCATTTACATAAAAATATATATATATATTTTTTAAAGCTTTATCCTTTAAGTGTGTCCTCTAAAACCCATTCATGACACACACCAAAGACAGGGTTTTTTTCTGAATCAAAAAAGGGACTTAGGTGGCGGGCATGGAGCGGAGACATTTTAGTTTTAAAGCAAACTTCCTGCAATTCTATGCATTTTGCTATGGCTAATACTGTGTTATTTTGCTATGGCTAATCCTGTGTTATTTTGCTCAAACATAATATCTACCGCTAAATTCATTGTTTTGTTCATTGTTTTGGGAAGTCATTTAAGTTAACACAAAGCGTTTTTGTACAAATTGGAATTTCAATGGCAGAAAAATCTCACCAAGGGAGTGATATCATCAAGAGGGCATCGATCAAATCCCATTATCCCAGATCTGCTGTGTAGGCTATAGCCCTTACAACACCAAGCCTGCAGATCACACAAGGCCTAACCTCATTAGCCGGGGGCGAAGAGAAAGCGCGAGATTAGAAATTAAATGAAGGTAGAAGAAAGGTGACTGGCTTTTAATCTGTTCTGACACTCCCTGAAGCTCGGTCTCCACTGCTGCGCTCCACTGGGGAACACATTGAGGATTTCACATTGTTCTAGCTGACATGAGAACTGCACATAGCCTAGCACTGTACTACTAGTCTGCTGCACACTGAAGGCACACTTTTGACTAATTTTCCCAGATGCATTTAAAAGAAGTAGGCTACACTTTTTATTTTTATTATTGTCAGATTTGGAAGCAGCAGGTGGCCTAGTGGTTAGAGCGGTGGGCCAGTAACCAAAAGGTTGCTGGATCGAATCCCCGAGCTGACAAGGTAAAAATCTGTCGTTCTGCCCCTGAGCAAGGCAGTGTTCCCCGGGCGCCGAAGACGTGGATGTCGATTAAGGCAGCCCCCTGCACCGCTCTGATTGAGGGGTTGGGTTAAATGCGGAAGACGCATTTCAGTTGAATGCATTCAGATGTACAACTGACAAAGGTATCCCCCTTTACCTTTTTTATTTACACTGGAACTCTTGCGGCTCAGCTAGGGGATAAGTCATGTTACATGGAAGGCTTCTCTGCTAGACAAACGTGTTTTACTGATACAAGAACAGGTCTGGGAGATGTGTGATTTGAAAAGGCCAGCCCCAGAACACAAAAATAATTTGTTTCTAAGTAATCTGTCCCCTCTCCGACCAGCATGTCATGCCACATTGCAAAGACCAAATCACTTGTAATAATCATTGTCAATGCTCACTACAGATTTCATATACCGGCGGCTTGCCTGTTATATCCTGTCTTTAATTTAAACATAAAGATACAGTAAGTTAGAAGACAGTATGGAAATTGAGAAAAAGTAGGCCTAGCCTACAGGCTAGAAATGTATCAAATTGAGAACTGTGAAGAGGCGACAGTCTACACTGTAAGTCTCTTATCAGGCCAATGAATGCAGTAGCATATTGAATGGTAGCAGGCCATCCGGTGTTGGAAGGGTCGGCAGAGGTAGACCTCTTAAAACAGGACTTTAACCTCTTACATCTAGATGTGCCGCTAGCAGAACGCCTCGCCAATATCCAATGATAGAGCGTGGCGCGAATTACAAACTCCTCAAAAATGCCAAAACTTCCATTTTTAAAACATATGACTATTTTACACCATTTTAAAGACAAGACTCTCCTTTATCTAACCACATTGTCCGATTTCAAAAAGGCTTAATCTAATGTTTTGCTTTCGTTGTTATGTCAGGAGAGTACCCAGCCAGAAATAATCACACACCCATTTTTCAAGCTAGCATATAATGTCACAAAAACCAAAACCACAGCTAAATGCAGCACTAACCAATGATGATCTTCATCAGATGACACTCCTAGGACATTATGTTATACAATACATGCATGTTTTGTTCAATCAAGTTCATATTTATATCAAAAACCAGCTTTTTACATTAGCATGTGCTGTTCAGAACTAGCAAACCCATAGAAAACTTCCGGTGAATTTACTAAATTACTCACGATAAACGTTCACAAAATACATAACAATTATTTTAAGAATTATAGATACAGAACTCCTTTATGCAATCGCGGTGTCCGATTTTAAAATAGCTTTTCGGTGAAAACACATTTTGCAATATTCCGAGTAGATAGCCCGGCCATCATGGCTAGCTATTTTGACACCCACCAAGTTTGGCACTCACCAAACTCAGATTTACTATAAGAAAAATTGGATTACCTTTGCTGTTCTTCGTCAGAATGCACTCCCAGGACTTCTACTTCAACACCCAATGTTGTTTTGGTTCCAAATAATCCATAGTTATATCCAAATAGCTGCGCTTGTTCTTGCGTTCAAGACACTATCTGAAGGGTGACGCGCCGGTGCATATCGTGACAAAAAAATTCTAAATATTCCATTACCGTACTTCGAAGCATGTGAAACGCTGTTTAAAATCAATTTTTATGCCATTTTTCTCGTAAAATAGCGATAATATTCCGACCGGGAGACCTTGTTTTTGTTCAAACACTGAAAATAGAAAATGGAGTCTTCACATGCACGCGCGCTCCAGTGTCATTGTTCTCAGAACGACCACTTTCCAAAACCCCTACTGTTTTTCGCCCAGGGACTGCAGAGTCATCATTCCCCGTTCTGGCGCCTTCTGAGAGCCTATGGGAGCCTTAGAAAATGTCACGTTACAGCAGAGATCCTCTATTTTCGATAAAGAGGCTATAGAAGGACAAGAAATGGTCAGACAGGGCACTTCCCATATAGAATCTAATCAGGTTTTGGCCTGCCATATGAGTTCTGTTATACTCACAGACACCATTCAAACAGTTTTAGAAACTTCAGGGTGTTTTCTATCCAAATCAAATAATTATATGCATATTCTAGTTTCTGGGCAGGAGTAATAACCAGATTAAATCGGGTACGTTTTTTATCCGGCCGTGAAAATACTGCCCCCTATCCTAAACAGGGTAATTATCAATAGAAATTAGACCTTGGTCTCATTCAGCCGGGCCGATTTGTTAACAAGCTGACGGCATCAAAAAATAGTAGACGTATTAGAGCTAAAAAATATCTAGTGTTCGGCACTTAGACTGCAGACAGTCCAATTCTCTACCATTCTATCTTCAAGTGTGCACTTGCCGTGTGGGGGTGAGTAAGTGGACACTTTAGGAAGAAGTGTAGGGAAACAGAATGTAACCTGAAAGTGCGGACTCGTTCACTTTCTCTGAACAACATCCAATGTTTTTTCACTGAGGGTGAGTGAGCAATGCACACTTTAGGAAGACGTGTAGGGATCCTGAACACAGCCTTGTTTAACCTCTTGGCGTTACCCTAGGATAGGGGGCGCCACAGCGCATTTTGAAAAAAAATTGTGCCCATTTTAAACGGCCTACTACTCAAACTCAGAAGCTAGGATATGCATATACACCCTAAAGTTTCTAAAACTGTTTGAATGGTGTCTGTGAGTATAACAGAACTCATATGGCAGTCAAAACCCCGAGACCGATCGAAACAGGAAGTGGAATTCTGAATTGTGGACTCAACTTCACATCTTTGCCTATTAATCACACCGTCATTGAGCACTTCCTATTGCTTCCACTAGATGTCCCCAGTCTTTACAAAGTGGTTTGAGCCTTCTACTGTGGAAACTGACAGAATGACACGCTGTTGAAATTGGTCACAGGAGGAGGGCCATCACCATTATGACGCCGGCGGCCCTGCCTACCCTCCCCTTTCGAAACGTTTTGAAACACAATACAATCGTCCCCCTCGAATCATATTGGCTCTCTTGTTGAAACAGGCCCTGAAGATTTATGTTATACAACGTTTGACATGTTTGAACGAACCTAAATGGGGGAAAAAAATTTTTTTTCGAAATGGCTGTCCCGCGGCCGACTGAGCATTTGGATTAGCCTTCAGACGCGCTAACAACAGCAAGCTAATGGAACATAAAGGATGGACTTTTTCGAACGAAAATACATTTGTTGTGGACCTGGGATTCCTGGAAGTGCTTTCTGATGAAGACAACCAAAGGTAAGGGATTATTGACAATAGTATACAAGATTAGATGTGATATGCGATTGTTCCAAGATGGCGCAGAGCTGTATTTACTAGGTAATTTTCTGAGTATCGCATCCCCTTTTATCGCAAAGTGTGATTACCCAGTAAAGTTATTTTTAAATCTGGTATTACAGGTGCTTTCAAGAGATATTCATCTATAAATCTTAGAATGACAATATTACATTTTAAAAATGTTTTCGAATAGTAATTGAGTAAATTGTAGCACTGTTTCCCGGGATGCATTTGAGGGAAAATAGTTAGTCAACGTCACGCACCGATGTAAAATGCTGTTTTTATATATAAATATGAACTTTATCGAACAAAAGAATGCATGCATTGTGTAACATTATGTCCTAGGTGTGTCATCTGATGAAGTTTGTAAAAGGTTAGTGCTGCATTTAGCTGTTTTTTGGTTATTTGTGATGCATGTGGTTGGTCGGAAAATGGTTATGTGGCTACTTTTACGATGTACTCTAACATAATCTAATGTTTTGCTTTTGCTGTAAAGCCTTTTGAAATCGGACAACGTGGTTCGATTCAGGAGAGGTGTATCTATAAAACAATATAATTTGAAAAAAAAATGGGGGGAAAAAACTATTACATTTTGTTATGCTAATGGCGATATGATTTTTCGCTGGATGTCGAGGCCGCACAGGGGTTAAAGATCGAGTAGGGTATAGCCATGTGAGAGCTGATGGTAGACAGGGATAGTAGAACAAAGGCCCATCTCCTCTCCCTGACTCCCTCCATGTCTACCACTTAGGGTTGCAAAGGGTCGGAAACTTGCCGGTGAATTTCCTGAATTTTTCCAGAAATTTTCCATGGGAAGTTAAGCCCGGGAATTTGGGGAATTTTGATTAAATTCATCAAATTCACAAAAAAATGTTAGCTTATAACAGTGAACCTTTATTGTGGGGAAATTCTAGGTCTTGTGGCATATTTTGGTTAAACCTGTTGGGGCTAGGGGGCCGTATTTTCACGGCTGGATGAAAAACGTACTCAATTTAAACAGGTTACTACTCTGGCCCAGAAAATAGAATATGCATATTATTAGTAGATTTGGATAGAAAACACCCTGAAGTTTCTAAAACTGTTTGAATGGTGTCTGTGAGTATAACAGAACTCATATGGCAGACAAAAACCTGAGAAAAATTGAATCATGAAGTGGGAGAAATTAGAAATGTAGTTTCTTTTGAATCCCTTGAAAAACTACAGTGACATAGGATTTACATTGCACCTCCTAACTCTTCCATTGGCTGTCAACAATCTTTAGGAACTGGTTTCATCCGTCACTTGTTACCGGGCAGAAAATTGTGGCTCAGTCAATCACTGGCCAGTCTGAGGACAGGTGTCTTATGACGCGCGTGCACGTGACTTCGTTGTTTTTTATTTTTCTTCTGGGATGAATACCTATTGCCCGGTTGTGAAAATATCGCAATTTTACGTTAAAAAAATACCCTAAAGGATTGATTGTAAACATTGTTTGACGTGTTTTTACAAACGGTAATGGAACTTTGAACATTTCGTCTATGGATTTGCGTCCACGCCACATGGCATTGTAAAGTGTTCTGGATGGGTCAACAAAACGGACGTATTTGGACATAAATGATGGACTTTGCAGAACAAATGTACATTTCTTGTGGAAGTGGGTGCCCTTCCGAGTGCATTCCGCCGAAGATCAGCAAAGGTAAGAAAATATTTAGAACATATTTTTAGAGATTTGTCGACGCCGTGGTTGTAGGCTAACTGTATAGCTTAGCATTGAAGGCTAAGTTCTGTACTCAGAATATTGAACAATGTGCTTTTTCCGTAAAGTTATTTTGAAATCTGACAAAGTGGTTGCATAAAGGAGTAGATTATTTCTAATTCTTTAAATAATTGTTATACATTTTGTCAACGTTTATGAGTTCTTCTGTAAATGTATGTGCCTATTCACAGGAGGTTATGGGGAGAAAACATTTTCTGAACGTCACGCGCCAATGTAAAAATTGGGTTTTTGGATATAAATATGAACTTGATCGAACACAAAATGCATGTATTGTCTAACATGATGTCCTAGGAGTGTCATCTGATGAAGATTGTCAAAGGTTAGTGCTTAATTTTAGCTGTATATCTGGTTTTATGACGGCTATCCATGCTTGGAAAGATTATATATATTTTTTTGCTAATGTGCTATGCTAAAATAACCTAATGTTTTGCTTTCACCGTAAAGCCTTTTTGAAATCGGACAATGTGATTGGATTAACGAGTAGAGTATCTTTAAAATGCCGTATAATACTTGAATATATTTTTTTTTATTTCGCGCTGTGCTATCTCACTGGTTGTTGTCCAACCAATCCCGTTAACGGGATTTTATCCTCTAGAGGTTAAACTATCACCAATATAATGGAAATGCAACCCTCTGCATGCACAGTGCATTCTTCCATCACATGTGCAGCTGATTCTGAAGATCTTGCACACTAATGAGATGCTATTGAGCCCACACCACTACACTGTCTGAGCCAAGGACTACATGCTTTCTGGTAAGTTTTGATTACAATACTGGGTGGGGTGAATATATTCTATATGACAAACATGATTTTTAGTTAAGTAGTAAATTGTAGCCTACAGCGATGTGTTTAAATCATTTATAACTTGTTAACAATTTCTGCTAGTTAGTTTTTGATACCATGTGGGTTTTAGTTTGCTTGAGCCTGCTAACTGAGGAGTGTTAAATTCACCTGTTTCCATACACGTTTCATTTTAAAACATTTATCTTACAAAAGGAGTTGTTTAATCTAACTGCTTAATTATTCATCTGTATATGGAATTATATTTGTTTTTTTACACCTTTTCTTCTAGTCTTTACAGGAAAATGGCAAGGGCACTATCTGATGAGTGGAGACATTTCACTGCAGCTAATGTAGAAGGAAAAGCTGTGTACATTTGCAAATACTGTGCCAAATCATATGTGAAGAATGCAACAAAGATGCAGAATCATCTGGCCAAGTGCATAAAGTTCCCTCAGCACTCACAACAAGCAACCTCTGACAAAGTCCTACTTCTATTTGAGGTGAAAATGATGAATCAGACACCTTATCGATACCGACAGCTCATGGTCCTCCTGGAATCAGAGGTTTTTTTGACTCAATGGAGGAACATAGAGAAATGCTGATGAATGTCTTGCTTGAGCTGTTCATGCAACTGGTTCACCTCTGATGCTCCCAGGCAATGTGTACTGGAAGAGATTTCTGAATGTTATTTGCCCAGCGTACACCCCTCCAACCAGACATGCTTTATCTACTCATTTGCTGGATTCAGAGTTCAACAGAGTTCAAGTGAAGGTCAAACAAATCATAAAGAAAGCAGACTGTATTGCAATCATCTCTGATGGGTGGCCGAATGCTCATGGGCAAGGAATAATTAACTACATCAACTCCACCCCTCAACCAGTATTCTACAAGAGCGCAGACAAGGGACAACAGACACACCGGTCTCTACATTGACTGCCTTCAGCTTATCTGCAATGACCTTGGACCACAGAAGGTATTTGCACTCGTGACAGACAATGCTGTGAACATGAAGGCTGCTTGGTCTAAAGTGGAGGAGTCCTACCCTCACATCACACCCATTGGCTGTGTTGCTCATGCATTGAAACTGCTCCTCAAGGACATCATGGTACTGAAAACAATGGATACAATCTACAAGAGAGCCAAGGAAATGGTTAGGTATGTGAAGGGTCATCAAGTTATAGCAGCAATCTACCTCACCAAGCAAACAGAAGAATAAGAGCACCACATTGAAGCTGTCCAGCAACACCCGTTGGGGTGATGTTGTCATCATGTTTGACAGTTTCCTGGAGGGGAAGGAGTCTCTCCAAGAAATGGCCATATCACAGTCTGCCGATATGAACAGCCCCATCAAGAGGATCCTCCTGGTTGATGTATTTTGGGAGAGTGGTGAGCACCCTGAAACTCCTGAAACCTAAAGCAGTAGCCATTACACGGATTGAGGGAGACAATGCCATCCTGTCTGATGTTCAGACTCTGCTTGCAGATGTAAGAGAAGAAATCCGTACTGCCCTGCCCACTTCACTGTTGCTCCAAGCAGAAGAAACTGCAGTTCTGAAATACATCAAAAAGCGTGAAGACTTCTACCTGAAGCACACCGCAGCGTACATGTTGGACCCCAAGTATGCTGGCAAGAGCATCCTGTCTGGTGCAGAGATCAACAAGGCCTATGGTGTCATCACTACCATGTCTCACCACCTTGGCCTGGATGAGGGAAAAGGTTCTTGGCAGTCTGGTGAAGTACACTTCCAAGCAAAGGCTTTGGGATGGAGATGCAATATGGCAGTGGTGCCAACATATCTCATCATCCACCTGGTGGAAGGGACTTTGTGGATCTGAGGCTCTTTCCCCTGTTGCCCCCATTATCCTCCAAATCCAACCAACATCAGCCGACTCATAGCGCAACTGGTCCTTGTTTGGGAACACACACACCAAAGCACACAACAGGCTGACCAATACAAGGGTTGAAAAATTGGTGGCCATTGGGCAATTTTGAGGCTTTTTGAGCCTGGCAACAAGCCATCCTCAACAAGGAAGATGAGGCCTCAGAGTCTGATGTTCAAGAGGTGGACTGAGGAGTTCCAGGGAGAAGACATGGAAGCCTGAGAGGAAGACAACCACAGCTTTAGTTTCTAGACTATCATTTTACAGATGTATGTTGAAAATGTTTTTGTGAGGTGCGATGAATCATTGGGGATCATTCAATATTCCCTTTTGTTGTTCAGTGAAATCATCCCATGTGAAGAGTCATCTCATTTAATTAAAGTTCAATTCGTAAATCATTTTTTAAAATGTTATTTCTATTGGAAGGATTTAATAATTTGCAATTGCCTACTTATGACAAGGTAAAATGTTTATGTTTGTTTACATACGATATGGTAAATATATCCAATGCAAAAAAACATCTACATTTAAATGGTATTAATATTAATTTGCATATATTCCGTTAATTCCCATATATTCCCATTAATTCCAACGGAAAGTTTCCACCTCTGAAAATTCCCCAAAATGTGCAACCGTACTCCCACTCCCCTCCAGGGCCAACAGTTCGCGCTCCATACGGCCAGATTATCTTTCCATGAAGCGGAGGAATACTAAATTCTGCAGTTTGGCGAAAATATGAAAAAGGGTAGAATAGGAAGAGTGGCGAGGAACGACAGAGCGTGTTCCCCTCATACTGATCAGTCTGGTGCCGCTGTCAACTGTGACTAAATAACGTAAGAGGTCACCCAGATAATTAGATTTTCTAAAAATGCACCAACTACCCCAAAATCTAGGTACGCGTTTATCTGAGGAATCGGATTCTGCCATTTCAAACACTTTCTATCTTAACATCTTGACAACCCTGAAACTAACGATCTGGTGCAAGGCCTTCTCTTCCTGAGGAGGAGAGAAGACGACTTCAGGGACTGTTAGAGAACGAAGGTTATTATTGTTACATTAATAATATTCCTTCTGATATTCTGTATTATAAACTGGGTGGTTCCAGCCTTTACTGCTGCACCTCCTTGGGCCTTATTGCTGAATTAACCACCGTAACCTCCACTCACTTTGTGTCTGAATTCAGGAACAGACTGTGTGTGTGTGTGTGTGTGTGTGTGTGCGCGCGCTGTTTGGCTGGGCTTGGAAGGACTCCATTTCAGGAGGTCTGTCTCTCACAAGAAGGCCATGCATGGCAGTGGGTCACATGACCAGAAGAGTCTGCGAGGTCGTGGTCAGTAGAAGGAAAACGGGAAGGTACTACCTGAACTTGGTCAATAAGAACAGAGTTTGAAACAAATCTGAGACCTCGGAAGGTCAAAACGAAACAAATTTTGCGAAATAAAACAGCTGATATTCATCACAGATTAGACATGTACTGTATAGCAGTGGAATGTAGCCAAACTGCTGAAGAACAAAACATCATCCTAAATGACAGACAGAAGTGGTGTGGTTGTTCGCTTAGTCCCGCTTCACTCATTATTCAAATATGTGAAAAGACTAAACAAGGTGGAGGAACCTCTATATAACTTAGAGGTTTACAACAACACGGTGCCATGATCAATATCTAGGTTATACCTATCCAGTCATTTCAGAGTTTTGAGCACTGAAGGAGTCAAGGCTGGCTAAAGTTAGCCTGGTTCTAGATCTCTCAAGTGCTGTACAGCCGAGTCATATGGTCGCTGGCATTTAGCATAAAAATGACCAAGTATAGATCTAGGACTAGGCTGGGGTAAAGAGTCTGAATATTGAGATGCAATGAGATGAGCTGCTCGCTGTACCTCTAGCAGAAATGCTGAACAGCAGCAGTCTAGCTGGTCCAGTAATGCCCCTACTTGCATTACAGCGAACACACAGCCTATTATCAGCCAAGCTAGTGGTGCTTTAACCCTGAAGAATACTAGAAGTCAGCATAAGTGAGACAAAGTTAAAAACAACTATGAAAGCAGCTCATAAATCTCGATAGCGGAGGTGCATTGCTCGGGTCCTCTGGGGCCGTAGTCCTGCTGATTACATCACCGTTGGCTTTTGACAAGGGACTAATTTCTCCAGGTGTGTGAATTCTCCAGCCAATCAGTAGCCTCGACAGCCAAGGAGACCAGGAAACCAGCAGAATGCTGTGACCACTTGGCAAGCTTACAGTCATCATTAGGCTATAGCTTGTCTTGGGCATAGAGTTGTGTAATATACTTGAGTTATCTCCAAGAGCAGAACACCGTCGCCCCTTTATGAACAAGGTAGGTAAATGTTAATACACACCCTGTCTAGACTACATCTTACCATGACATAACATAAAGTAGCGGGAAACACAGGCCTTTGGTCATGCATCAGAGACTGGATTGGAATAGTGAGAGAGGGGGGAAGACGACGGCGGCGAGAGAGAGGGGGGTAGACGACGGCGGCGAGAGAGAGGGGGGTAGACGACGGCGGCGAGAGAGAGGGGGGCAGACGACGGCGGCGAGAGGGAGGGGGGCAGACGACGGCGGCGAGAGAGAGAGAGAGAGAGGGGCAGACGACGGCGGCGAGAGAGAGGGGGGGCAGACGACGGCGGCGAGAGAGGGGGGGGGCAGACGACGACGGCGAGAGAGAGGGGGGGTAGACGACGGAGAGAGGGGGGGTAGACGACAGAGAGAGAGAGAGGGGTAGACGACAGAGAGAGAGAGAGAGGGGTAGACGACAGAGAGAGAGAGAGAGGGGTAGACGACAGAGAGAGAGAGAAAGGGGTAGACGACAGAGAGAGAGAGAGAGGGGTAGACGACAGAGAGAGAGAGAGAGAGGGGTAGACGAGAGAGAGAGAGAGAGGGGGGGTAGACGACAGAGAGAGAGAGGGGGGGGGGTAGACGACGGAGAGAGAGGGGGGTAGACGACGGAGAGAGAGGGGGGTAGACGACGGAGAGAGAGGGGGGTAGACGACGGAGAGAGAGGGGGGGAGACGACGGAGAGAGAGGGGGGGAGACGACGGAGAGAGAGGGGGGTAGACGACGGAGAGAGAGGGGGGTAGACGACGGAGAGAGAGGGGGGTAGACGACGGAGAGAGAGGGGGGTAGACGACGGAGAGAGAGGGGGGTAGACGACGGAGAGAGAGGGGGGTAGACGACGGAGAGAGAGGGGGGTAGACGACGGAGAGAGAGAGGGGGGGTAGACGACGGAGAGAGAGAGGGGGGGTAGACGGCGGAGAGAGAGAGGGGGGGTAGACGGCGGAGAGAGAGAGGGGGGGTAGACGGCGGAGAGAGAGAGGGGGGGTAGACGGCGGAGAGAGAGAGGGGGGGTAGACGGCGGAGAGAGAGAGGGGGGGTAGACGGCGGAGAGAGAGGGGGGTAGACGACGGAGAGAGAGAGGGGGTAGACGACGGAGAGAGAGAGGGGGGGTAGACGACGGAGAGAGAGAGGGGGGTAGACGACGGAGAGAGAGAGGGGGGTAGACGACGGAGAGAGAGGGGGGTAGACGACGGAGAGAGAGAGGGGGGTAGACGACGGAGAGAGAGAGGGGGTAGACGACGGAGAGAGAGGGGGGTAGACGACGGAGAGAGAGGGGGGGTAGACGACGGAGAGAGAGGGGGGGTAGACGACGGAGAGAGAGGGGGGGTAGACGACGGAGAGAGAGGGGGGGTAGACGACGGAGAGAGAGAGGGGGGGTAGACGACGGAGAGAGAGAGGGGGGGTAGACGACGGAGAGAGAGAGGGGGGGTAGACGACGGAGAGAGAGAGGGGGGTAGACGACGGAGAGAGAGAGAGGGGGTAGACGACGGAGAGAGAGGGGGGGTAGACGACAGAGAGAGAGGGGGGGTAGACGACAGAGAGAGAGGGGGGGGGTAAACGACGGAGAGGAACATTTTACATCTCGCTAGAAATTCATAATGAAACGATCTTAACAGAGAAAAACATCCTTGTGTGCTACCTATATCCCCCAATAGAATCCCCGTGCTTTAACGATGACAGCTTCTCCATCCTAGAGGGGGAGATCAAGAATTTCCAGGCCCAGGGACATGTACTGTACTAGTTTGTAGCAACCTGCCAGAACTGAACAAGAGCCCGACAACCTCAGCACACAGGGGGACAAACACCTACCTGGAGGTGACAGCTTCCCTCCCCAATAAGACCCCCTTGACACAACATAACCAACATAAATGGGTCAGAACTCCTGCAGCTCTGTCGGACGCTGGGTATGTACAGTTGAAGTCGGAAGTTTACATAGCCAAATACATTTAAACTCAGTTTTTCACAATTCCTGACATTTAATCCTAGTAAAAATTCCATCTTAGGTCAGTTAGGATCATCACTTTATTTTAAGAATGTTAAATGTCAGAATAATAGTAATGAGACTGATTTATTTCAGCTTTTATTTCTTTCATCACATTCCCAGTGGGTCAGAAGTTTACATACACTCGATTAGTATTTGGTAGCATTGCCTTTAAATTGTTTAACTTGGGTCAAACGTTTCAGGTAGCCTTCCACAAGCTTCCCACAATAAGTTGGGTGAATTTTGGCCCATTCCTCCTCACAGAGCTAGTGTAGTGTAACTGAGTCAGGTTTGTAAGCCTCATTACTCGCACACACTTTCAGTTCTGCCCACAAATTTTCTATAGGATTGAGGTCAGGGCTTTGTGATGGCCACTCCAATACCTTGACTTTGTTGTCCTTAAGCCATTTTGCCACAACTTTGGAAGTATGCTTGGGGTCATTGTCCATTTGGAAGACCCATTTGCAACCAAGCTTAAACTTCCTGACTGCTGTCTTGAGATGTTGCTTCAATATATCCACATCATTTCCCCCCTCATTTCCATCCTTATCTATTTTGTGAAGTGCACCAGTCCTTCCTGCAGCCAAGCACCCCCGTGCTTCACGGTTGGGACGGTGTTCTCCGGCTTGCAAGCCTCCCCATTTTTCCTCCAAACATAACGATAGTCATTATGGCCAAACAGTTCTATTTTTGTTTCATCAGACCAGAGGACATTTCTCCAAAAAGTACAGTCTTTGTCTCCATGTGCAGTTGCAAACCGTAGTCTGGCTTTTTTTAATGGCGGTTTTGAAGCAGCTACTTCCTTGCTTTCAGGAAGTAACCTTTCAGGTTATGACGATATAGGACTCGTTTTACTGTGGATATAGATACTTTTGTACCCGTTTCCTCCAGCATCTTCACAAGGTCCTTTGCTGTTGTTCTGGGATTGATTTGCACTTTTCGCATAACAAAGTACGTTCATCTCTAGGAGACAGAACGCGTCTCCTTCCTGAGCAGTATGACGGCTGCGTGGTCCCATGGTGTTTATACTTAAGTACTATTGTTTGTACAGATGAACGCGGTACCTTCATACGTTTGGAAATTGCTCCCAAGGATGAACCAGACTTGTGGAGGTCTACAATTTTTTTTCTGAGGTCTTGGCTGATTTCTTTTGATTTTCCCATGATGTCAAACAAAGAGGCACTTAGTTTGAAGGTAGGCCTTGAAATACATCCACAGGTACACCGCCAATTGAATTATGTCAATTAGCTTATCAGAAGCTTCTAAAGCCATGACATCATTTTCTGGAATTTTCCAAGCTGTTTAAAGGCACAGTCAATTTAGTGTACGTAAACTTTTGACCCACTGGAAATGTGATACAGTGAATTATAAGTGAAATAATCTGTCTGTAAACAATTGTTGGAAATATTACTTGTGTCATGCACAAAGTAGATGTCCTAACCGACTTGCCAAAACTATAGTTTGTGAACAAGAAATTTGTGGAGAGGTTGAAAAACGAGTTTTAATGACTCCAACCTAAGTATGTAAACTTCCGACTTAAACTGTATATCTACCCTTTACAGAAATAGAACCCAGTGAAGAAACGTGGATAATTGATAACTTTACAGACAATTTCAAAAAGTGCGGTATCAGAATCATCTGTACCTTTTCAGACAGTAGGGCTGCAGTCCAAACATGTTATTTTCACCCCCTCAGTCCTCGCAATAGCCGCTTTCCCATGGGGGAATCCCAGTCGAAACCAGATGCAATTTGATTGCCATCTTAAGAAGGTCCAATTCACTAACGCTGCCCCCTCAGCCCTCGATTTAGCGAGTCAAGAACTTTAAATCACTTGTGGTGTTGATATTACCCTCAAGTCACGTGTCATACTCCGGAGGGCCGCGAGGTGTCAAATTTAATCAACACGGCTACATTTTCAGCATGTCAGACAAAATTATTGGAGCTAGCTTGCAACAAATTAAAAAAAATATATATATATATCACACTTATTTTAGCATTGACTAATTGGCTTAGTCTCGTAGTGAACCCTATAAAGCGTAGCTTGCTTCAAACATATTTTGGGGAATTCTGAAATGAAGCTGTAGCTGGCTAGCTACCTGACAGGAGTGCTAACCAGCTACTTTAGCTTGCTAGGTATATTAATAGCTTTAGGTCGGTTGTTTTTAAGCTCCATTTCAAGATTACCACCAAGGACATTGCCTTCCGATCATCACTCTCCCTCGCTAGGACAAGGGACATCTAAGGTACATTCGGACGTGATGATGTAAAACGTCATTCAAAAGGCTGAGGGTTTAGGGCAAAGGGCTGTCTACTTGGACCCCAGCCTAGAATCCCTGACAACAAATGCTGCTGATATATGTCCAGCTGTGTTGTTTATGCAGTTTTTTAATGGTAGGGTAGCTAGATGTGCTTTCTTTCTACTAAATGTTTTGGTAAGTTGTGATATTTAAACTTTTTTAGGGAATAGTGGTCTGCGCGCAGGCAGGCTAGGATTGACTGATCTGGTCGCCTAGTGATGGAAGTTAGTCTCACTTCAGAAGTGGCATTACTTTACAGACAAGTTAAATGCCGTTCATGTCTCCAGAGAAGGTTTAGTGTCAGCGTTTATAAAGTGTAGTGATCCTACCCAAACAGAAAAACAAACATGCCGTAGCCAAAGGCGCTTTCAAGGGGATACATACAGTGAAGGAAAAAAGTATTTGATCCCCTGCTGATTTTGTACGTTTGCCCACTGACAAAGAAATGATCAGTCTATAATTTTAATTGTAGGTTTATTTGAACAGTGAGAGACAGAATAAAAACAAAGAAATCCAGAAAAGCGCATGTCAAAAATGTTATAAAATTATTAGCATTTTAATGAGGGAATTAAGTATTTGACCCTCTTCTACATATGTGATGACATCACCTGGTTTAAACGTCTCTCGAGACTATATCTCTCTCATCATTACTCAATGCCTAGGTTTACCTCCAATGTACTCACATCCTACCTTACCTTTGTCTGTACACTATGCCATCGTGCCCAGAAACCTGCTCCTTTTACTCTGTTCCGAACGTGCTGAACGGCCAGTTTGTATAACCTTTAGCCGTACCCTTATCCTATTTCTCCTCTGGTGATGTGGAGGTTAACCCAGGTCCTGCAGTGCCTAGTGCTCTCATTTGTTGACTTCTGTAATCGTAAAAGCCTTGGTTTCATGCATTAGAAGCCTACTCCCTAAGTTTGTTTTACTCACTGCTTTAGCACACTCTGCCAACCCGGATGTCTTAGCTAGAGGTCGACCGATTAAAATTGGAAAGGCCGATTAATTGGGGCCGATTTCAAGTTTTCATAACAATCGGAAATCGGTATTTTTGGACGCCGATTTTTATTTTTAGACCTTTATTTAACTAGGCAAGTCAGTTAAGAACACATTCTTATTTTCAATGACGGCCTAGGAACGGTGGGTTAACTGCCTTGTTCACGGGCAGAATGACAGATTTTTACCTTGTCAGCTCGGGGATTCAATCTTGCAATCTTACAGTTAACTAGTCCAACGCTCTAACCACCTGCTTTACAATGCACTCCACGAGGAGCCTGCCTGTTACGTGAATACAGTAATAAGCCAAGGTAAGTTGCTAGCTAGCATTAAACTTACCTTATAAAAACAATCAATCATAATCACTAGTTAACTACACATGGTGGATGATATTACTAGTTTATCTAGCCTGTCCTGCGTTGCATATAATCGCTTAGGTACACGTTGCTCCAACCATAAACATCAATGTCTTTCTTAAAATCAATACACAAGTATATATTTTTAAACCTGCATATTTAGTTAATATTGCCTGCTAACATGAATTTCTTTTAACTATGGAAAATGTGTCACTTCTCTTGCAAACAGAGTCAGGGTATATGCAACAGTTTGGGCCGCCTGGCTCGTTGCGAACTAATTTGCCAGAATTTAACGTAATTATGGCATAACATTTAAGGTTGTGCAATGTAACAGGAATATTTAGACTTAGGTATGCCACCCGTTAGATAAAATACGGAACGATTCCGTATTTCACTGAAAGGAAAAAGGTTTTGTTTTCGAGATGATAGTTTCCGGATTCGACCATATTAAATGACCAAAGGCTCGTATTTCTCTGTGTTATTATGTTATAATTAAGTCTATGATTTGATATTTGATAGAGCAGTCTGAGCGATGGTAGGCACCAGCAGGCTCGTAAGCATTCATTCAAACAGCACTTTTGTGCGTTTTGCCAGCAGCCCTTCGCAATGCATTGCGCTGTTTATGACTTCAAGCCTATCAACTCCCAAGATTAGGCTGGTGTAACCGATGTGAAATGGCTAGCTAGTTAGCGGGTGCGGGCTAATAGCGTTTCAAACGCCACTCGCTCAGACTTGGTGTAGTTGTTTCCCTTGCTCTGCATGGGTAACACTGCTTTGAGGGTGGCTGTTGTCGATGTGTTCCTGGTTCGAGCCCAGGTAAGAGCGAGGAGAGGGACAGAAGCTATACTGTTACACTGGCAATACTAAAGTGCCTATAAGAACATCCAATAGTCAAAGGTATATGAAATACAAATCGTATAGAGAGAAATCGTCCTATAATAACTACAACCTAAAACTTCTTACCTGGGAATATTGAAGACTCATGTTAAAAGGAACCACCAGCTTTCATATGTTCTCATGTTCTGAGCAAGGAACTTAAACGTTAGCTTTCTTACATGGCACATAATGCAATTTTATCTTTCTTCTCCAACACTTTGTTTTTGCATTATTTAAACCAAATTGAACATGTTTCATTATTTATTTGAGGCTAAATTGATTTTTATTGATGTATTTTATTAAGTTAAAATAAGTGTTCATTCAGTATTGTTGTAATTGTCATTATTACAAATAAATAAAATGTAAAAAAATAATAATAATAATAATAATAATAATAATAATAATAGTAATAATAATAATAATAATGTCTGAATCCTGGCTTAGAAAAACCACCAAAAACGCCATCGCTAACTATAACATTTTCCGCCAAGATAGAACTGCCAAAGGTGTTGCAATCTACTGCAAAGATAGCCTGCAGAGTTCTGTATTACTAACCAAGTCTGTACCCAAACAATGCGAGCTTCTACTTCTAAAAATTCACCTTTCCAGAAACAACACTGTTGCCGCTTGCTACAGACCTCCCTCTGCCCCCAGCTTTGCCCTCGATACCATATGTGAATTGATTGCCCCCATCTATCTTCTGAGCTCGTGCTACTAGGTGACCTAAACTGGGACATGCTTAACACCCCGGCCATCCTACAATCTAAGCTTGATGCCCTCAATCTCACACAAATTATCAATGAACCTACCAGGTACAACCCCAAATCCGTAAGCACGGGCACCCTCATAGATGTCATCCTAACTAACTCGCCCTCCAAATACACCTCTGCTGTTTTCAAACAAGATCTCAGCGATCACTGCCTCATTGCCTGCATCCGTAATGGGTCTGTGACCAAACGACCACCCCTCATCACTGTCAAACGCTCCCTAAAACACTTCTGCGAGCAGGCCTTTCTAATCGACCTGGCCCGGGTATCCTGGAATGACATTGACCTCATCCCGTCAGTAGATGATGCCTCGCTATTCCTTAAAAAGTGCCTTCCTCACATCTTATATAAGCACGCCCAACTCAAAACATTTAGAACTAAGAATAGATATAGTCCTTGGTTCACTCCAGACCCGTCTGCCCTTGACCAGCACAAAAACATCCTGTGGCGTTCTGCATTAGCATCGAATAGCCCCCGTGATATGCACATTTTCAGGGAAGTTAGGAACAAATATACACAGGCAGTTAGAAAAGCTAAGGCTAGCTTTTTCAAACAGAAATTTGCATCTTGTAGTACTAACTCAAAAAAGTTCTGGGACACTGTAAAGTCCATGGAGAATAAGAGCACCTCCTCCCAGCTGCCCGCTGCTCTGAGGCTAGGAAACACTGTTACCACCGATAAATCCACTATAATTGAGAATTTCAATAAGCATTTCTTTACGTCTGGCCATGCTTTTCACCTGGCTACTCCGGTCAACTGCCCGGCACCCTCCACAGCAACCCGCCAAAGCCCGCACCATTTCTCCTTCACCCAAATCCAGTCAGTCAGCTAATGTTCTGAAAGAGCTGCAAAATCTGGACCCATAAAAATCAGCCGGGCTAGACAATTTGGACCCTCTCTTTCTAAAATTATCTGCCGAAATTGTTGCAACCCCTATTACTAGCCTGTTCAACCTCTCGTATCGTCTGAGATTCCCAAAGATTGGAAAGATGCCGCGGTCATCCCCTCTTCAAAGGGGGTGACACTCTAGACCCAAACTGCTACAGACCTATATCTATCCTACCCTGTCTTTCTAAGGTCTTCGAAAGCCAAGTTAACAAACAGATTACAGACCATTTCGAATCCCATCATACCTTCTCCGCTATGCAATCTGGTTTCAGAGCTGGTCATGGGTGCACCTCAGCCACGCTCAAGGTCTTAAACGACATCATAACCGCCATCGATAAGAGACATTACTGTGCAGCCGTATTCATCGACCTGGCCAAGGCTTTCGACTCTGTCAATCACCACATTCTTATTGGCAGACTTGACAGCCTTGGTTTCTCAAATGATTGCCTCGCCTGGTTTACCAACTACTTCTCCGATAGAGTTCAGTGTGTCAAATCGGAGGGCCTGTTGTCCGGACCTCCGGCAGTCTCTATGGGTGTGCCACAGGGTTCAATTCTCGGGCCGACTCTCTTCTCTGTATACATCAATGATGTTGTTCTTGCTGCCGGTGATTCTCTGATCCACCTCTACGCAGACGTCACCATTCTGTATACATCTGGCCCTTCTTTGGACACTGTGTTAACTAACCGCCAGACGAGCTTCAATGCCATACAACTCTCCTTCCGTGGCCTCCAACTGCTCTTAAATGCAAGTAAAACTAAATGCATGCTATTCAATTGATCACTGCCCACACCTGCCCGCCTGTCCAGCATCACTACTCTGGACGGCTCTGACTTAGAATACGTGGACATCTACAAATACCTGGGTGTCTGGTTAGACTGTAAACTCTCCTTCCAGACTCACATCAAACATCTCCAATCCAAAATTAAATCTGCTTCCTATATCGCAACAAAGCATCCTTCACTCATGCTGCCAAACATACCCTCATAAAACTGACCATCCTACCGATCCTCAACTTCGGTGATGTCATTTATAAAATAGCCTCCAATACCCTACTCAATAAACTGGATGCAGTCTATCACAGTGCCATCCGTTTTGTCACCAAAGCCCCATATACTACCCACCACTGCGACCTTTGTGCTCTCGTTGGCTGGCCCTCGCTTCATATTTGTCGCCAAACCCACTGGCTCCAGGTTATCTACAAGTTTCTGCTAGGTAAAGCCCCGCCTTATCTCAGCTCACTGGTCACCATAGCAGCACCCACTCGTAGCACGCGCTCCAGCAGGTATCTCTCACTGGTCACCCCCAAAGCGAATTCCTCCTTTGATGTCTTTCCTTCCAGTTCTCTGCTGCCAATGACTGGAACGAACTTCAAAAATCTCTGAAGCCTCATATCTCCCTCACTAGCTTTAAGCACCAGCTGTCAGAGCAGCTCACAGATCACTGCACCTGTACATAGCCCATCTATTTATTTGATTTATCTTGCTCCTTTGCACCCCAGTATCTCTACTTGCACATTCATCTTCTGCACATCTACCATTCCAGTGTTTAATTGCTATATTGTAATTACTTCGCCACCATGGCCTATTTATTGCATTAACTTACCTCATTTGCACTCACTGTATATATACTTTTTGTTTTTCTTTTGTTCTACTGTATGTTTTGTTTATTCCATGTGTAACTCTGAGTTGTTGTATGTGTCAAATTGCTATGCTTTATCTTGGCCAGGTCGCAGTTGCAAATGAGAACTTGTTCTCAACTAGCCTACCTGGTTAAATAAAGGTGAAATAAAACATGACGCCGAGGTAAAATGTTGTGCTACACGGGCAACACAGCATTCCTAACCTAGCCCACAATGTCTGCTGTGTGGATCGAGCAGTCAAGTCGAGCAGTCATTTTAAAGAAGAACAGTTCAGCGAGATAACTCAAATATGAAATCCATTAACGCCTAGATAATGGGATTCATTGCCCTTGACAATCCACCGTTCTCTGTCGTGGATGATGTTGGCTTTCGCCCGACTGGACGAGCACCGGTACACATGTTGCCCTACCGGAGTTATACAATAACAGCGTCAGTGCTATTAGCTTCACGACCTATTTTGGAACGCAGTTTGGGTCTTCAGGTGTCAAAAAATAATTTGACGTGTTAAATAAGCTTTTATTTTGACACGTCAAATAACAGTGCTATTATGGAATGTTGTGTGTTCTGAATTTGCACGTGCAAGCCAAGCACCACCACTACTACTATCAGTAGCACTGTCAAAGCTGTACAAAAAAAAAGTCTGCAAACAAGCAAACACCGACCACGAACGATGTGTTTACAATACTGCGTTGGTAATAAAGCATTATTTGCTCGACCGCAACGTCGACCGGTAGCTAGCTTGCTGGACCGTTAGCTAGCTTTTGCTTGGTACCTAGCCAGCACCAATACAACCAGCCTGAAAACAATGACCAGTAGAACCTGCAGTCATTTTCATTATTCTCAGCAATGATTTAGGAATCCTTGTGAGTAAGTATTAGCTAGGTAGCCAATTGTTGTTCGCTTATTAAAGTCGAACTTCATTTCATGTAAATAAATAGCTAGCCAGCTACTTAACCCTGTTGCCAAAAGCTAACGCTATAAGCAGCCAGCTAACTTAATCTGTCTACAGTAGTGACGCTCGACCGGACAGGGTTATCCTGTGAAGCTAGCCACAATAAGGATTTGGCACAGTAGTGGAATTTTCAGTTTGCCTTCAAAATAAAAGTACCTCTTTGAAAGTGATGCAGATGGTTACAAATTGGTGTTATCATGCCATATTTAGACTAGATAATGTTAAACAAGGTTGGAATGTGAAGCAATGAAATGGGTTATCAGTCTACTCGGTGACACCCACACACAACTGTGAAGAGTTAATGCAAATATTAGCGTTGTAGCTCTTATCGCAGGACTGTGACTGTGTGAAATCACCTCCCCAGTCAGCCTATTGTGTGTACTGACATTCATATTGCCCTGTACAGCTTTACCTAAGGATTTGGGATCAATGAAATGGGGTTTCAGTCTGCTCAATAATTTTTTCCCCCCCAACATCCTCCTCAGAGTTATCAGACTCCAAAACATCCACACGGTACTGTTTTTCCTCTGGAATAGTGTTCAATACACATAGGTTGTCAATAAATGTGACTCAATTCACAGTTGTTTCCGAGTCCCGCAATAAGAGCTACGATGCTAATGTTCTCTGGGTGTCACTGAGTAGACTGATACCTATGGATTGTGGATCAATGACATGAGGTAAGGCTGTTCGCTGAAATAAGTATACCCCCAATGCAATCGTAAAGTATAATAATACACCCAGTGTGAGTTCAGGTTGTTGTCAAATTAACAAATTGTCTTTTGTTGATTTTATATAAACATTCCAACCTCATTTAGCATGATCTATTCAATTATGGCATAATTCTACTATTTGTATTCATTTGCATCATTTTGAAGGCTAACCGCGAAGTCCACTATTGTGGCTAATCTTTATTGTGGCTAGCTTCACATAGATGGGTCCAACCACCATTAATCAAATAAGAACTGTCTTATAAATTAGGGTTATTTTACATTATGACACCTAGCTATCGAGTTAGCTACTGAAACAGATGTCGTTCTTCTATGTTTATGGGGAAGAACATTGTTTGCATCCATGAGCTAGCTAGCTTTTATTTATGACCAGCACTGACAACTTTACCAGCATCATAGCATACGTTTATGAATCGTTGTGACATATGAAATACGAGTGAGTGTAATCAATGTGTAATAACTACATAAAAAATTAATGAACATGTTAAATTATTATGTGACGTGCAGTTATATTCAGGTCCAGATTGGTCAACAAGCTTATTTGACACGCAAAGACCCAAAAGACGTTCTATAGTATGAGAAACCCTGGTTGAGAATGAAAGGACTGAACAAATGAACAACGAAACAGAACAGGAAGTGAAAGAAATAGGTTTTGATTATGTTTTACTGGTAATGGGGACATACGTAAATGCCAACAAAATAACTTTTTGGTCAGTGTGGTGTAACCTTTATTTAACTAGGCAAGTCAGTTAAGAACAAATTCTTAATTTACAATGACGGCCTACACCGGCCAAACCCGGACAACGCTGGGCCGATTGTGCGCCGCCCTATTGACGGCCGGATGTGATACAGCCTGGATTCGAACCAGGGACTGTAGTGACGCCTCTTGCACTGAGATGCAGTGACTTAGAACGCTGCGTCCACGTGTGTGTGTTAACTATTAAACTGTACTAGAATGCTTAAAAGGCAGCTAAAATGTTAAATATTGGTTATCGGTATCGGGTTTTTTTGGCAAGGAAAATATCGGATATCGGTGTCGGCCAAAAATGTCATATCAGTACACCAACTGTGATAACTGCACTGTGATTAAATTATGTGGGGGAAAAATTGGTTATGGATTTTTCTTAACGTTAAGGACCCCAACTTCACACCCCTGGTTGTAACCCGTTATGCTTGAGTGGATACACCACGGCAGTACAATAGACAATAATAAAATGCCCAGTGACATGTCATTTCATAGGCCTTATGTTATACTACATCATATCCAGCAGACAGGCTGGGTGTACGACGGATGGATTGATGGCCTAATCTAGAGACATGCTGGGAGAGAAAAAGGGAGAAAGAGAGCGATTGTAGCTTGGCGCTACAGTAGTCAGATCCCAGGAAAGAGATAAGAGCACTGGGTTGGTAGTAGTGAGTAGCAGTGACAAAGTGTCAAGACATAACTCATTGTGTCCCCATGGTTTACGTGCTACTGGGAGTGGGACACTGGTCGGCAGGCAGACAGACAGACCCACTGGTCCTGTCCTAGTCCGCCAGCCCGCCCGCACACACACACACGATTGGGAACTTTGGGCCTGCTACACTTCAAAACAGATGCCAAGTCTGAGGAAGAGACAACAACAAAAAGAGATATGGGTATAGAAAGAGAGAAACGGGGAGGGTGGGTGAGATAGCTAGAGGACTTACAGAAAGAAAACAGAAAGAGAGGCCTACTCTTAACCTCTCTGGGGTATGTGGGACGATTTCGTCCCACCTACGTAACAGCCACTTCAATCCAGTGGCGCGATTTTTGAATCGTTAGAAATGCTATAACTTCAATTTCTCAAACATGACTATTTCACAGCTATTTAAAGACAAGAATCTCGTTAATCTAACCCCACTGTCCGATTTCAAAAAGGCTTTACAACAAAAGCAAAACATTAGATTATGTTAGCAGAGTACCCAGCCAGAAAAAATCTGACACCCATTTTTCAAGCTAGCATATCATGTCACATAAACCCAAACCACAGCTAAATGCAGCACTAACCTTTTATAATCTTCATCAGATGACACACCTAGGACATTGTGTTATACAATACATGCATGTCTGTTCAATCAAGTTCATATTTATATCAAAAACCAGCTTTTTACATTAGCATGTGACGTTCAGAAAAAGCATAACCACCGCAAACTTCCGGTGAATTTACTAACAGTTTGCTAAATTACTCACGATAAACGTTCACAAAAAGCATAACAATTATTTTAAGAATTATAGATACATTACCCCTCTATGCACTCGATATGTCCGATTTTAAAATAGCTTTTCGGATGAAGCACATTTTGCAATAATCTAAGTACATAGCCCGGCATTACAGGGCTAGCTATTTAGATACCCACCCAGTTCAGCCTCCACCAAAATCACATTTCCTATAAGAAAAATGTTCTTACCTTGCTTGTTCTTCATCAGAATACACTGCCAGGACTTCTACTTCAATAACAAATGTTGGTTTGGTCCCAAATAATCCATCGTTATATTCCAACAGCGACGTTTTGTTCGTGAGTTCTAGACACTATCAGAATGCTTCCTCACGGTCCCGCGCATGGCGCGTTGGCTTGTCAAAAATGTCTAAATATTCCATTACCGTACTTCGAAGCATGTCAACCGCTGTTTAAAACAAATTTTTATGCCATTTATGTCGTAGAGAAGTGATAATATTCCGACCGGGAGTATGCATTGAGCCTAAACAGCCGAATAAAATTTCTCCTCAGAAGCGACTCATGCACGCGCATCATTGAAAGGTCCTCCGAGCATCCACTTACAAAAGGCGATAATATGTTTCAACCTGAGGTTCCCTCGTAAACCTTCAGTTATTTCGCGGGCTCTGAGAGCCTATTGGAGCCCTGGGAATTGTCACGTTACAGCTAAGATCCTTACTTTTCAATAAAAAGAGGTAAGACGCACGACTCCTTGTCAGACAGGGTACTTCCTGCTTGAAGCCTTGTCAGGTTTTTGCCTGCCATAGGAGTTCTGTTATACTCACAGACACCATTCAAACAGTTTTAGAAAATTCAGAGTGTTTTCTATCCAAACCTGAACAATAATATGCATATTCTAGCTTCTGAGTTGGTGTAGGAGGCAGTTAAAAATGGGAACATATTTTTTCCAAAATTCTCAATACTGCCCCCTATACCAAACAGGTTAACGACTGCCTTTCAGCTCACCACAAATCAGTAGAGCGTAAAAACAGAGGTTTTCAGAGTACACTGCACACACCTGAGCCGAGTTGAGGTGTAGCACAGTCGCCCAGAGGCAATGGTCCATCTTCAATACACAGAGAGAGCTCCTGTCAGGGAGCAGTGCATAACACATTCCTCTTGGTGTCTGTTTAAATCAATGTCTCAGTCAGTCAGGAGAGAGAGGCCTATACAGGTAGAACTACTCTATAGGTGAAACACCAAAGCACTGCAGGGGACTGGGAGAAGTCTCTTCACAAAGCACTGCAGGGGACTGGGAGAAGTCTCTTCACAAAGCACTGCAGGGGACTGGGAGAAGTCTCTTCACAAAGCACTGCAGGGGACTGGGAGAAGTCTCTCCACAAAGGACTGCAGGGGACTGGGAGAAGTCTCTCCACAAAGCACTGCAGGGGACTGGGAGAAGTCTCTCCACAAAGCACTGCAGGGGACTGGGAGAAGTCTCTCCACAAAGCACTGCAGGGGACTGGGAGAAGTCTCTCCACAAAGCACTGCAGGGGACTGGGAGAAGTCTCTCCACAAAGCACTGCAGGGGACTGGGATAAGTCTCTCCACAAAGCACTGCAGGGGACTGGGATAAGTCTCTTCACAAAGCACTGCAGGGGACTGGGAGAAGTCTCTTCACAAAGCACTGCAGGGGACTAGAAGGCATGAAATTGGTTTTTATTAGCCCTATTGCACCAAATGTGTATGAATGAAATCAGCTAGAAATGCTATAGCATAGTTTATTATACAAGGCAAAGATACCGGTGGTCTACTTAGGCTATATATTCTGTAATTGACTAAATACAATTCTCATATTGGCAGTTTTGATGTTAATGGTGCATAAAATGAAGGTACATTTCTCTCGGTTTCCCACAGCAGCCATATTGGGAGGGTTGGAGAAGGGAGAACCAAAGCGCTGCTCTTCCTCCACTGCCTTCACAGTCTACGTGCTTGCAAGTGTGTGTGTGCCTTGAAGTCAAAGGGGTGTGTCTTGTGTGTGTTTGTACAGTGAATGATACATGCACTGTGTGTGTGTGTGTCTCTCAGTGAAAGAAGGAGAGAGTCTGCCAGTGAGGAAATGCGAATATGAGGGGATGGCTTGAGAGCAGGTTGCTCTCACACACGAGCTAAGTCTCCTCTCTACGCTCCCTTTTTACTCTGCCTGAAGCAACTAGGAGGCTCGTCTCCGCTCTCTCACCAGCCAGCCTGGTTAAACGCAGTAATCGCGTCAGCCTGAATCGCTGCACTTAATTATTTTCATTATCTTCAAAAATACCTCTCTACTACAGCTCTCCCTGTGTGTGTGTGCTGAGGCAGCAGCAGCCGTGAGGGAGGGAGCAGGAGTTAATACAGAGGGCAGTGGAGGCATGATAATACACGTCTCACAGAGACACCTTACAACAGGCAGGCAGAGTAGAGCTAGTCCTCTGGTGAATAACCACTATGGACCCACTCGGACTGCGTACTACATGCAACCATATCCTCTATGTAGTGCACCACTTCTGACTAGGGACCATAGGGCTTTGGCCAAAAGTAGTGCACTACATAAGGGAGTAGGGTGCCTTGTGTGACGCAGTCGAAGTTCCATACATACAGCCCTGCTGCTGCTCCTCTCATCTACAGCATTAAACAGCAAGGTGGCAATGGGCAAATTGCCAATGTCGCATGTTTAAGAGAGATGGTTCAGTGAGTGAAAGACACCTGTGTGATGAGTTATAGTTACTCATTCCTTGTGTTCTAATTATTTTCCCCCCTCTCTGCATTGTTGGGAAGGGCCCATAAGTAAACATCTCCCTCACCACCTCGCTCCCTCTCTCCGCACAGCCACTGACTAAATGAAGCATGGTATCAACCACCATTCAAAACAGTGCATTTTGGTGAACTGCAATACACTAAAAAGGGAGTATGCACTAAAGTGTGTATGCATGCATATTAGGAACGTAACAATTCACAGACACATTGGTCCCCGATTCAAATGTTTAATGATACAACAGCATTGGTCTGCGGACCCTAAACCGATCCAAATGGGGCATGCATAGGTCTGGAAAACCCATTCAAACGTTAAGAATCACCAATTCTTCCAAAAATACCATATTTTGTGACAACTAATGCACCCTCTCCTTCAGTGTCGAACTAAGCATAGAACTGTGTTGTAAGTCATTGATCTACAAGAGATTTTGCATGGCTAACAACCCTAGGGAATATTAGTAGCCTTGGCAAAGTGCGCACTATTTTGATGGTTCAGGTTCACAATCAGCAATAGTTTTAGTAGTTAAAACAATCAGTAGACCTACAGTTGACGTCGGAAGTTTACATACACTTAGGTTGGAGTCATTAAAACTCGTTTTTCAACCACTCCACAAATTTCTTGTCAACAAACTATAGTTTTGGCAAGTTGGTTAGGACATCTACTTTGTGCATGACACAAGTAATTTTTTCAACAATTGTTTATAGACAGATTATTTCACTTATAATTCACTGTATTACAATTCCAGTGGGTCAGAAGTTTACATACACTAAGTTGACTGTGCCTTTAACCTGTTAGGGACAGACGCCTCGCCAATATCCAATGGTAGCGCCTGGCGCGAAATACGAAAAACCTTAAAAATGCTATAATTTCATTTTCTCAAACATATGACTATTTTACACCATTTGAAAGACAAGACTCTCGTTAATCCAACCACATTGTCCGATTTCAAAAAGGCTTTACAACGAAAGCAAAACATTCGATTATGTCAGGAGAGTACCCTCCCAAAAATAATCACACAGCCATTTTTCAAGCTAGCATATAATGTCACAATAACCAAAACCACAGCTAAATGCAGCACTAACCTTTGATGATCTTCATCAGATGACACTCCTAGGACATCATGTTATACAATACATGCATGTTTTGTTCAATCAAGTTCATATTTATATCAAAAACCAGCTTTTTACATTAGCATGTGATGCTCAGAACTAGCATACCCACCGTAAACTTCCGGTGAATTTACTAAATTACTCACGATAAACGTTCACAAAATACATAACAATTATTTTAAGAATTATAGATACAGAACTCCTTTATGCAATTGCGGTGTCCGATTTTAAAATAGCTTTTCGGTGAAAACACATTTTGCAATATTCTGAGTACATAACCCGGTCATCACGGCTAGCTATTTTGACACCCACCAAGTTTGGCCCTCACCAAACTCAGATTTACTATAAGAAAAATTGTATTACCTTTGCTGTTCTTCGTCAGAATGCACTCCCAGGACTTCTACTTCAGCAACAAATGTTGTTTTGGTTCGAAATAATCCAGTTATATTGAAATAGCTCCGTTTTGTTCATGTGTTCAGGTAACTATCCGAAGGGTAGTTACAAAAAATGTCAAAATATTTGTGACTCAAAATGTCAAAATATTCCATTACCGTACCTCTAAGCATGTCAAACTCTGTTTAAAAAAAATGTATGCGATTTTTCTCGTAAAATAGCGATAATATTCCAACCGGGCGACGTTGTATTCGTTCAAACACTGAAAGTAAAACATGGAGTCGTCTCGTGCACGCGTGCTCCAGTGTCATTGTTCTCAGAAGCCCCACTCACAAAAACCCCTGCTGTTTTTCGCCCAGAGACTGGAGAGCTCTCATTCCACTTTCTGGCACCTTCCTAGAGCCAATGGAAGCCTTAGAAAATGTCACGTTACAGCAGAGATGCAGTATTTTTGATAGAGATGCCCTAGTAGGAGAACAAATTGTCAGACAGGGCACTTCCTGTATAGAATCTTCTCAGGTTTTGGCCTGCCATATGAGTTCTGTTATACTCACAGACACCATTCAAACAGTTTTAGAAACTTTAGCGTGTTTTCTATCCAAATCTACTAATTATATGCATATTCTAGTTTCTGGGCAGGAGTAGTAACCAGATTAAATCGGGTACGTTTTTTTATCCGGCCGTGAAAATACTGCCCCCTATCCCTAACAGGTTTTAAACAGCTTGGAAAATTCCACAAAAATGATGTCATGGCTTTAGTAGCTTCTGATAGGCTAATTGACATAATTTGAGTCAATTGGAGGTGTACCTGTGGATGTATTTCAAGGCCTACCTTCAAACTCAGTGCCTCTTTGCTTGACATCATGGGAAAATCAAAAGAAATCAGCCAAGACCTCAGAAAAAATATAGTAGATTTCCACAAGTCTGGTTCATCCTGGTTAGCAATTTCCAAACACCTGAAGGTACCACGTTCATCTGTACAAACAATAGTACGCAGGTATAAACACCATGTGACCATTCAGCCGTCATACCGCTCAGGAAGGAGAAGCGTTCTGTCTCCTAGAGATGAACATACTTTGTTATGCGAAAAGTGCAAATCAATCCCAGAACAACAGCAAAGGACCTTGTGAAGATGCTGGAGGAAACAGGTACAAAAGTATCTACATCCACAGTAAAACGAGTCCTATATCGACACAACATGAAAGGTCGCTAAGCAAGGAAGAAGCCACTGCTCTAAAACTGCCATAAAAAAGCCAGTCTACGGTTTGCAACTGCACATGGGGACAAAGATCATACTTTGGTCTGATGAAACAAAAATAGAACTGTTTGGCCATAATGACCATCGTTATGTTTGGAGGAAAAAGGGGGTGGCTTGCAAGCCCAAGAACACCATCCCAACCGTGAAGCATGGGGGTGGCAGCATCATGTTGTGGTGGTGCTTTGCTGCAGGAGGGACTGGTGCACTTCACAAAATAGATGGCATCACGAAGAAGGAAAAGGATGCGGATATATTGAAGCAACATCTCAAGACATCTGTCAGGACGTTAAAGCTTGGTCGCAAATGGGTCTTCCAAATGGACAATGACCCCAAGCATACTTCCAAAGTTGTGGCAAAATGGCTTAGGACAACAAAGTCAAGGTATTGGAGTGGCCATCACAAAGCCCTGACCTCAATCCTGTAGAAAATGTGTGGGCAGAACTGAAAAAGCATGTGCGAGCAAGGAGGCCTACAAACCTGACTCCGTTACACCAGCTCTGTCAGGAGGAATGTGCCAAAATTCACCCAACTTATTGTGGGAAGCTAGTGGAAGGCTACCCGAAACATTTGACCCAAGTTAAACAATTTAAAGGCAATGCTACCAAATACTAATTGAGTGTATGTAAACTTCTGACCCACTGGGAATGTGATGAAAGAAGTAAAAGCTGAAATAAATCATTCTCTCTACCATTATTCTGACATTTCACATTCTTAACATAAAGTGGTGATCCTAACTGACCTAAGAAAGGGACTTTTTACTAGGATTAAATGTCAGGAATTGTGAAAAACTGAGTTTAAATGTATTTGGCTAAGGTCTATGTAAACTTCCCACTTCAACTGTATATGGTCATTTTCAGATACACAGGGTAACGTCACTGTGCCCAGGTTTGAGCGCTGACCAATGCAAGGTAGGCGGCCTGTTCCTGATCTTGCACATTAAAACAGTACCCGTAAAACACCAGTCTCAACGTCAACAGTGAAGAGGCGACTCCTGTTCCTCTGTCCAGTGTCTGTGTTCTTTTGCCCATCTTAATCATTTTTATTGGGCAGTCTGCGATATGGCTTTTTCTTTGCAACTCTGCCTAAAAGACCAGCATCCTGGAGTCGCCTCTTCACTGTTGATGTTGAGGATGGTGTTTTGCGGGTACTATTTAATGAAGCTGCCAGTTGAGGACATGTGAGGCGTCTGTTTCTCAAACTAGACACTAATGTACTTGCCCTCTTGCTAAGTTGTGCACCCACTCCTCTTTCTATTCTGGTTAGAGCCAGTTTGCGCTGTTCTTTGAAGGGAGTAGTACACAGCTTTGTACGAGATCTTCAGTTTCTTGGCAATTTCTCGCATGGAATAGCCTTCATTTCTCAGAACAAGAATAGACCGACGAGTTTCAGAAGAAAGGTCTTTGTTTCTGGCCATTTTGAGCCTGTAATCGAACCTACAAATGCTGATGCTCCAAATACTCAGCTAGTCTAAAGGCCAGTTTTATTGCTTCTTTAATCCGGACAACAGTTTTCAGCTGTGCTAACATAATTGCAAAAGGGCTTTCTAATGATCAATTAGCCTCTGTATGCCTATGTAGATATTCCATTAAAAAATCTGCTCTTTCCAGCTACAATATCATTTACAACATTAACAAATGTCTACACTGTATTTCTGATCAATTTTATGTTATTTTAATGGACGTTTTTTTTGTTGCTTTTCTTTCAAAAACAAGGACATTTCCAAGTGTCCCCAAATGTTTGAACGGTAGTGTATCTAGATACGTATCCTATTGAAAGGGAAAGACGCACATCCCTAATGCATATATACGATGTGCATTTATCAAGAGTCAACTGTAGTCCACCTTTAAACTGTCTGGGAACGGTTGGTTTCAGCCTCCATTTGAGAAAGTGCATACAGGCTGAATGAAAGACTGTCATTCAGATGCAACATTTTAAAAATGGTCTAGTACAGGGTTCACCAATAAATTTTTAAAAACAGACCGCGGCTGAATGCAATTGGGGACCACTGGTCTAGTAGGACAATAACTGAGTGTATAGTACTGGCTATATGAAATCTACTGTACAATGGAAAATAGAGAATATGACTGACACCATGTTATGGATTTATAAGCATAGTTATACGCATGCACATCATGCTAGGGTCGATATGAAAGGGCACGTCAGCCGCGAGAGCATTTCCATGGAAACAAGTCAGGCTGTGAGCATATAATATAAAAGCCAGGAAGCACTTGTATTTAAACGTAAATGCAAATTACATGATATTACTATATTGATGACAACTTGGGAAATTACGTGCACATTTAGCCCTACACAGAAAATGCTACTGCATTTAATTTCCCCTAATAAACCTAAAGTAAAAGGACACTTGAATTACACTGAACAAAAATATAAATGCAACATGTAAACTGTTGGTCCTATGTTTCATGAGCTGAAAAGATCCCAGAAATGTTCCATACGCACAAAATGCTTATTTCTCTATTTTGTGCACAAATGTGTTTACGTCCCTGTTAGTGAGCATTTCTCCTTTGCCAAGATAATCCATCCACCTGGCATATCAAGAAGCTGATTCAACAGCATGGTCATACACTGGTGAACCTTGTGCTGTGGACAATAAAAGGCCACTAAATTTTGCAGTTTTGTCACAACAGAATGCCACAGATTTCTCAAGTTGAGGGTGCGTGCAATTGGCATGCTGACTGCAGTAATGTCCACCAGAGTTGTTGCCAGAACATTGTATGTTCATTGCTTTACCATAAGCCGCCTCCAACATACATTTTGAGAATTTGGCAGTAAGTCCCACAGACCTCACAACCGCAGACCACATGTATGGCGTTGAGTGGGCGAACGGTAGCTGATGTCAACGTTGTGAACAGAGTGCCCCATGTTGGCGGTGGGGTTACGGTATGGGCAGGCATAAGCTACAGACAACGAACACAACCACATTTTACCCAGGGCAATTTGAATGCACAGAGATACCGTGACGAGGTACTGAGATCCATTGTCGTGCCATTCATCTGCTGCCATCACCTCATATTTCAACATGATAATGCAAGGATCTGTACACAATTCCTGGAAGCTGAAAATGTCCCAGTTCTTGTTCTTCCATGGCCTGCATTGTCACCAGACATGTCACCCATTGAGCATGTTTGGGATGCTCTGGATTGAAGTGTATGACAACATGTTCCAGTTCCGGCCAATATCCATGAAGAAGTAAATTCATTAGGCCCTAATCCTCATTGCAGAGCAGTGGGACAACATTCCACAATCAACAGCCTGATTAACTCTATGTGAAGGAGATGTGTCGCGCTGCATGAGGCAAAACGGTGATCACACCAGATACTGACTGGTTCTGATCCATGCCCCTACTTTTTTTTTTTTTTAAAGGTATCTGTGACCTACAGATGCATATCTGTATTCCCAGTCATGTGAAATCCATAGATTCGGGCCTAATGAATTTACTTCCTCATATGAACTGTAACTCAGTAAAATCAATGAATTTGTTGCATGTTGCCCTCTTTGTTCAGTATAGTTTGATGGGGGGGGAGGAGCATACCTAAATACAGTGAAATAGCCCCATCTGTATCCTATACATTGTAGAACATGCCCACTATGAAGGCGACTCTATATGTGCATTGCAACTGTAATGAAGATATGCTGTTACCTATATACGGGTGGTCTCTGAAGTGTTATTCTGGAATACATATTGTATGCTTCTCATTCAAAAGGAGGAATGGCAAGTGTGTTCATTTAGCATCTACTGCCTAGCCAAACAGTAGCAGAGTCCACACAGACTATAATAAATAGTAATACGAGTTTGGTTATAGAGCCTGTGGCCTCTATGTCTCTGCTGGTGATCATTTGCTTATTTGAAGGTAAAATGTTGCTGTGGAATGAACAACGTGATGCTGAAACAGAACCAAACTTTGGTAACAACCTAAAATGTGAAAAGTTGCATTCTTTTCAGCATCACATTTTTCATTCCACAGCAATATTTCACCTTCAAAAAAGTTCCATCCTGAAAGAAACCACAAGGGCCTCACAAGGACCTGGAGTTCTGGCATTATGGCTTTGAATGCTGCATATCAACACCCCTAATGTCAACATGAGAATGACATAGCTAGTCAATGATCCTTAGGATCATGTGGCTAGGGTTGGAAGGAAACAGTTTTATCTTATGTAGAATAGCCTTTAGAAGTATTGCACAGCAGACCACCCTGTAAGTGCACTATGAGACTTGGGTATAGGTTGCACTTCAATATCTCTAATGTTGTGTGGAGGAATGTAGCAAGAATGCGTCATACATTTTGATGTGCAAAAGTGTTGCATGCTTGCATGGTATCTTACCAGACGAATGGTCAACGGGTCCACCGCCGTTAGTAAAGAGTGCAGAATACAGCTCAGGGTACGTCTTCTCCAAGGCCACACACAGTTCGAGGAAATGGTCGCTTTCCTTGTTCACAAGCATCTTCAAAAGCTGGTCCACTTTCTCCGCGCTGGAAGAGCAGTTTTGGTCCAGTTCGAAGCGGTCGAGCTGGCTTAGAGTACCGGAGAGTATCAGCAACTCTATCAGCCGGTCTGCGTCAGTTATTGAGTCCAGCAAGTTTTGGTGGCATTGGTCTAACAACTCTTTGTGCTTTGGCTCCATTGCCGTTCGCTTTAGTTCGGTAGCTAACTAGCTAACGTTAGCAGACTGGTTAGCTAACGTATCCTTGGCTTTATTTCTCCAAAATGACCCCCCTGCCCGATAAGCGAACAAGGAACTAACTTCCTAATTGTCACTTGTATGAATTCAGCAGAACAGCCATGACATCTAATGGCATGGGACAGCAATTTTTTATAACAAATAGGAAAAGGCACACGAAGCCATATTTGTTGCCTACTGTTGACTGCACTAAACAGCCATACATTTTCCCAGGTTACTTACGTTTGGCAACTTCGTCCATTTTTGCGTTATTCCGAGAAAACCCTGCCCTAACACATGAGCTTTTTCCAAAGAGTCATTTATTTCATGCACTATACCAACTCAAGTGCTAGGAAAACTACCGTAACTCGCTCGCTGTTCCCCAGCTATACTGTATCCTGCGCAATGTCTGGGCTGTTCAGCAGCTGCTGCCTGCTGTCAATCAAATTCCCATACAATGCCATGTAAAGTAGAACGGGGCGGGCCTTACCCCAAGACACACCTGATTTTTCAATGGGCATACGTTCTGAAAACCTAGGCGGAAAAGATGAGAATGGATTTAAAACAATGCATAAAAATGTTGCTGTGATACATACATTGTAGCATACATACATTATAGAAGAGGCAGTAACGACAACCAACTCAGCAAACATTGTTGTAGCCAATTAAAACATTTTTGGTATCCAACATATATCCATTTTGGTGAGATGAAGAGGAGATGTTCACTGTACTTGACATTAAAACTTAAAAATTGAAACTGAAGAGATGTTTTATTATGTTTATATGAATATCAATGAATATGTTTAGATTTATTAAAATCGTTGAATATATTCATTCATATGGTTTTGTTGTAAAACAAATCTGTTTAATTACATAGCAATATACACAGCGCACAAAACATTAGGAACAGCTGCTCTTTCCATGACATAGACTAACCAGGTGAATCCAGGTGAAAGCTATGATCCCTTATTGATGTCACTTGTTAAATCCACTTCAATCAGTGTAGATGATAGGGAGGAGACAGGTTAAAAATATATATTTTTAAGCCTTGAGACAATTGAGACATGGATTGTGTGTGTTTGCCATTCAGAGGGTGAATGGGTAAGACAAAATATTTAAATGCCATTGAACAGGGTATGGTAGTAGGTGCCAGGCGCACAGGTTTGAGTGTGTCAACAATTGCAACGCTCTGGGGTTTTCATGCTCAACAGTTTCACGTGCGTATCAAGAATGGTCCACCACCCAAAGGACATCCAGCCAACTTGACACAACTGTGGGAAGCATTGGAGTCAACATAGGCCAGCAATCCCTGTGGAATGTTTTCGACACTTTGTAGAGTCCATGCACCAACAAATTGAGGCTGTTCTGAGGGCTATAAGGGGTGCAATCAATATTAGGAAGGTGTTTCTAATGTTTTGTCGACATATGTATACATGTGATACTGAATGAACCATTCTTACCAGTGTGCCAACTGTACTGAGACATTTCTCAGCCTCTGACACATTGCTGTGCAGCCAAAATGAATTGAAGGGAGGCAGCAACCAAGAAGATGAATAATACCATCACTAACACAGAGAGGCTGCTGCCTTCATACAGACTTGAAATCATTGGCCACTAATTGATCACTAGTCACTTTATTAATATTGCCACTTTAATAATGATGTTTACATGTCTGGCATTACTCATAACATATGTATATACTATATTTTATACCATCTATTGCACCTTGCCTATGCCGCTCAGTCATTGCTCATCCATATATTTATATGTACATAGTCTTATTCCATCCCTTTACCTAGATTTGTGTGTATTAGGTAAACGTTGTGGAATTGTTAGATGACTTGTTGATATTGCTGCACTGTCAGAACTAGAAGCACAAGCATTTCTCTACACTCGCAATAACATCTGCTAACCATGTGTATGTGACTAATCAAATTTGATTTGATTTACCATGTTGGTCGTGAATAAGATCAAATAGTCACAGAGTAGCAGGCCTGGAGTGTAATCATTAGTCTAAACAGTTAAACAAGAGTTTCTATTGGACAAATTCCGTTAAGTCCCTTGCCATTTAGTTTGCTTCCATTTAAGAAACATTTTGGGGTGCTTATATTTGCCCTGTTTCAATGCATTTACAAGTGGGTAACCTGTAAAAGCGTGAGGTGTGAAATGAAAATGTTTTTCTTTTGCATATCCTGAGAGAGTGAGGTCATGGCCAGGGATCAGCCATTATTGACAGCGACCCTTGAGCAATTTGGGATAAGTGCCTTGCTCAAAAGCACATCAACAGATTTTTCACCAAGTCAGCTCAAGGATTTGAACCAGCAAACCTTTCGGTTATTGGTCTAACTTTCTTAACCGCTAGGCTACCTGCCGCCCCAACAGAATCACCGGAATGAATACACCCCTAGGTTCAAATACAGTTCATTTCAAAATAAGTATTCAGATAACCTTTATTTGAAAAAACAAGTACTTATTAGAAAACACTCAAATACACGCCGATGCATTTAACCCAGGTATTTGAAAATAGTATTTCAAATAAGTATTTGAAAATACGTTCAAATACAATTTGATTGAGTAGTTGGTTTTAACAAATAGCCATTAAAATACTTAAAGACAGAAAAAAGTTTTAAATAACAAATACCTAATACAGATGTGTTTGAACCCTGGGCTGTGTTCAGATCGAAAATACGTCACTGATTTCTTCAAGCCACCCCCCACGATACCCACCAAACGTACCTTAAAGTCTGTTCAAGAACGTTAAAACATTTTGAGGGAAACATGCAGTGGCGACCCATCATTCATTTTTGGCTTGCCTATTTTGCATGTTATTTTGGCATTAATACGTGTCACATCAGTTTGAAAACAATGTAAAACAATTACATAATTGAGTTAATAAAGCTGCAAACTGTCACGTCCTGACCAGTAGAGGGTGTAGTTGGGTCAGGACGTGGCAGAAGAGAAGTGTGTTGGTTGGTTTGTTTCGTTTATTTTGGCCGTGTGGCTTCCAATCAGGCACAGCTGTTGAGGGTTATTGCTGATTGGGAGTCACACATAAGTAGCCTACTTTTCCTTTGGGGTTTGTGGGTAATTGTTCTTGTTACTGTGTTAAACGTGATAGGACTGTTTTGGTTGTCTGTTTATTGTTTTGTATTGTATAGTGTCCGTTTGATCATTAAATATATGATGAACACTAACTCCGCTGCATTTTGGTCCACTCTCTCTAAAGACAGCCGTTACACATACAAACATGGTCTCTTTTTTGTTTTATTGAGTAAGGCAGCTCCAAAATGTAGGTGTTTCAGCCTAGCTCAGTGCTTTCTGTGGTGGTGGGGTAGCCAGGGGAAAATACGGAGCATAGGTGTTGGTAAAGTTCTCTACTTGCGCCATGATTGGCTCAGTGTTCTGTCACTCATGGGGACACTACGTCACCGCCAAGTCTAAGTGTAGAGCTAAAAAAATTCAAGCCCCTTGGGTGCTGCCAGAGTTACATTAGAAGTGCCCTCGAGGTCATTGGCCACAGATAAAATGATGTCAAATCACGTTACATCTACAGTACCTTTGATTGGACTGATCATGTCAACATTATACTTTCGAAATCTTAGCTAGCAGTCATCCTCATGAATCAAGTCGACAATCTACTGGCAAATCCTTTTTAATCATTGTCATATGAAGATAAATAATAAAGAGAAATTATAGATAAAACTTAGCGGTGCTCATCGGCCATTGGACATCAACATTACACAACAAGTTGCAAATCGCAAATTCAATAATGAGTGGTTTGGAAGGAATCAGTGGCTAACTGCAAGCATTGCAAAGCAATCCCTAGCCTGCTATTCCGTGGAGTGGCTTTGTGGTCCCTAGTCTGGGATTAAGGGTCTCTTTTCCAAACTTAAAATCATAAACATTCAACATTGGCCATGCTGTCATTGAAGCATGATTTGTGCTGTGCTCAAAACAACTGTTAACTCAGAACTGCGAAATTTCAAGACAACTGGGAACTCGGGAAAAACGAGCTCCAATTGGGAAAATACGTTTTGAACGGTCATCCAACTCTGAATTTTAAATCCGGAACTCTGGCCTCTTTCTAGACCTACGACCTGAAGATCACTGACGTCATCATGATTCAGCCTTGTTTTTTCCCCAGAGTGCCCAGTTGTCTTGAAAGCACCATAAATCCAGAGAATGCCAAACTTTGATGATAAAGTGTGATAACAGTACCCCCCCTTGACACGTGGCTCCAGCGGCGCGCTGACACCGGCCTCGAGGACGACCCGTAGGACAAGGCGCAGGGCGATCCGGCCGGCGACGGTGAAACTCCCGCATCAGTTCAGGATCCAAAACATCTGCAACTGGAACCCAGCACCTCTCCTCCGGCCCGTACCCCTCCCACTCCACGAGGTACTGAAGGCCCCCCACCCAACGCCTCGAATCCAGGATGGAACGAACGATGTACGCCGGGGCCCCCTCGATGTCCAAAGGGGGCGGAGGGACCTCCCGCACCTCAGATTCCTGGAGCATACCAGCCACCACCGGCCTGAGGAGAGACACATGGAACGAGGGGTTAATACGTAATCAGAGGGAAGCTGTAATCTATAACATACCTCGTTCACCCTCCTCAGGCCTCCCGTGTCTCCTCCGCGCGCCTAAACCAGTCGTCCACCGCAGGAGTCTCGGTCTGACCCTGATGCCACGGTGCCGGCTGGTACCCCAATACGCACTGAAAGTGGGAGAGGTTAGTGGAGGAGTGGCGAAGCGAGTTCTGTGCCATCTCGGCCCAGGGCACAAACGCTGCCCACTCCCCTGGCCGGTCCTGGCAATAGGACCACAGAAACCTGCCCACATCCTGGTTGACTCTCTTTACCTGCCCGTTACTCTCGGGGTGAAAACCTGAGGTAAGGCTAATCGAGACCCCCAGACGTTCCATGAACGCCTTCCAAACTCTCCATGTGAACTGGGAACCCCAATCCGACACTATATCCTCAGGCACCCCGTAGTGCCAGAAGATGTGTGTAAACAAGGCCTCCGCAGTCTGTAGGGCCGTAGGGAGACCAGCCAGAGGGAGGAGACGACAGGACTTAGAAAAACGATACACAATGACCAGGATCGTGGTGTTTCCCTGTGAGGGAGGAAGATCCGTTAGGAAATCCACTGACATGTGTGACCAAGGTCATTGTGGAACAGGTAAGGGATGTAACTTACCTCTGGGCAGGTGTCTCGGACCCTTACAATGGGCACACACCAAGCAGGAGGAGACATAAACCCTCACGTCCTTAGCCAAAGTGGGCCACCAGTACTTCCCAGTCAGACAGCGCACCGTCCGACAAATCCCCAGATGACCAGAGGAGGGAGACGTGTGGACTCAAGAGATCAACTGGTCACAGACAGCAGACAGAACGTACACACGCCCAACGGGACACTGGAGGGGAGCGGGCTCTGTACGCAACGCCTGCTCAATGTCCGCATCCAGATCCCACACGACCGGCGATACCAGGCAGGAGGCCGGGAGTATGGGAGTCTGATCCATGGGCTGCTCCTCTGTGTCATACAGCCAGGACAGTGCGTCTGCCTTCTTATTCTGGGAACCTGGTCTGTAGGATAGGGTAAACACAAAACGGATAAAGAACATGGCCCACCTTGCCTGACGAGGATTCAGTCTCCTCGCTTCCCGGATGTACTCCAGGTTGCGAGGGTCAGTCCAGATGAGAAAAGGTTGTTTAGCCCCCTCAAGCCAATGTCTCCACGCTTTCAACGCTTTAACCACAGCCAACAACTCCCGGTCCCTCACATCATAGTTACGCTCCGCTGGGCTGAGCTTCTTTGAGAAGAAAGCACAGGGGCGGAGTTTTGGTGGCGTGCCCGAGCTCTGTGAGAGCACGGCTCCTATCCCAGCCTCGGACGCGTCCACCTCCACCATGAATGCCAAAGAGGGATCCGGATGGGCCAGCACTGGAGCCGAAGTAAACAGAGCTCTTAGTTGCCCAAAAGCCCTGTCCGCCTCAGTCGACCACCGCAACCTTACAGGACCCCCCTTCAGCAGTGTGGTAACGAGTGCGGCAACCTGGCCAAAACCCCGGATAAATCTCCGGTAGTAATTGGCAAACCCTAAAAATTGCTGCACCTCCTTTACCGTGGTGGGAGTCGGCCAATTACGCACAGCTGCAATGCAGTCACTCTCCATCTCCACCCCGATGTGGAAATGAGGTACCCTAGGAAGGAGACGGCCTGCTGAAAGAACAGGCATTTCTCAGCCTTTACTTACAGGTCATGCTCCAACAGTCGTCCAAGTACCTTGCGCACCAAGGACACATGCTCGGTGCGTGTAGCGGAGTAAATCAGAATGTCATCTATATACACCACTACACCCTGCCCATGCAGGTCCCTGAAAATCTCGTATACAAAGGATTGGAAAACTGATGGAGCATTCATCAACTCGTACGGCATGACGAGGTACTCATAATGCCCTGTGGTGGTGCTGAACGCTGTCTTCCACTCATCTACCTCCCGGAAACGCACCACGTTATACGCACTCCTGAGATCCAGTTTCGTGAAGAAGCGCGCCCATGCATTGACTCAATCGCCGTGGCGATAAGAGGTAGCGGGTAACTGTACTTCATGGTGATTTGATTGAGACCTCTATAGTCAATGCACGGGCGTAAACCTCCATCCTTCTTCTTCACAAAAAAGAAACTCGAGGAGGTGGGTGAAGTAGAGGGCCGAATGTACCTCTGACGTAGGGATTCAAAGACATATGTATCCATAGCCACCATCTCCGCTTGCGACAGGGGATACATGTGATACATCTGCCAGGAGATTTATCGCACAATCCCCACAATCGATGAGGTGGTAATTTAGTCGCCTTCCAAATCGGCATATTCTGGGGGGATGTGCAAGGTGGAGACCTGGTCTGGACTTTCCACTGTGGTAGCACCAACGGAAATCCCTACACACCTCCCTGAGCACTCTCGCGACCAGCCCGTGAGAGTCCTCTGTTGCCAGGAAATAGTGAGGTTATGCAGAGCCAACCAAGGAAGGCCTAGTATCACAGGAAACGCAGGAGAGTCAATGAGAAAGAGACTGATTCTCTCCTCATGATTCCCCTGCATAATCATGGCCAAGGAGATGGTGGCCTCCTTGATTAGCCCGGACCCTAATGGTCGACTATCAAGAGCGTGTACCGGGAGGGTCTAACTATAGGAAAAATAGGGATCCCTAACCTAATGGCTTATGCTCTGTCGATAAAATTCCCAGCTGCGCCTGAATCGACGAGCGCCTTATGTGGGGAAAACTCAGGGAAACAAACAGGCACAAACAGTTGATCAACAGAAGACTCTGGATGAGTGTGGTGCAAACTCACCTGGGGTGACGCCAGAGTGCCCTGCCTGTTGCCTCGACTCCCAGAGGAACCAAAACTGCACCGACCGGCAGTGTGTCCTCTGCGACCACAGATGGCGCACATGATGGCTCCTCCTCCAGTCTCCCTATGAGCAGCCCCTCCTAACTCCATGGGCACCGGAGCGAGGATGCTGGACGATGGAACCGACAGAGCCCCCTCTGGACGTCCGCGGGTGACCAGCGGGTTATTCAACCGGATGGACAAATCCACCAGTTGGTCAAAGGAAATGGTGGCATCCCTGCAGGACAGCTCACATCGGACGTCCTCTCGTAGGCTGCATCGATAGTGGTCGATGAGGGCCCTGTCGTTCCAGCCTGCTCCGGCGGCCAAGGTCCGGAATTCCAGGGCGAAGTCCTGGGCGCTCCTCGTCCCGTCTCAAATGGAAGAGCCTCTCCCCCGCTGCTCTGCCCTCAGGTGGATGGTTGAAGACGGCCCTGAAGCGACGGGTGAACTTCTCGAAGTGGTCTGGCTTCTTCTCTCCACACGGCGTTTGTCCACTCCAGTGCTCTTCCTGTGAGACAGGAGACGAGTGCGGCCACTCTCTCCCCTCCTGAGGGAGCTGGGTGCACAGTGGCCATGTAGAGGTCCAGTTGTAACAAGAATCCCTGGCACTGTGCTGCCGTTCCATCATACTCCCTGGGAAGGGAGAGACGCATCCCACTGGAACTCTCTCCGGATGGAATGGATGGAGACAACCCCGGTTGTGCTGGTCGAGGTACTGGAGAGACTTCCTGTCTCTCCCAGCGGTCCATGGTCTGGACAACGCGATCCATCATGGCACCAAGATGTTGTAACATGGCCGAATGTTCCTGGACGTGCTCCTCGACTCCTCTAACCGGGGTACCTGCTCCTGCTGACTCCATTGAAGGTGTGTAATTCTATCAGCGTGTGTAAAAGAGGCGAAGTCAGGTGCAGGAGAGTAGCGTGATATAAACAGGCGCACTTTATTAAAGTTCCAAAACGAGAGCACAACATAAATCAAATGCGCTCAATAACCCGGAACATGACAAAAGTAAAGGGCGTAAAAAGACACCACAGCAACATGAAACAATTACACACAAAACATGATGGGAAACAGAGGGTTAAATATAAGTAGCTTAATTGGGGAAATGAAAACCAGGTGTGTATGGAAACAAGACAAGACAAATGGATATATGAAAAAGGGAGCGGCGATGGCTAGAAAGCCGGTGACGTCGATCGCCGAACGTTGCCCGAACAAGGAGAGGAGCCGATTTCGGCGGAAGTTGTGACACCCATTGAAGGACCGCCGCGCCACCTTCCTGTTCAAGTGAACACAGCACAACAAGGTGAGGCCAAAAATGTCTTGTATGCTGCTGCATAAATCATGTAATATGCCAGGGACATATGTATACTGTAGCTAAGAAAGTAATACTAAGTGTATGTTGTGTAGTAAGCTGTTAGTAGCCCATGTGCCTCACCCTAATAATTTGGTATATTTTCCCTTCTTAATATAGCCTACTGTTCTGACTTGGTGGTGCACATGTAGTCTTTAACTTGTTTTAAAGAAATGTTATCATCGAATATTGAAAGAGCTTTCATTGTCTTCTTATATGCCCCCTTTATTTATCCTATGGTTCTGACTTGGTGTACAGGGAAAACACTGTACACCTGTTTCCTGTTTCCGGTCACAACTTGCAGACTTGTTTACGCTGTTGTGCGTTTTTGTTGCCGTTTTTACTTTGCTACCTGACGGTTTTTACTTTTTCATTACCGTATATTTTTACTTTTTCCCTCACTCAACTTTTTTTTCATTCAACTTTCCTACCCCGGAGGTTTTATCTGGACATGGTTCGTCAGGACTTCAAACAGCCGAAGCTAAGTAACATTAACATGATGCCTTCTAATTGCAGTCGTTGTACTCATAATATACAGGAGAACGATCGCCTTACGGCAAGGATAGCTGTGCTGCAAGCCCAGCTTCAGACGCAATCGTTAGGCAAGGGTCATTTCAGTGTAGGAAAGGATGAAACAGCGTCTGTGCCACCAGTAAGTACAGATAGTAACGTTAGTATAAACCCCCTCGCACGGTCCCCGCAGCCGGACATCTTTCTCATGGCTTCTGGAGGGAAACGCTGTAGGAATGCTCAACCGGTGTCGCTTATTCAGCCGACAGAAACTTTCAACCGGTTCTCCCCGTTAAGCGAGTCGGAGTCGGAGGCCGAGACTTCTCTGGTCTCTGCTCCTCCCGTTGTGGGGTCTGAGACGCCGACGGCTCCCACCATTAGCTCTGACAAATTGAAAACCCTAGTCATTGGCGACTCCATTACCCGCAGTATTAGACTTAAAACTAATCATCCAGCGATCATACACTGTTTACCAGGGGGCAGGGCTACCGACGTTAAGGCTAATCTAAAGACGGTGCTGGCTAAAGCTAAAACTGGCGAGTGTAGAGAGTATAGAGATATTGTTATCCACGTCGGCACCAACGATGTTAGGATGAAACAGTCAGAGGTCACCAAGCGCAATATAGCTTCAGCGTGTAAATCAGCTAGAAAGATGTGTCGGCATCGAGTAATTGTCTCTGGCCCCCTCCCAGTTAGGGGGAGTGATGAGCTCTACAGCAGAGTCTCACAACTCAATCGCTGGATGAAAACTGTTTTCTGCCCCTCCCAAAAGATAGAATTTGTAGATAACTGGCCCTCTTTCTGGGATTCACCCACAAACAGGACCAAGCCTGGCCTGCTGAGGAGTGACGGACTCCATCCTAGCTGGAGGGGTGCTCTCATCTTATCTACGAACATAGACAGGGCTCTAACTCCTCTAGCTCCACAATGAAATAGGGTGCAGGCCAGGCAACAGGCTGTTAGCCAGCCTGCCAGCTTAGTGGAGTCTGCCACTAGCACAGTTAGCGTAGTCAGCTCAGCTTTCTCCATTGAGACCGTGTCTGTGCCTCGATCTTGGTTGGGCAAAATTAAAAATGGCGGTGTTCGCTTCAGTAATCTTACTAGTATAAAGACCTCCTCCATTCCTGCCATTATTGAAAGAGATTGTGATACTTCACATCTCAAAATTGGGTTACTTAATGTTAGATCCCTCACTTCCAAGGCAGTTATAGTCAATGAACTAATCACTGATCATAATCTTGATGTGATTGGCCTGACTGAAACATGGCTTAAGCCTGATGAATTTACTGTGTTAAATGAGGCCTCACCCCCTGGTTACACTAGTGACCAAACCCCCCGTGCATCCGGCAAAGGCGGAGGTGTTGCTAACATTTACGATAGCAAATTTCAATTTACAAAAAAAAAAAAAATAAATAAAAAATAAATAAAAAAACAATAAAAAATAAAAAAAACAATGACGTTTTCGTCTTTTGAGCTTCTAGTCATGAAATCTATGCAGCCTACTCAATCACTTTTTATAGCTACTGTTTACAGGCCTCCTGGGCCATATGCAGTGTTCCTTACTGAGTTCCCTGAATTCCTATCGGATCTTGTAGTCATAGCAGATAATATTCTAATTTTTGGTGACTTTAACATTCACATGGAAAAGTCCACAGACCCACTCCAAAAGGCTTTCGGAGCCATCATCGACTCAGTGGGTTTTGTCCAACATGTCTCTGGACCTACTCACTGCCACAGTCATACTCTGGACCTAGTTTTGTCCCATGGAATAAATGTTGTGGATCTTAATGTTTTTCCTCATAATCCTGGATTATCGGACCACCATTTTATTGCGTTTACAATTGCAACAAATAATCTGCTCAGACCCCAACCAAGGAAGATTAAAAGTCGTGCTATAAATTCTCAGACAACCCAAAGATTCCTTGATGCCCTTCCAGACTCCCTCTGCCTACCCAAGGACGTCAGAGGACAAGAATCAGTTAACCACCTAACCGAGGAACTCAATTCAACCTTGCGCAATACCCTAGATGCAGTTGCACCCCTAAAAATTAAAAACATCTGTCATAAGAAACTAGCTCCCTGGTATACAGAAAATACACGAGCTCTGAAGCAAGCTTCCAGAAAATTGGAACGGAAATGGCGCCACACTAAACTGGAAGTCTTCCGACTAGCTTGGAAAGACAGTACCGTGCAGTATCGAAGAGCCCTCACTGCTGCACGATCATCCTATTTTTCCAACTTAATTGAGGAAAATAAGAACAATCCGAAATTTCTTTTTGACACTGTCGCAAAGCTAACTAAAAAGCAGCATTCGCAAATGGAGGATGGCTTTCACTTCAGCAGTAATAAATTTATGAACTTTTTTGAGGAAAAGATCATGATCATTAGAAAGCAAATTACGGACTCCTCTTTAAATCTGGGTATTCCTCCAGGGCTTCATTGTCCAGAGTCTGCACAACTCTGCCAGGACCTTGGCTCAAGGGAGATACTAAAGTGTTTTAGTACTATATCTCTTGACACAATGATGAAAATAATCATGGCCTCCAAACCTTCAAGCTGCATACTGGACCCTATTCCAACTAAACTACTGAAAGAGCTGCTTCCTGTGCTTGGCCCTCCTATGTTGAACATAATAAACGGCTCTCTATCCACCGGATGTGTACCAAGCTCACTAAAAGTGGCAGTAATAAAGCCTCTCTTGAAAAAGCCGAATCTTGACCCAGAAATTATAAAAAACTATCGGCCTATATCGAATCTTCCATTCCTCTCAAAAATTTTAGAAAAAGTTGTTGCGCAGCAACTCACTGCCTTCCTGAAGACAAACAATGTATACGAAACGCTTCAGTCTGGTTTTAGACCCCATCATAGCACTGAGACTGCACTTGTGAAGGTGGTAAATGACCTTTTAATGACGTCAGACCGAGGCTCTGCATCTGTCCTCATGCTCCTAGATCTTAGTGCCGCTTTTGATACCATCGATCACCACATTCTTTTGGAGAGATTGGAAACCCAAATTGGTCTACATGGACAAGTTCTGGCCTGGTTTAGATCTTATCTGTCGGAAAGATATCAGTTTGTCTCTGTGAATGGTTCGTCCTCTGACAAATCAATTGTAAATTTCGGTGTTCCTCAAGGTTCCGTTCTAGGACCACTATTGTTTTCACTATATATTTTACCTCTTGGGGATGTCATTCGAAAACATAATGTTAAATTTCACTGCTATGCGGACGACACACAGCTGTACATTTCAATGAAACATGGTGAAGCCCCAAAATTGCTCTCGCTAGAAGCCTGTGTTTCAGACATAAGGAAGTGGATGGCTGCAAATTTTCTACTTTTAAACTCGGACAAAACAGAGATGCTTGTCCTAGGTCCCAAGAAACAAAGAGATCTTCTGTTGAATCTGACAATTAATCTGGATGGTTGTACAGTCGTCTCAAATAAAACTGTGAAGGACCTCGGCGTTACTCTGGACCCTGATCTCTCTTTTGAAGAACATATCAAGACTGCTTCAAGGACAGCTTTTTTCCATCTACGTAACATTGCAAAAATCAGAAACTTTCTGTCCAAAAATGACGCAGAAAAATTAATCCATGCTTTTGTTACTTCTAGGCTCGACTACTGCAATGCTCTACTTTCCGGCTACCCGGATAAAGCACTAAACAAACTTCAGTTAGTGCTAAATACGGCTGCTAGAATCCTGACTAGAACCAAAAAATGTGATCATATTACTCCAGTGCTAGCTTCCCTACACTGGCTTCCTGTTAAGGCAAGGGCTGATTTCAAGGTTTTACTGCTAACCTACAAAGCATTACATGGGCTTGCTCCTACCTATCTTTCCGATTTGGTCCTGCCGTACATACCTACACGTACGCTACGGTCACAAGACGCAGGCCTCCTAATTGTCCCTAGAATTTCTAAGCAAACGGCTGGAGGTAGGGCTTTCTCCTATAGAGCTCCATTTTTATGGAATGGTCTGCCTACCCATGTGAGAGACGCAGACTCAGTCTCAACCTTTAAGTCTTTACTGAAGACTTATCTCTTCAGTAGGTCCTATGATTAAGTATAGTCTGGCCCAGGAGTGTGAAGGTGAACGGAAAGGCTGGAGCAACGAACCGCCCTTGCTGTCTCTGCCTTGTCGGTTCCCCTCTTCCCACTGGGATTCTCTGCCTCTAACCCTTTTACAGGGGCTGAGTCACTGACTTACTGGTGTTCTTCCATGCCGTCCATGGGAGGGGTGCGTCACTTGAGTGGGTTGAGCCACTGACGTGGTCTTCCTGTCTGGGTTGGCGCCCCCCCCTTGGGTTGTGCCGTGGCGGACATCTTTGTGGGCTATACTCGGCCTTGTCTTCGGACGGTAAGTTGGTGGTTGTAGATATCCCTCTAGTGGTGTGGGGGCTGTGCTTTGGCAAAGTGGGTGGGGTTATATCCTGCCTGTTTGGCCCTGTCCGGGGGTATCATCGGATGGGGCCACAGTGTCTTCTGATCCCTCCTGTCTCAGCCTCCAGTATTTATGCTGCAGTAGTTTATGTGTCGGGGGGCTAGGGTCAGTCTGTTACATCTGGAGTATTCTCTTGTCTTATCCGGTGTCCTGTGTGAATGTAAATATGCTCTCTCTAATTCTCTCTTTGTTTCTTTCTTTCTCTCGGAGGACCTGAGCCCTAGGACTACCTGGCATGATGACTCCTTGCTGTCCCCAGTCCACCTGGCCATGCTGCTGCTCCAGTTTCAACTGTTCTGCCTGCGGCTACGGAACCCTGACCTGTTCACCGGACGTGCTTGTTGCACCCTCGACAATTACTATGATTATTATTATTTGACCATGCTGGTCATTTACGAACATTTTAACATCTTGACCATGTTCTGTTATAATATCCACCCGGCACAGCCAGAAGAGGACTGGCCACCCCTCATAGCCTGGTTCCTCTCTAGGTTTCTTCCTAGGTTTTTGGCCTTTCTCAGGAGTTTTTCCTAGGGAGTTTTTCCCAGCCACCGTGCTTCTTTCACATGCATTGCTTGCTGTTTGGGGTTTTAGGCTGGGTTTCTGTACAGCACTTTGAGATTTCAGCTGATGTACGAAGGGCTATATAAATAAATTTGATTTGATTTGATTTGATTTTGATTTGCAAGAACGGCCCATGTTCTAAATTCTGTCGCTGTACATTTCAAAAGTGCTGAACAAATAGTTATATTGAGTACGTCCGTCCTAGCTCGCTCATTAATGTCTTAATCGAAATTACGGATTGCCTCTTATCCTCTTGTCGTCCCCTTATGCCATAGAGTGTACATCTCAATTGTCATTAGAAACCACATTTGTTTAAGCAAGTCAGCCATATCAGCTATGTTTTTTTTAAAAGCAGTAACTGAGGCTGAATTAATTGTTTCTCTGCCAGGCAAGGCTCCGCTGATAGCCAGGTGTAGCAGTGGTAAGGTGTTGGGACTGCTGTTGGGACTCTGCTGTTGGGACAGCTTTATGTAGGCCCTAACAGTTTGTGGGCACCATTTGTCACCGTTATAGTGCAATTAATGTATTGTTTAGTGTTGTGTTGTATAGTGGCTTTGCTGGCACGCATCCCACATATATTTATTTTTTTGCCCCACAAAGATTTCCATGCTAAAATAACCACTGGAAACATGTCATTCAGTACAAGCCGTTACGCAACATAGCAAATGTTCAATCATGTAATCACTGACATGTGTGCACGGAGCCTTTCGATAGGTTAACCACAACAGTGTCTGACTTTTGGCTGTCGATGATGCACCTACCCCGACTTCACTCATCGACTTGTGTTTAGTCGGCTGCGTTAGCCATACAAACCGACATACGTTTTACTGTTTCAAATGAAATGAAATCAAATGTTATTTGTCACATGTGCCGAATACAACACCGTGAAATGCTTCCTTACAAGCCCTTAACCAACAATGCAGTTTTAAGATCTGCAGTTTGTAGAGTTTATTATGTTCCTACCATTTCCTGACTTTACTTCTGTGGAAACAAACCATCCCATCATCCCTGCTATTGCATTCTACGAATTAACCAGGCAATAGTCCAAATAGCTGTACTCCTCTCCCTCTGTGTTTTTACAGACACACCACCCATACCAACAGCAGAAATCGAACCGAATATAAAGTTCTTTCAGCCTACCAGTTTTTACAATCACAATGAGTGTTCTCGGCCCTCTACTAAATCAGCAGTGCCAACACATAGAGAGAGAGAGACTCATCTTAAAACATGAGTTTGATCTCAATCATCATTATGCATACGCCACATTTCCATGGTGACAGTCAGTCAGCCAGAGTGCTGCTCAGTATCATGCATGCTACTCAACAGCTTACGCAACTACGCACCCCTTTCATTCATAATACACATTCATGTCAAAGAGGAAAAGAGAGGCAGGTGCTTCTATGACTGCTGACAGTACTTTAGACACACGCACGCACGTGCACACATGCACGCACGCACGCGCACACACACAGGGAAGGTGCATGGGGAGTGTTGCTGTCTATTATGCCCTGGTTATGAGGACAGGGCATTTGAAGACTACTTAGTGATTTTATTATGGGTGTATAATTTATAGACAGTGATGGCAGCAGGCACGTCAGTATGATGTCGTCATGTGTCTGGGAAATGCTCCTGAAACACCATGAGTTGTTTATTAAACCACCCTGACAAGACAGAGAGAAGGAACAGCACGTCAGAAATCAGCTCAATGTAATTGAAGAATCCATAGAATCTAACCACTTCCAGGAAAATTGGAACGCACTAAACAAACAACAACACTCTTTTTCCACATTTTGTTACATTACAGCCTTATTCTAAAATTCAATACATTATTTTGTTTTTCTCATCAATCTACACACAGTACCCCATAATGACAAAGCAAAAACAGGTTATTAGAAATGTTTGCATATTTATAAAACCAAAATACAGAAATACCTTATTTACATAAGTATTCAGACGCTTTGCTATGAGACTCGAAATTGAGCTCAGGTGAATCCTGTTTCCATTGATCATCCTTGAGATGTTTCTACAACATGATTGGAGTCCACCTGTGGTAAATTCAATTGATTGGATATGATTTGGAAAGGCAGACACCTGTCAATATAAGGTCCCACAGTTGACATTCCACGTCAGAGCAAAAACCAAGCCATGAGGTCGAAGGAATTGTCCATAGAGCTCCGAGACAGGATTGTGTCTATGCACAGATCTGGGGAACAGTGCCAAAAAATTGCTGCAGCATTGAAGGTCCACAAGAACACTGTGGCCTTCATTGATTAAATGGAAGAAGTTTGGAACCACCAAGACTCTTCCTAGAGCTGGCCGCCGTCCAAACTAAGCAATCGGGGGAGAAGGGCCTTGGTCAGGGAGTTGACCAAGAACCCGATGGTCACTCTGAAAGAGCTCCAGAGTTCCTCTGTGGAGATTGGAGAACCTTCCAGAAGAACGGCCATCTCTGCAGCACTCCACCAATCAAGCCTTTATGGTAGTGGCCAGACGGAAGCCACTCCTCAGTTAAAGGCACATGACACCCCGCTTGGAGTTTGCCAAAAGGCACCTAAAGACTCTCAGACCATGAGAAACAAGATTCTCTGGTCTTTTTAAAACATATTTTAATATTTTTTTTTACCCCTTTTTCTCCCCAATTTCGAGGTATCCAATTGGTAGTTACAGTATTGTCTCATCGCTGCAACTCCCGTACGGACTCAGGAGAGGCGAAGGTTGAGAGCCGTGCGTCCTCCGAAACACAACCCAACCAAGCTGCACTGCTTCTTGACACAATGCCCACTTAACCCGGAAGCCAGCTGCACCAATGTGTCAGAGGAAACACTGTACACCTGGCGACCATGTTAGCGTGCACTGCGCCTCTCGGGGGGCCCTTAAGATTCTCTGGTCTGATGAAACCAACATTGAACTCTTTGTCCTGAATACCAAGCATCACATCTGGAGGAAACCTGGCACCATCCCTATGGTGAAGCATGGTGGTGGCAGAATCATTCTGTGGGGATGTTTTTCAGCAGCAGGGACTAGGAGACGAGTCAGGATCGAGGGAAAGATGAACGGAGCAAAGTACAGAGTGATCCTTAGTGAAGACCTGCTCCAGAGTGCTCAAGACCTCAGACTGGGGCGAAGGTTCACCTTCCAACAGGACACCGACCCGAAGCACACAGCCAAGACAACGCAGGAGTGGCGTTAGTGACTATTTATATATTTGTGTATTGTTTATAGTAGTTTATTCTTTATTTAAAAAAAATACTTTTGCCATCTCTTGACTGGTGTGTTGACTGGTGAATTGACTCAATTTGTTCTCTTTAGCTCTGTATTACCTCTACTTGACAACAGCTCAGAGTAAATAAATGTTTCATTTATTTACAGGGAGGGAGAGGTTCCCCCTACTGGCCCTCATGCTTCAATACAATTTCAATGTATGAATCACTACGGCTGCGTTTAGATCTGCAGCCCAATTCTGATATTATTTCCACTAATTGGTCTTTTGACCAATCATATCAGATCTTTTCACATCAGAGCTTTTTCAGAGCTGATCTGATTGGTCGAAAGACCAATTTGTGAAAAGAATATTAGAATTGAGCTGCCTGTCTAAAGGAACTATGGAGGCAATTAAGCCTGTCTAGAAACAACCCCCAGTCCCTACACATGTGGAAATCTGAGAGGATTTGATAGCATTATGATAATAACTCCACCTTGTCCTCCGATTGGTTATGTGGGATTTCACAATATTGCTTACACCTCCAATCCTTTCAGAACTACACAACTCACTCAATGCATTGCTTTAGAATTCAGCCTATCATAAGGCAATCAGAAAACACTTCACTTTGTGTGGCTTTCCGGCAGACTAGACGCTATGTTGCATATTGCTGCCTTTCACAGTTTGGAAAGTGCACAGCACATTTGTTCACAGAACAAAAAGGGAAATGGGAAATAGGGAAAAAAGGAAATTGCACTGCCGTCAATACACACTGAGTGTACAAAACATTAAGAACACCTTCCTAATATGGAGCTGCACCACCCCCTTTGCCCTCAGAACAGCCTCAATTCATCAGGGCATGGACTCCTAAAGGTGTGTTCTACAGGTATGCTGGCCTATGTTGACTCCAATGCTTCCCACAGTTTGTCAAGTTGGCTGGATGTCCTTTGGGTGGTGAACCATTCTTGATACACACGTGAAACTGTTGAATGTGAAAAACCCAGCAGTGTTGCAGTTCTTGACACACTCTAACCGGTGTGCCTGGCACCTTCTACCAGACCCCATTCAAAGGCACATACATATTTTGTCTTGCCCATTCACCCTCTGAATGGCACAAATACACAATCCATGTTTCAATTGTCTCAAGGTGTAAAAAACCTTCTTTAGCCTGTCTCCTTCCATTCATCTACACTGATTGAAGTGCATTTAACAAGTGACATCAATAAAGATTCATAGATTTTACCTGGATTCACCTGGTCAGTCTGTCATGGAAAAGTTTTGTAAACTCAGTGTTTATGCAGACGGTGTAATTACAATGTAGTTACACATTTTGCCTTTTTATCAGCAGTTAATCCTGCCGGGGTCAAATTGTTGTTTGGGCTCCCGAGTGGCGCAGCAGTCTAAGACATGGCATCTAAGTGCAAGAGGCGTTACTGTAGTCTCTGATTTGAATCCAGGCTGCATCACATCCGGCCATGATTGGGAGTCCCATAGGGCGGTGCACAATTGGCCCAGAGTTATCCAGGTAAATAGGAATTTGTTCTTAACTTACTTGCCTAGTTAAATAAAGGTTAAATAAAAATTTTATAAATAAAAATACAACCAGTGAACACAATCTGAGAATGTTCTGAGCTTCAAGACATTACTGCCCTCTACGGGCCAGAATGAAGAACTGTCCTGAGCTACAATACATTACTGCCCTCTACGGGCCAGAATGAAGAACTGTCCTGAGCTACAATACATTACTGCCCTCTGTGGGCCAGAATGAAGAACTGTCCTGAGCTACAATACATTACTGCCCTCTGCGGGCCAGAATGAAGAACTGTCCTGAGCTACAATACATTACTGCCCTCTACGGGCCAGAATGAAGAACTGTCCTGAGCTACAATACATTACTGCCCTCTACAGGCCAGAATGAAGAACTGTCCTGAGCTACAAGACATTACTGCCCTCTACGGGCCAGAATGAAGAACTGTCCTGAGCTACAATACATTACTGCCCTCTACGGGCCAGAATGAAGAACTGTCCTGAGCTACAATACATTACTGCCCTCTGTGGGCCAGAATGAAGAACTGTCCTGAGCTACAATACATTACTGCCCTCTGTGGGCCAGAATGAAGAACTGTCCTGAGCTACAATACATTACTGCCCTCTACGGGCCAGAATGAAAATAACACATATGACAGGTTGAGCTATTGTTGGATATTGTATCTCGTAAACATGATTCTAATCATAAATGCACCAAATTAATACTGATTACATGTATTGACTATTGGCCTCATGATTATCTGAACTCCAGTCCCAATGTCTTCTGTATTGGAACAGGGTTTATAGACCAGTGTGAAGAAAAGGGTCAAAGAGAAATTTAAATTACTTTACTTCATATTTATCATCTCCAGCACCACCCCAACATATGTGGAAAACAGCACGTGTTTCCAATGACAACATCCGGTGTGTATCATGTGATTTCACTTAACTATGACCTTTAGTTACCTTTGCCTACTCATTGGACAATAAAATCACCTAACGCACACCAGATGATATCATCATAAACACTTATCTTCCTCTATCTTTTTGACTGCAAAACATAGAAACACACATTTCTTCGCATATGTTGATGTTGGGGTGTTGCTGGAGATGATGAATATGAAGTTGAGATTTCCCTTCAAAGCCTGGATCCATAATTGCTTTTCACAACAGAAGCCGCCCCCCTGCTTATGTTGTGAGAGAGAATAGACAAGAGTTTGAACGACAAACATGGGGGAGTGGCCCAGCCACAGGAAAGGTGTGTCTTTCTGATAAATCCGGGCCAGTGGAGTGAGAGGAAACGGAAGGTATCTGCTCCTACTGCCACCTGACTGAAACAAAGCAAACAACCAAAACCACTGACAAGTGACAAAGTCACAAATAAATGGCAGACGTTCTCCTATTCAGGTCAGTGTTGGCATTGTTGCCTTTACAATGAATGTACAAAACATTAAGAACATCTTTCTAATATTGACTTTAACCCCCCCCAGTTTTGCCCTCACAACAGCCTCTATTCATCATCAGCATGGACTCTACAAGGTGTCGAAAGCACAGGAATGCTGGCCCATGTTGACTCCAATGCTTCCCACAGTTCTGTCAAGTTGACTGGATGCCCTTTGGGTGGTGGATCATTCTTGAAACACACGGGAAACTGTTGAGCATGAAAAACCCAGCAGTGTTGCAGTTCTTGACACAAACCGGTGCACCTGGCACCTACTACCATACCCCGTTCAAAGGCACTTCAATCTTTTGTCTTGCCCAATTACCCTCTGAATGGCACATACACAATCCATGTCTCAATTGTCTCAAGGCTTGAAAATACTTCTTTAACCTGTCTCCTCCCCTTCATCTACGCTGATTGAAGTAGATTTAACAAGTGACATCAATAAGGGATCATAGTTTTCACCTGGTCAGTCTGTCATGGAATACTCAGTGTATAATTAAATAAGCCTGCTAGCTACTTGCTAGCCATTGGTTGAAAATGTCAGTAGCAGAAACAGGAAATAGTACTCTTTCTTGCCTCAAGACTAAAACACAGTATGACGCAACACAACATGAGCATGGATGGAATTACTAGGGGAAACAACAGCCGTGTTTCTCAGCATTTATTTTCAGATGTAGTGATCATCAGAGCACCGTTACTGAAATGTGATGCAATGAGGTTTACATTTGGAGTTATATTGACAGATATGCTCAAAGAAAAATACATTTCACTGTACTTGTGCACCATTAAAAACTTGAAACTTGCGCTCGTAGCAAACAGCAGAAAACACATGAGTGAGTGTAAAGGAAAGTAAACAACAGTGATTGTGTACACACACCATATAAACACAATTATAAACTGGGCAGTTCAATCCCTGAATGAAGATTGGCTGACAGATGGGGTATATCAGACCGTATACCACATGTATGACAAAACATTTATTTTCACTGCTCTAATTACATTGTTAACCAGTTTATAATAACAATAAGACACCTCAGGGGTTTGTGGTATATGGCCAATATACCAAGGGCTGTATCCAGGTACTGCTTAAGAACATCCCTTAGCCGTGGTATATTGGCCATACATTACACCCACTTGGGCATTATTGCTTAAATATAAACTGACCACTTTGGTATTTTAGCCGCTAATTATTCTTTTCAGAGTAACGTATTCAACATTGCTCAGCCAAATCAATTAGTACTGAATTAACTTGTACAATTAGATACGCATAATATTGGCACAGGCTGGTTAAAATAAAATATATCTTTAAAAAAAAAATATATATATTGATTTAAATTCCAAATCGAATCAATGTTGCACATTGTACCTTTAAGGGCATTTTCAGATCGACTAAGATATAATACCAATCAAAGGAAAACTTATTGAAAAATATATACTTTGTTGCTCATAAAAATATAGAAAAGGAACAGCTTTAGGACATGATGTTCTCATATCATAACATGTGACAACAGTTGCAATGAAAAAATGGATGGCATGGCATGCAGAACTGCTGATTGTGGTGCATGCATAGACAGACAGTCAGACAGATTGGCAGAATGGCATATATTATGATAAAGATTATATTATAGGCCAGTCAGTAAATGGATATAGTGTGGAGGAGATCCCGTAGAGAGCTGGCATGGTCCCTCTAGTCGCTTCCTCCACACAGCTTTAACAGCAGTTTCTTATAGTCCCCTGAGGTGTCTCCCTGTCATAGACAACAACAACAACACAAACACATCAACAAACTAGTCCAGAACATCATGCTAGAATAGCTAACCTGCTCTATAGCAGTAGCATTGTTGGAGGTTTGTGTGTGTGTGTGTGTGTGTGTGTGTGTGTGTGTGTGTGTGTGTGTGTGTGTGTGTGTGTGTGTGTGCGGTGATGAGGAGAGATACTTACAGAGATGTCTGTGTAGAGCGACTTGCCGTAGTTCTTGACGTATTCCTGACGGATATCCAGCATGTCCACCTCAGAACGGGTCACCATGATCCGAATCAGGGTTTTGTCTTTGGTCCCGGCCCCCTGAGAACACGAACACACAGGTCAGGCTGGACCTAAGCACTTATTTGAAGAGTACAATTATCAGAAGCAATTACAGTAATAACAATGTCATTTCATTGGGACTGGGAAAGTAGAAATGTAATGAACTTAAACAATGTGCACTTATCAGTCGTGGACAGTTCTGTTGTACTGTGTGTATGTACAGTATGTTGTAATCAGCCCAGACAGGCAGACCGTAAGGGAGCGTGTCTTACCTTCATGGACTTGTAGAGTCTCTCTGCAAAGTAGGCAGGCGTGTTCTTAATACACTTGACTGGAACACAGAGAGAGCAGAGGGTTAGAATGCCCAGCATGTACTGACCACCCTACTAAACCTTAGACCAGCCCCAGCTATATGGAGGGAGGGACTGATAACATAGCCCGATTACCAGTCTGTTAGTGCTAGCATGCCAACTCCTTGTCAGTCATTGTCATGACTAACGTTTGGGTTGACGATGAAAGCAATGGAACTGGCAAGAGCACAAACAGATCCGAGAGGAGGGAAACTCTCAAACAAACAAAACAGTTTCAAATTATAGGAAGAGATTCAACTGAAAATATTGTATATAAAGTCCTATCTGAAACCTGAACTTGAGAGTTGAAGAAAACAGAGAAAATATGACTGTAGTTTGGTGAAATACATTTTCAAACATCACATCAACATGACTTCTGTATGGATGAACATGCGTAATGGAAGAAGCAAACAACACGCCACATCACATCATCACAAGGGTGTAAGGTTGAGATATTCTCTTGATACACAGTCAGATAACAATGTCATCCAGTCAAATGAATCTAAAAGCATGTTACTGTACCATTAACCTGAGCAATGATAGCCAAGTGGGGAAAAACACAACAACAATTACTCATTCAGGCAGCAACAGTGTGGCAACACATATTGTTAAAGCATCTTCAATAACATCTTTCAACAATAACAATGAGTAAGTTATGGGTGTTAACCAATTATGTAAATAAACCCTGGATTGCTGATGCTATGTATTGACCATTGAGAGGCTTTGAAGCCACTGGTCGGCCATATTGTCACTCCCAGTAGGAGCAGTGCTCCATAGGAATGAATGGAATTCTACAGTATTTCAATTAAATGTTTCAAGGACAAAATTGCATTTATTTAAGTATTTCATTCTTGCAGTGGGGGCAGTAATGTTAGTAATCTGTAAAAAAGATATATTTTAATAAATCAGTTTTTATATATTTTTATGTTTAACTTACATAATATAATTTAAACGTATGCATGAATATTTTTTAAATGTATATTTTGTATTTTTTAACCTTTATTTAACTAGGCAAGTCAGTTAAGAACAAATTCGTATATACAATGACGGCCTACCCCGGGCCAAACCCGGACGACGCTGGGCCAATTGTACGCCGCCCTATGGGACTCCCAATCACGGCCAGATGTGATGCAGCCTGGATTCTAACCAGGTACTGCAGTGACACCTCTTGCACTTAGATGCAGTGTCTTAAGGAAGGGGTAGGCAACTAGATTCAGCTGCGGGACGATTTTTGTCAGAGACGATGGTCGGGGGCCAGAACATAATTATAAGAATTTGTACACTGCAAATTTACCACAACTAAGCCCAAAAATAGATCATTTTCAAATACAATAATTTCATACCTTGATTACATTGAGACATGTATCATGGCACTGTAGAAGATGGCTGGCGTTTTACGTGCTCCTAACCAAATGTGCTTTTTGTACAAAAAATCGCGTTGTTTGTAACTTCTTTTTAAAAATGATTCTGTACATAATGTTGCTGCTACTGTCTCTTATGACCGAAAATAACTTCTGGACATCAGAACAGCGATTACTCACCACGAACTGGAAGAAGCTTTTTTTTCCTTTAACGAGTCTGACGTGAAGGACATACTGCTTTCCCGGGAACAGGCCCAAATCCCCGTCATTTGCGGGAAGAGAAGACAGAGAAAAAGAGGACGGAGGTCGGGCTGCCTTCTGAGAATTCGTAGGCGATCGACTAATCCCCCATTGCCTTCCGTTCTACTAGCTAATCATTGGAAAAGTATTGGAAAATCATTCTGCAATCATTGGAAAATTCAATTGACGACCTACAAGGAAGATTAAACTACCAACGGGACATTAAAAACTGTAATATCTTATGCTTCACGGAGTTGAGGCTGAACGACGACATTATCAACATATGGTTATACTCTGTATCGGCAGGATAGAACAGCCGCGTCTGGTAAGACAAGGGGTGGCATACTATGTATATTTGTAAACAACAGCTGGTGCACGATATCTAAGGAAGTCTCGAGGTTTTGCTCGCCTGAGGTAGAGTATCCCATGATAAGCTGTAGACCACACTATCTACCTAGAGAGTTCTCATCTGTATTTTTCATAGCTGTCAACATACCACCACAGACCGATGCTGGCACTAAGGCCGCACTCAATGAGCTGTATTCCGCCATAAGCAAACAGGAAAACACTCGTGCGGCGCTCCTAGTGGCCGTGAACTTTAATGCAGGGAAACTTAAATCCGTTTGACCAAATTTCTATCAGCATGTTAAATGCGCAACTAGAGGGAAAAAAACTCTACACCACCTTTACGCCACACACAGAAATGCGTACAAAGCTCTCCCTCGCTCTCCATTTGGCAAATCTGACCATAATTCTGTCCTCCTGATTCCTGCTTACAAGCAAAAATTAAAGCAAGAAGCACCAGTGACTCGGTCAACAAAAAAGTGGTCAGATGAAGCAGAGACTAAGCTACAGGACTGTTTTGCTAGCACAGACTGGAATATATTAATGGCATTGAGGAGTACACCACATCAGTCATTGGCTTCATCAATAAGTGCATCGATGACGTCGTCCCCACAGTAACCGTATGTACATACCCCAACCAGAAGCCATGGATTACAGGCAACATCCGCACTGAGCTAAAGGCTAGAGATGCCGCTTTCAAGGAGCGGGACTCTAACCCGGAAGCATATAAGAAATCCCGCTATGCCCTCCGACGAACCATCAAACAGGCTAAGCATCAATACAGGACTAAGATCGAATCGTACTACACCGGCTCCGACGGTCGTCGGATGTGGCAGGACTTGCAAACCATTACAGACTAAAGGGAAGCACAGCCTACCAGACGAGCTAAACTACTTCTATACTCGCTTCGAGGCAAATAACTCTGAAACATGCATGAGAGCACCAGCTGTTCCGGACGACTGTGTGATCACACTCTCCACAGCCGATGTGAGTAAGACCTTTAAACAGGTTAACATTCACAAGGCCGCAGGGCCAGACAGATTATCAGGATGTGTACTGCGAGCATGCACTCCACACTCTATTGCACTCCACACTGCCCTTTCCCACCTGGACAGAAGGAACACCTATGTGAGAATGCTATTCATTGACTACAGCTCAGCGTTAAACACCATAGTGCCCTCAAAGCTCGTCACTAAGCTAAGGACCCTGGGACTAAACACCTCCCTCTGCAAATGGATCCTGGACTTCCTGACAGGCCGCCCCAGGTGGTAAGGGTAGGTAACCACATATCCGCCACGCTGATCCTCAACACGGGGGCCCCTCAGGGGTGCGTGCTCAGTCCCCTCCTGCACGGCCTAGCACGACTCCAACACCATCATTAAGTTTGCCGATGACACAACAGTGGTAGGCCTGATCACAGACAACGACGAGACAGCCTATAGGGAGGAGGTCAGAGACCTGGCCGTGTGGTGCCAGGACAACAACCTCTCCCTCAACGTGATCAAGACAAAGGAGATAATTGTGGACTACAGGAAAAGGAGACCGAGGACGCCCCCATTCTCATCAACGGAGCTGTAGTGGAGCAGGTTGAGAGCTTCAAGTTCCTTGGTGTCCACATCACCAACAAACTAACATGGTCCAAGCACACCAAGACAGTCGTGAAGAGGGCACGATAAAACCTATTCCCCCTCAGGAGACTGAAAAGATTTGGCATGGGTCCTCAGATCCTCAAGAGGTTCTATAGCTGCATCATCGAGAGCATCCTGACTGGTTCCATCACTGCCTGGTATGGCAACTGCTCGGCCTCCAACCACAAGGCACTACAGAGGGCAGTGCGTACGACCCAGTACATCACTGGGGCCAAGCCTCCTGCCATCCAGGACCTCTATAGCAGGCGGTGTCAGAGGAAGGCCCTAAAAATTGTCAAAGACTCCAGCCACCCAAGTCATAGACTGTTTTCTCTGCTACAGCACGGCAAGCGGTATCGGAGCGCCAAGTCTAGATCCAAGAGGCTTCTAAACAGCTTCTACCCCCAAGCCATAAGACTCCTGAACATCTAATCAAATGGCTACCCAGACTATTTGCATTGCCCACCCCACTCCCCCATCTCCTCTTTTACGCCGCTGCTACTCTCTGTTATTATCTATGCATAGTCACTTTAATAACCTTTAATAACCTACATGTACATATTACCTCAATTGCCTCGACTACCTGGTTCCCCCGCACATTGACTCTGTACTGGTACGCCCTAAATATAGTCTCACTATTGTTATTTCACTGCTGCTCTTTAATTACTTGTTCATTTTATTTCTTATTCTTATTTGTATTTTTTAAACGGCATTGTTGGTTAGGGGCTTGAAAGTAAACATTTCACTGTAAGGTCTACACCTGTTGTATTCGGCACATGTGACTAATAAAATCTGATTTGATTTGAACATTTGATATGACACAATCACGTATTTTTTTTTGTGGGAAGACTTGGGAACAGATTTCCTAAATTAAACACATTTTTTGCTGAATTTCTGGTGATTTTACAGTCTTGGACCAAAAACTATTTTTGGAGGCCCAAAAAAATCACTTGTCTGTATGAGTGAGAAAGTTACAGATGCACAAATATCATATCCTCCAAGACATGCTATCCTCTCACCATTACAATAACAGGGGAGGTTAGCATTTTATATCATACCCCCAAGACATGCTAACCTCTCAACATTACAATAACAGGGGAGGTTAGCATTTTATATCATACCCCCGAGACATGCTAACCTCTCACCATTACAATAACAGGGGAGGTTAGTATGTTTGGGGGGGTATGATATTTGTGCGTCTGTAACTTTCTCACTCATCATTATTCACAATTACTTCAGGATTTTCCGTAATCATGGTAGCATCCACATTCATGTAGAAGTGTTGAGAAACATATTCTATTCTTATTTACAATAAAAGTGACTCCAAAATGACACAATCAATTATTTATCATTAATTTCTATTGGGCACAAAATAATCTGAAACACAACCAAAACAAACAGCAAATGTATTTAACAAGTTTGTAAAGTCACAAACTTCATGTAATCCTTGCGTGCTAGGAATATGGGACTAAATACTACATTTTTCACTACTTTAATACACATATAAGTGAATTTTGATTCCCTAAAATGGGGGGACTACATAAACAAAGTGCTGTAATTTCTAAACAGTTCACCCGATATGGATGAAAATGCCCTCAAATTAAAGCTGACAGGAACTTCATAGTCATTGTATCATTTCAAATCCAAAGTGCTGGAGTAAAGAGCCAAAACAACAAAACATTCACTGTCCCAATACTTTTCAAGCTCATTGGTGTTAACACATTCAATAAATTTGGCCTCAACCCAATTGAGATGGTTTGGGATGAGTTGGACCACAGAGTGAAGGAAAAGCAGCCAACAAGTGCTCAGCATATGTGGGAACTCCTTCAAGAATGTTGTAAAAGCATTCCAGGTGAAGCTGGTTGAGAGAATGCCAAGAGTGTGCAATGGGTGACTACTTTGAAGAATCTCAAATATAAAATATATTTTGATTTGTTTAACACTTTTTTGGTTACTACATGATTCCATATAATTATTTCATTGTTTTGGTGTCTTCACTATTATTCTACAAAACTCAAACTTTTAACTGGTACTGTAGGTGTGTGTGTGTACATGTTTTACTATACCTGTGAGCCAGAAGTTCTCACAAGAATAGTAAACCAACATAAATTCATTTTGCCAGTCCTCACTTGTAAAAATGCAATTTTAGGCTTCGGTTTAAGGTAAGGGTTAGGAAATTATTATTATTATTATTTATATTTTACCCCCTTTTTCTCGATCTTGTCTCATCGCTGGGACTCCCAACAGGCTTGGGAGGCGAAGGTCGAGTCACGCGTCCTCCGAAACATGACACCCAAAACCGCACTTCTTAAAGACCCGCTCGCTTAACCCGGAAGCCAGCCGCACCAATGTGTCGGAGGAAACACCGTTCACCTGATGACCAAGGTCAGCCTGCAGGTGTCCGGCACACCACAAGGAGTCGCTAGAGGGTGATGAGCCAAGTAAAGCCCCCCTGGCCAAACCCTCCCCTAACCCGGACGACGATGGGCCAATTGTGCGGCGCTCTATGGGACTCCCAATCACGGCCAGTTGTGATACAGCCCGGGATCGAACCCAGGTCTGTAGTGACGCCTCTACCACTGCGATGCAATGCCTTAGACCGCTGCGCAACTCAGGAGGCCCGGAAAATATGATTTTGAATGGGAATCAATTGTTGCTCCCCAAAAAGTCCTCACAAGTAAAGTAAGACATAGTTGTGTGTGTGGGTGGTGTGCGTTGTTATGGGTGCTACGTAGTGTTAGTGTGTGCCTGTGTAGAAACGTGTAGGTGTGACACCGGATAAACCTGTATAGGCATGGCAGTGCATGTGTGTGTTTAACCAAAAGGTTTCCCCTTACCCACGGCCACCATTCCACTCTCCAGGTCTCCAGACATTTCTCTGTCAATGCTCTTCTCTAGGTCTCTGCCACACATCTGCTGGTACTCATGGAACACTACACACACAAACACAAACACACACACACACACACACACACACACACACACACACACACACACACACACACACACACACACACACACACACACACACAGATAAGGTAGCGGCAAAAGCTCTAGCTACGAGTCAAGGTGAGCGGAGAGCACTGATATTTCATATACATTAAATTGATATTTCATATACATGTAATTGATATTTTATATACATTTCATTTATATTTCATAGATATTTAACTTCTGTCGTCACAGTACCATTCCTCTCCCCTGTAGTTACCTGCTCTGAGGTGGGACTTGCTCCTAGAACACAGGATGGCGTTGAACTTGGACTCATCAGTTCCCACCTTGTTCTCCCCAGCAGCATATAGGGCCTGGACAGAGGGCACACAATACACACAGGCATCTTTCAACGAGGAGGTAGAGATTTCTAATATGTTGTGTAGAGTCCAGAGTTTTTCCTGCTCAAATCACGTGGTCATGAAAAACTCATGGCCCGAAGTATGCTGAAGACATACTACAGTATGTAGATTAGACGTCACAAGGTTTGTGACAGATAAGAAATGGCAATATACAGTACCTGAGCATCTTGTTTAGCTACAGAGATGTCCACCGTCTCTCTTTCATCTCGATTACCCTGAGAGCACAAACACAACACATAATGAATCATCCATCTATATGTACTGTTCCTATGTGTATATGTATTTAGAATGTATACACTATTCTATATCTATGGGTCATAGGCTGTACCTGGGCCAGAGAGATGAGGAGTCTACGGAAATGTCCCGAGGTGTCCCCACTGATGGCATCTTCCAGAGACTTCTTATACTCTGAAATAACACACACAGTCCACTTCCACAATCCAATACAACAGAGGCGTGGTGTGTTTCTGAAAGGAAATATACAACTTCCTTGTTAACATTGTCTCCCTGAACAGTGTTTGTATGTAACTCACCTGTCTTGTAGACCTGGTTGAGCTCTCTGATCTCTGCATTGGAGCGAGAGGACAGGATCTCTATCAGACAGGCCTCGTCTGTCCCTGCGCCCTGTCAGAACATACAGCAGAGAATGGCTGGGAGGTTATAACAGGGATATTATTATATACCAAGTATGATTTGTCTTTCTCTGTTCTTTAAGTTTAGTTTAGCTAGTTAATAACACAAAAATAACACAAAACAAAACATTACTCTTGTTTTCATGCACACACACACACACACACACACGCACACGCACACACATGTTAAGAAGAGGGAATCTGTCAGTGATTATAAAAACCCTTTCACAAACCTTAATGGCTTCCTTCAGTTCGTATGCATCAAGCTGGGATGGAGTCTTCAACATGGCCAGCACCAGCTTCTCAAAGTTCCCTGACAGCTCGGACTTAAGATCCTTAACCAGATCCTGGGAAGGTAAGGGGATACAAGCTTGGTATAATTCAATGCTATCCAAGCTGTCTTTGAGTTGGGCCGGTGCTCAGCAATACAGCGAACAAGCACCTTGAATTTTCTGACTTGAATACAGACACCGTAATTTTCTGTACTGCTTGAGGACTGGCACCTCTTTTAGAATATTGGCAGTAAGTCTATATAGTATAATGCAGGGCTCTCCAACCCTGTTCCTAGAGAGCTACCGTTCTTTAGGTTTTAACTCCAACCCTGTTCCTGTAGAGCTACCGTTCTATAGGTTTTAACTCCAACCCTGTTCCTGGAGCGCTACCGTTCTGGAGGTTTTTACTCCAACCCTGTTCCTGTAGAATTACCGTTCTGTAGGTTTTTCCTCCAACCCTGTTCCTGTAGAATTACTGTTCTGTAGGTTTAACCTCCAACCCTGTTCCTGTAGAACTACCGTTCTGTAGGTTTTAACTCCAACCCTGTTCCTGGAGCGCTACCGTTCTGGAGGTTTTTACTCCAACCCTGTTCCTGTAGAATATCGTTCTGTAGGTTTTTCCTCCAACCCTGTTCCTGTAGAATTACTGTTCTGTAGGTTTAACCTCCAACCCTGTTCCTGTAGAACTACCGTTCTGTAGGTTTACACTCCAACCCTGTTCCTGTAGAATTACCATTCTGTAGGTTTAACCTCCAACCCTGTTCCTGTAGAACTACCATTCTGTAGGTTTAACCTCTAACCCTGTTCCTGTAGAACTACCATTCTGTAGGTTTAACCTCCCACCCTGTTCCTGTAGAACTACCGTTCTGTAGGTTTAACCTCCAACCCTGTTCCTGGAGAGCTACTGTTCTGTAGGTTTAACCTCCAACCCTGTTCCTGTAGAGCTACCATTCTGTAGGTTTAACCTCCAACCCTGTTCCTGTAGAACTACCATTCTGTAGGTTTTAACCTCCAACCCTGTTCCCGTAGAACTACCGTTCTGTAGGTTTAACCTCCAACCCTGTTCCCGGAGCGCTACTGTTCTGTAGGTTTAACCTCCAACCCTGTTCCTGTAGAACTACCGTTCTATAGGTGTAACCTCCAACCCTGTTTCTGGAGAACTACCATTCTGTAGGTTTAACCTCCAACCCTGTTCCTGTAGAACTACCGTTCTGTAGATTTAACCTCCAACCCTGTTCCTGTAGAACTACCGTTCTGTAGGTTTAACCTCCAACCCTGTTCCTGTAGAACTACCATTCTGTAGGTTTAACCTCCAACCCTGTTCCTGTAGAACTACCGTTCTGTAGGTTTAACCTCCAACCCTGTTCCTGTAGAACTACCGTTCTGTAGGTTTAACCTCCAACCCTGTTCCTGGACAGCTACTGTTCTGTAGGTTTTAAATCCAACTCTAATCTAGCACAACTGATTCTAATAATTAGCTGCTTGATAAGCTGAATCAGGTTAGTTACAACTGGGGTGGCAGCAAAAACCTCCAGGAAGGTAGCTCTCCAGGAATAGGGTTGGAGTGAAAACCTCCAGGAGGGTGGCTCTTTAGGAACAGGGTTGGAGTGAAAACCTCCAGGAGGATGGCTCTTTAGGAACAGGGTTGGAGTAAAAACCCCCAGGAGGCTGGCTCTCTAGGAACAGGGTTGGAGTGAAAACCTCCAGGAGGGTGGCTCTTTAGGAACAGGGTTGGAGTGAAAACCTCCAGGAGGCTGGATCTTTAGGAACAGGGTTGGAGTGAAAACCTCCAGGAGGCTGGCTCTTTAGGAACAGGGTTGGAGTAAAAAACCCCAGGAGGCTGGCTCTCTAGGAATAGGGTTGGAGTGAAAACCTCCAGGAGGGTGGCTCTTTAGGAACAGGGTTGGAGTGAAAACCTCCAGGAGGCTGGCTCTTTAGGAACAGGGTTGGAGTAAAAACCCCCAGGAGGCTGGCTCTCTAGGAACAGGGTTGGAGTGAAAACCTCCAGGAGGCTGGCTCTCTAGGAACAGGGTTAGAGTGAAAACCACCAGGAGGCTCTCTAGGAACAGGGTTGGAGTAAAAAAACCCAGGAGGCTGGCTCTCTAGGAACAGGGTTGGAGTGAAAACCTCCAGGAGGCTGGCTCTCTAGGAACAGGGTTGGAGTGAAAACCTCCAGGAGGCTAGCTCTCTAGGAACAGGGTTGGAGTGAAAACCTCCAGGAGGCTGGCTCTCTAGGAACAGGGTTGGAGTGAAAACCTCCAGGAGGCTGGCTCTCTAGGAACAGGGTTGGAGTGAAAAACCCCAGGAGGCTGGCTCTTTATGAACAGGGTTGGAGTTACAATCTCCAGGATGGTGGCTCTCCAGGAACAGGGTTGAAGTTACAATCTCCAGGAGGGTGGCTCTCCAGGAACAGGGTTTGAGAGACCAAATGAGTAGAGGTACTTATTTCAGTCCACTTCAAGTACTGACGCCATCTGTGTTCAACTGCTGTGCCATGTGTGTTCAACTGCTGTGCCATCTGTGTTCAACTGCTGTGCCATGTGTGTTCAACTGCTGTGCCATGTGTGTTCAACTGCTGTGCCATCTGTGTTCAACTGCTGTGCCATGTGTGTTCAACTGCTGTGCCATCTGTGTTCAACTGCTGTGCCATCTGTGTTCAACTGCTGTGCCATCTGTGTTCAACTGCTGTGCCATCTGTGTTCAACTGCTGTGCCATCTGTGTTCAACTGCTGTGCCATGTGTGTTCAACTGCTGTGCCATGTGTGTTCAACTGCTGTGCCATGTGTGTTCAACTGCTGTGCCATGTGTGTTCAACTGCTGTGCCATCTGTGTTCAACTGCTGTGCCATGTGTGTTCAACTGCTGTGCCATCTGTGTTCAACTGCTGTGCCATCTGTGTTCAACTGCTGTGCCATCTGTGTTCAACTGCTGTGCCATCTGTGTTCAACTGCTGTGCCATCTGTGTTCAACTGCTGTGCCATGTGTGTTCAACTGCTGTGCCATGTGTGTTCTGGGTATGGCTGTAGCTAATAAAGTCTGAGTGAATCAGATCCCTCAGCGAGTCGTTTACTGGCAGAACCAACAGCTGCTGTTTAGATATCACTGGCACACTAGAGAATACACTCTGACTGTCACTTCAGGGCAACATATTCAGCCCATTTTATGATGCTGTAACACTTATTTCATTGTTCCCTAAAAACTTAAATAGATAAATAAGGTATAACGTTTTTAAATGGGAGCGAGAGTCATGCCTATTCCTTTCAAATACCTTCCTAGAAAGAAATTATAGAAAAAATGTATGGTCATAATCACTGTATAGTCTTTCTATAATAAGAAATAAGCTATTAGAAAATGTATATTGTACTTACATAGTATAATATAGTATAATGTCAATATGACTGTATTAGCTACCTTTCCGTAGGAGGTTTTGAAGGCCATGAGCATGGGAACACGCTGTCTGTTGGAGCGACTTCCTAGCAGGTCTATGATGGCCTGTTCATCAGTACCTGCAGGACAAGTCCACTGTCAGAACACATATTCAAACAGCCCATCCATTTCCCTTGATGGATTCAGAACACCAAGGTTTTTAGTAGTGTAGCTGAGCAAACAACATTACCAGGTCCTTATACATAATTAAGTCGTTCAAAGATCGATGATCATTAATAGAAGACAACATAACTGCTAGTGTTGATTATACCTATGCAAACTGTTCAAATCTACAGTGTGTATTGTATAAGGGACTGGCAAGGGGTTGTTTCAGGACAGGGCCTATTCTAACAGCTGGCCATTACGCATGCAATTTTTGTTTCTGGTTCCAATATTAGACTGGGTCTAACTCACTCACTAGACCCCTATATAAGGGGCTAGGGGTTGTTTCTGAATGGGGTCTAACTGGCCGTGTCCGAATACCCATACTTGCGTCCTAAATAGTAGGCTGTTTGAGTATGCACATTTTTTTTATTTTTATAGTATGTATTTCAAAAATCGAGTACCCTTTAAATGCCCAGATGTCATAGTAATTTCTGCTTTGACAACAGTTGATAATCAGATATGGGGATGTGCTCCCAAAATCAACCAATAATGCGAAACAACGCAATCGCGCATTGCTCATTCTGACTATGAGAAAATAGAACGTTTTATAGTAAGTTCATTTTTGAAAATCGAGTATGGTTGTATGTATTTATTTATTTTACTTAACCTTTATTTAACTAGGCAAGTCAGTTAAGAACAAATTCTTATTTACAATGACGGCCTACACCGATGAGCCAAGTAAAGCCCCCCGGCCAAACCCTCCCCTAACCCAAACAATGCTTGACCAATTGTGTGCCTCCCTATGGGACTCCCGATCACGGCCTGTTGTGATACAGCCCAGGATCTAAGCCGGATCTGTAGTGACGGCTCTAGCACTGCGATGCAGTGCCTTAGACCGCTGCGCCACTCAGGATCCCTAAATGCCAGGATGGTATACTAATTTCGGAGCTTCATCAAGTAAATTTCAATGCACACTATTCCACAATGCATTGGAAGAGGTGGGCTGGGTGTGATAGGCCCTAGTTCTGTACAAGTGGCCAAACAACTAAACTAGGCTACTTAAAACCCGTTCCTGCAGTGGAATGACCAAATCGCCCTTCTATGATGTACAGTTTATAGTGTAATATTGGGATGCAAACTCAAAATGTAAAACATCTCAACTCTATGTCTGACATGGAAAGGGAAAGGGATACCTAGTCAGTTTGTACAACGGAATGCATTCAACTGAAATGTGTCTTCCAGGCCCATAACCACGTGTGTGAGGTGTAAACTTTTGTTTCAAAGTAGATTTGTTTAAGACTACCAAGAAACACTGAGTGACGCTGATTTAGACCATTGCATTAAAAGGTTAATTGGGAAGATGCCGAATAGCGAAGCTTCTGAGGTTTTGTTCAAATGTAGGCTATGTAGTTTTTGTTCTTCTTAAAATTATCACAAGTATTGCATCGTAGGCTACATCTTTGAAAACAGAAGCATTTTTTTATTTTTAAAGTGGATTTCTGTTTTCTCATTGGAAAGTGTTTTTTGTTCTCTTGGTTTTTGTCAGAGCTTTTAAACTAAATACAAAACCATCTTTTGATTTCTGAATGTGTCGGCACCGGGACTCGGGATGTGGCTGCATTATTGATGTCATGTTAATCAGGCCTTTTGATTTGAACATATGAATTGTTTTAGTTTTGGAGGCTAGGCTACCTATTTAAAGCTGCAACATGTAACTTTTTGGGCGACCCAACCAAATTCACATAGAAATGTGAGTTATAGATCTGTCTTTCGCATTGAAAGAAAGTCTAAGAAGCGGTTTCTTAAGTTTCGTTTTTGCGTCTTTTACTTTCGGTCTTGTACACCAGCTTCAAACAGCTGAAAATACAATATTTTTGGTTATGGAAAATATATCACAGCGGTTTAGATGGTACAATGATTCTCTACACTCTGAGTGCTTGTTTTGTAACATAAACTGAAATTAGGCGAAATTATTTTAATTTTAGCAACCAGGAAATGGCGGAGCGATTTCTGCATATTGAACCGTGAATGATTTAATTTATGGATCAAGCCTTAGCAGTCAATCAGATCTCCTTCCCTATGGTCAGTGCTTTAGTTTGTTATGTTGCTGTCCAGCGGTTCAGAATTTGCAGTGCTTTAGTTTGTTATGTTGCTGTCCAGCAGTTCAGAATTTGCAGTGCTTTAGTTTGTTATGTTGCTGTCAAGTGGTTCAGAATTTGCAGTGCTTTTGTTTGTTATGTTGCTGTCCAGCGGTTCAGAATTTGCAGTGCTTTAGTTTGTTACGTTGCTGTCCAGCAGTTCAGAATTTGCAGTGCTTTAGTTTGTTATGTTGCTGTCCAGCGGTTCAGAATTTGCAGTGCTTTTGTTTGTTATGTTGCTGTCAAGCGGGTTCAGAATTTGCAGTGCTTTTGTTTGTTATGTTGCTGTCAAGCGGTTCAGAATTTGCAGTGCTTTTGTTTGTTATGTTGCTGTCAGCGGGTTCAGAATTTGCAGTGCTTTTGTTTGTTATGTTGCTGTCCAGCAGTTCAGAATTTGCAGTGCTTTTGTTTGTTATGTTGCTGTCAAGCGGTTCAGAATTTGCAGTGCTTTAGTTTGTTATGTTGCTGTCAAGCGGTTCAGAATTTGCAGTGCTTTTGTTTGTTATGTTGCTGTCAAGCGGTTCAGAATTTGCAGTGCTTTAGTTTGTTATGTTGCTGTCCAGCGGTTCAGAATTTGCAGTGCTTTAGTTTGTTATGTTGCTGTCCAGCAGTTCAGAATTTGCAGTGCTTTAGTTTGTTATGTTGCTGTCCAGCGGTTCAGAATGTGCAGTGCTTTAGTTTGTTATGTTGCTGTCCAGCGGTTCAGAATTTGCAGTGCTTTAGTTTGTTATGTTGCTGTCCAGCGGTTCAGAATTTGCAGTGCTTTTGTTTGTTATGTTGCTGTCAAGCGGTTCAGAATTTGCAGTGCTTTTGTTTGTTATGTTGTTGTCAAGCGGTTCAGAATTTGCAGTGCTTTAGTTTGTTATGTTGCTGTCCAGCGGTTCAGAATTTGCGATACACCCGACTGTCCACGTTTTCTGTGCAATAGCCTATGGATTAGAACATTTGAAAAGTTTTGGTGTACTAGGCTATTTGATGTCATTTATATATGTTACAGCACTTTGGTTTCACTAATAGATAACTTTTTCCTGTTTCTCCAGTTTTGCATTTTGCCTCCAGCAACTTCACAAATCAGTTTTGGGTATGTGGTAGATTCTGTATATTAACTAATAAATATGTTGAAATGGAACCAAATGTTCTGTTTCTGTCTTTAGACCTTTTTAAATAGCATAGATTGGCTATATGGGCTACAGTATAGCGTGAATGTGATAGTCTGGCTACAACCAGCCTGAGTAGGCCTACAACTCCATTAGGTAGAATGTGATAGTCTGGCTACAACCAGCCTGAGTAGGCCTATAACTCCATTAGGTAGAATGTGATAGTCTGGTTACAACCAGCCTGAGTAGACCTATAACTCCATTAGGTAGAATGTGATAGTCTGGTTACAACCAGCCTGAGTAGGCCTATAACTCCATTAGGTAGAATGTGATAGTCTGGCTACAACCAGCCTGAGTAGGCCTATAACTCCATTAGGTAGAATGTGAGAGTCTGGCTACAACCAGCCTGAGTAGGCCTATAACTCCATTAGGTAGAATGTGATAGTCTGGCTACAACCAGCCTGAGTAGACCTATAACTCCATTAGGTAGAATGTGATAGTCTGGCTACAACCAGCCTGAGTAGGCCTATAACTCCATTAGGTAGAATGTGATAGTCTGGCTACAACCAGCCTGAGTAGGCCTATAACTCCATTAGGTAGAATGTGATAGTCTGGCTACAACCAGCCTGAGTAGGCCTATAACTCCATTAGGTAGAATGTGAGAGTCTGGCTACAACCAGCCTGAGTACACCTATAACTCCATTAGGTAGAATGTGATAGTCTGGCTACAACCAGCCTGAGTAGGCCTATAACTCCATTAGGTAGAATGTGAGAGTCTGGCTACAACCAGCCTGAGTACACCTATAACTCCATTAGGTAGAATGTGAGAGTCTGGTTACAACCAGCCTGAGTAGGCCTATAACTCCATTAGGTAGAATGTGATAGTCTGGCTACAACCAGCCTGAGTAGGCCTATAACTCCATTAGGTAGAATGTGATAGTCTGGCTACAACCAGCCTGAGTAGGCCTATAACTCCATTAGGTAGAATGTGAGAGTCTGGTTACAACCAGCCTGAGTAGGCCTATAACTCAATTCATATTATATTCAGAGTTTAGAGAAATTAATTGAATTGGAAATGAGATATTATCAGGCTGGTTAATGCGAGACATGTCCGTTGAATTTGGAAAATGCACCCACACTCAGCCCTGCCCCACCTACTCAAGCCAGTCAGGAGTACATAGTGTGCACTTTAAGTATGTAGTACACTAGTATGGGTATTCGGACACAGTCTCTCACTCTCTAGACCCCCATATAAGGGTATAGGGGTTGTTTCTGAAGAGGGTCTAACTCACGCTCTAGACCCCTATATACGGGTATAGGGGTTGTTTCTGAAGAGGGTCTAACTCACTCTCTAGACCCCTATATACGGGTATAGGGGTTGTTTCTGAAGAGGGTCTAACTCACTCTCTAGACCCCTATATACGGGTATAGGGGTTGTTTCTGAAGAGGGTCTAACTCACTCACTAGACCCCTATAGTGTATAAGGGGCTGTTTCTTGACTGGGCCTATGTAACCAACTCACCAAAGCCCTTCATGGCTTTCCTCAGAACCTCCACATCTCTCAGTGGGTCTGCTCCTGGAAAATCCTTGATGCTTCCCCGGAATCCTCTCTGGAAGAACAGGGAAGAAGACGACATTTTCCAGATTGCTTTACCCTTTCAGTGTTAGCTGCCAGTAAAACTGTCAAATCTCTAATCATTGACATCTCAAGAAGAAACAGAAAACTATAGAAACACTATCAATATTATTGCAGAACACTCAGATATCCAAGTTGAAACCCATGGATGAAGTATGGACACTTAACAGGATGTATACCTGTCCTAAATAGTCTTTTGAAGTACTATTGTCACAATAGGGTTAAATCTTCCCAGTGTCTCTTACGTTGATGGCAGGAGCGACGGGCATGGCTCCACCTCCGTATCCTGGCATGGACGGGTTGGGCGACGGGGCACGAGGGTACCCTGGCATGGGCTGGTTAGGCGCTGGTCCTCCTCCGTAACCAGGCATGGAGGGGTTGGGTGAGGGTGCCTGTGGGTAGCCAGGCATGGGCTGGCCTGGGTAGCCCATGCCTGGGCCTTGAGTCTGTGGCATCTGCCCACCTGGCTGTGGGTACAGGCCTTGGGGCTGTTGGTTAGGGGGCTGGGGGGAATGTTGGGGGTACCCACCAGGGGTGAACATGGCAGGGTTGGGGTTAAAACCCCCCATGGATGATGAGATCTGGTTGGCCTATGATTGGATGAGAAATGGGCATCCAATAAAGATTTGCACAGACAGTACGCTGATTGGTTTAAACTATTATACACGCAAAACTGTTTTGCAGATGATCAATCATGTATTATAGGTAATACAGCATCTGCTGTTGTGTTTTGATTACAAAGAAAATAAAAGACAATGCAACAAAGAAATTATACAAAACATGTAGTTTTGAAGGATTACAACAGTGAAAGAGGAGGTTGCAGAAAATTCTAACATTTTTAAAGCAGTATCTTAGCTAATTACGAGCCATATTATTTTTGTCATGCAAGAGAGATTTTGAAGAAAGGTTAACAAGAAAGCTGCAACATAGATTATTTTTTATAAAAGTCTTACCAGTCAATAATTGGGTTGTGATTTCCAATATTGGCCATGCAATTCATGCTAACTGAAATATTTAATGCAATGATCTGAAGGGGGATGAAGTACAGGCATGTTGAGAATATTCTCTGTGTGATTTGGGGGGTGTGGATGTATTTTCATGCCAGACTTACCATGCCTGGAAGATTGCCTGCGTTGAATCCAGGGTTGGACAGATTATCAACACCTATGGTGGGGAAACCAGCACCACCTCCCCAACTACCTGCAACAGGTGACATAGATGGGTGTTTTTGTCACTAAACAGTTTATGGCAAATCACTGACAAACTGATATACAGTGGGGGGGAAAAGTATTTGATCCCCTGCTGATTTTGTACATTTGCCCAGTTACAAAGAAATTTTCAGTCTATAATTGTAATGGTAGGTTTATTTGAACAGTGAGAGACAGAATAACAACAAAAAAATCCAGAAAAACGCATGTCAAAAATTTTATAAAATGATTTGCATTTTAATGAGGGAAATAAGTATTTGACCCCTCTGCAAAACATGACTTAGTACTTGGTGGCAAAACCCTTGTTGGCAATCACAGAGGTCAGACGTTTCTTGTAGTTGGCCACCAGGTTTGCACACATCTCAGGAGGGATTTTGTCCCACTCCTCTATGCAGATCTTCTCCAAGTCATTAAGGTTTCGAGGCTGACGTTTGGCAACTCGAACCTTCAGCTCCCTCCACAGATTTTCTATGGGATTAAGGTCTGGAGACTGGCTAGGCCACTCCAGGACCTTAATGTGCTTCTTCTTGAGCCACTCCTTTGTTGCCTTGGCCGTGTGTTTTGGGTCATTGTCATGCAGGAATACCCATCCACGACCCATTTTCAATGCCCTGGCTGAGGGAAGGAGGTTCTCACCCAAGATTTGACGGTACATGGCCCCGTCCATCGTCCCTTTGATGCGGTGAAGTTGTCCTGTCCCCTTAGCAGAAAAACACCCCCAAAGCATAATGTTTCCACCACCATGTTTGACGGTGGAGATGGTGTTCTTGGGGTCATAGGCAGCATTCCTCCTCCTCCAAACAAGGCGAGTTGAGTTGATGCCAAAGAGCTCCATTTTGGTCTCATCTGACCACAACACTTTCACCAGTTGTCCTCTGAATCATTCAGATGTTCATTGGCAAACTTCAGACGGGCATGTATATGTATTCTTGAGCAGGGGGACCTTGCGGGCACTGCAGGATTTCAGTCCTTCACGGCGTAGTGTGTTACCAATTGTTTTCTTGGTGACCATGGTCCCAGCTGCCTTGAGATCATTGACAAGATCCTCCCGTGTAGTTCTGGGTGGATTCCTCACCGTTCTCATGATCATTGCAACTCCACGAGGTGAGATCTTGCATGGAGCCCCAGGCCGAGGGAGATTGACAGTTCTTTTGTGTTTCTTCCATTTGCAAATAATCGCACCAAATGTTGTCACCTTCTCACCAAGCTGCTTGGCGATGGTCTTGTAACCCATTCCAGCCTTGTGTAGGTCTACAATCTTGTCCCTGACATCCTTGGAGAGCTCTTTGGTCTTGGCCATGGTGGAGAGTTTGGAATCTGATTGATTGATTGCTTCTGTGGACAGGTGTCTTTTATACAGGTAACAAGCTGCGGTTAGGAGCACTCCCTTTAAGAGTGTGCTCCTAATCTCAGCTCGTTACCTGTATAAAAGACACCTGGGAGCCAGAAATCTTTCTGATTGAGAGGGGGTCAAATATTTATTTCCCTCATTAAAATGCAAATCAATTAATAACATTTTTGACATGAGTTTATCTGGATATTTTTGTTGTTATTCTGTCTCTCACTGTTCAAATAAACCTATCATTAAAATTATAGACTGATCCTTTCGTTGTCAGTGGGCAAATGTACAAAATCAGCAGGGGATCAAATACTCCCCCCCCCCACTGTAGGATTATTATTTTAATAGTATGTATGTAGTATGTACTGCTTTTGCTATGATGTTGTGGCTGTATATGCTTTTAAACAATCAATCGATCAATTATGTTACCAAAAAAAGTGCTGCTTTCAAAACAACATTGAAAGTGCTAAGATTTCATAGGAAGGTTTCAATAAATATCTGGTGATTGTGCTAGGCACCAGGACTGGCAATGAACTGTTCACACTTGCCAATATATGTGACTAACCTCGGCTTCTAGTCAGCAGATATGGAATGATTCTCAGGGCACACAGAATGGGAGGACTGTGTCAGACACTAGTTGGTCTGTGAGTGTTGTCTCTCAGCACAGCAGAGGTTGTTTAGAAAACACAACGCATGCACCACAACATTACATCTAAACCTCATGATGATCTCTGGCCCTGAGATACAGGAGGACAGAAGGACTCAGTCTCTGAGTCTGTCCAGCAGTACCCTATCCTCTTTTCTTGACCATGTCTTTATGTTTCTGTCTGTCTGTCTGTCTGTCTGTCTGTCTGTCTGTCTGTCTGTCTGTCTGTCTGTCTGTCTGTCTCCCTTAGATTACATTACATTTCATATACCTTGTACCTATAAGAAATACTGGACATGTCTGCATATTTTAGGCCAATCATGATCTGTTGAGCTGAGGCCTTACCTGCTGGGGGCATGGCTGGGTACCCTCCAGCTCCAGGCTGTGGAGGATAGCCACCAGCCTGAGGGGGGTAACCTCCAGGCTGAGAGGGGTAACCCCCTGCTTGAGGGGGATAGCCACCTGCCTGGGGTGGGTAGCCTCCGGCCTGGGGTGGGTAGCCTCCGGCTTGGGGTGGGTAGCCTCCGGCTTGGGGTGGGTAGCCTCCGGCTTGGGGTGGGTAGCCTCCGGCTTGGGATGGGTAGCCTCCGGCTTGAGGAGGGTATCCTGGATAGCTCATGGTTTATGGTCTGAAATAAAGAAAAAGATCAAAATATAAGGCCTGTTTAATGTGTAAATGCAATTTATAAGGCCAGGAGTTTTTCTGTTCCTGGTTAGGTCATGATGACAGGAACACCTCCTGCCTTACAGACACACAATATGGCAGTTGGACACACAGTCAGTGCCACGCATCTGTTTGTTGTAAAACAAAGTTTTATGACTCAAATTGTGGCGTGAACACATAGGTTGGTGTTGTGGTGTCCATAGCAACTACAGAGCTAGAAACACGCCCATATACACAGTGGGCCCCTCCACCCTCAACGAAGTTAAGCTGTGGAGGAAAAATAAGGCTGAATTCCTCAGGATGACCCAAGGTTTAAGGAATCTGGGTTCCCTAAGCTGATGGCTTAATTGTTAACATGGAAAATGTATGGGTTGGGTCATACTGTGTGAAATGGAACTACTATGTTCATGAAATTTAGTATTTTCCTGAAATCTAGCACAAAGAAATGCCATCTGGAAGAAGACATACATACAGTGTGTATCTGAAATAGTAATTAAGAAATAACTGATTAAAATGGGAGAACCTATTTAAAGCCTTACTGTACACTGAAATACTACATTTCAAATGACCCAACCTTGACTCTCATTTGCTATTGTTACTTTTGGTGCTGCTTGTTATTTGACAATGATTATGCTGCTGTGTGTGAAAAACCAATACTCCCATTTCATATGCCAACTTGTTCCATCCATGGCTCCATGTACAGAATCCCTTCTCATAATTTGCATTTTAAGTACAGGGGAAAGAATGACAGACTGCTGCTGTATTTGAATAGGAACACAGTTCTACATCAGTGGCCTGTTCAGAAGGATGTAAGGTTAGGCTAGAAAATGCTCAGATAGATATGTATAGTGTAGAACAGATATGATTCTCTCTCCGATTGAATAGGGAACATGTGAGCAATATTAATTATGTTTCAGACCATTTTATATTACCGACTACACCTCAGCAAAAAGTTCACTTTTAGATGATACAGTATAATATTTATGATATAAGGACTTACTACACTGTTATTACACCGTCACCCCCTATTTAATGTACTGTGCATGCGTATAAGTCTACAGCCTAAAGGCGTCCATCCATAGATTCGGTTTACTCCTTGCAGAACTCGACTAGACGAAGTGAACGTCTGTTTTCGCATATTACCTTAAAATATCTTAGCATGAAAAACGAGAAAAAAGCGGCAATATTACTGTTTGTCCCTCTTGAGACGCTGTAGCCAGTAGACGTGAAGACGAGGTCTTAGTTGCGCAATATTACATCTTAGACGTTTGGTGCAGTATTTCTCAAGTGGAAAACTGCATGAAAACTAGTCGTCTGTCGTTGAATGACAAACACTTGAAGAATCCCTACTGTTGCCCAATCACCAACGAAGGGTCAACAGGAAAGATTTGTATAACTATAGCTAACTGGTTGAACGAGACCTGTGAATAACGACAAGTCGGAAATGTTCGAGTTTCCCCTTGTTCCGGCTACCACGTGAACGCGGCAGTAGACAAGCCTAAAAAAATGTGTGTGCTCGAACGTCACAACATTTCGAAATAAAGCATCGTACTGTTGACGGGAAAGCCAAAGTCCAAACAGGAATCGACCACGCTGTCGAAAAGAGTAAGACGTATGAATGATTCTCATCTAACCCATGTACAAAATACTAATTTCAACACAATGTATTTCCCCTTCTATCATTGTCCTGAGGCTTACAGATTAAAACTAACGTTAAGCAAGTGTAATACTGGAGAGAAATTGTGACTGACGAAATCTCATCTACACAAAAACAGCATTTGACTAAGACTCCTGCTCGGCCTACTCACTAAAGCCGATAAAGGCTATTACTGTATAATAACCAAACCTCAAATCAGTGGCAAATAAAGGCTAACTGAAGAACTAGGCTACCAACTGACATAATCGCTTTGATAGATTACAATGAAATGTCACACCTTTTCTATTGATAAAAGGTGAGGAACGGTACTCATTATAAGTAAGTAGCCATTTGGGTTCCTTGTGTCCACCAACCATATTTGCTGGGGGGATGGGAGTGTTCAATACAATACACATGATGGGTGTTGGCTGTTGAGGCATTGAACTCATACAAAAATAGATGGTTTGAAAATAACTTCCGAGTGACTCAAATGTGTATAGGCAGGCCTATCCAAAAGTTCAAACAACTCTTTTGCTGTATGTAGTAGACACCAAAGAAAAATAAGTCTTATTTCCATCCACATGATTGGCCTATTACACAATATTTGAATAAATAAATAATTGTAGACAGCTAAACATCCTTATTCTAAATGTCATTTTCAACATTGAATTAATGAGAATAGCCATAGGCCGCCGCTTATACTAACGTTTTCGGAATAGCCTTACACTGACTGCCTCTACACCAAATGACAGCACAGCAACTGTCAAAATATACAGAAGCAAAATATTGTGCATCAGTCAACATCGAACCAAGGTAAAAAATGTCAATATATCAGTACCTTTTTAGTCGACTTTCAGGCGCCAGCTAAACGTTAAATTCGGTATTTCCTAGTTGTAATTTTGCGTTGTAAAGGTTTTCTGCACTCGGCCTACTAATCGGAAGAAGACAAGCCAATTTACCGAAGCTCTGGAAGGCCGCCTTTCGCGTTGTCAGGCAAATTATGCAAACATAGTTTCTAATAGGTCTATAACGAGAGGCCTAACCGCTTAGCCTACTGTTATCATGTTCTCTGTGAGACATTTTGTTTTTGCGTATCATATCCTTCGAGGAAGAAGGCTCGCTAGTAAATTAAATATTTCTGAGGAAAGCGACGTGTCAATAACACATCTACAAGAAACTCAATTGCGCACGATCGCTAATGGAAATGTTTGATCTACAAGGCTAAGTCACATTTGATTTAACCGAAACGTGCATTTCGTTTGCCACTTACTTTTGGTTCGCTAGACGCCTTGTCCTGGCTGCCCTGCGCTCTTTTTCAAGCTGTACGTATATAAGGAAGGTGGGTGGGACTCATATTTTCCATTGAGAAACACCCATAGACACACCATACAGTAATCGACACACCACAGTCAGCACAGTGCTAACACTCGAGCACTATTGAGTGGACCAACGTATGACAGTGACATGTTAGGTGACTCATCGAGTTAGGGAAAAAGGCACAAATGATGACACAATTCACCTAGTCATAGAGAATATGGTGCAATCGATTGAGCATAGCCTATGGTTATCTATGCTAGTACAATGATACACTCTTAGGCTTACGGTTTTTTCTATTCAACTGGCAATTGTTAATTTTTCTTCAATAATTGCTGTTGATTTTTGTTCACAGGGTGTACTTTTAGACTTTACCCGGCCTACTAATAACAGTGGTGGAAAATGTACCCAATTGTCATACTTGAATAAAAGTAAAGATACCTTAATAGAAAGTTACTCAAGTAAATGTTAAAGTCACCCAGTAAAATAGTACTTGAGTAAAAGTCTAAAAGTATTTGGTTTTATATATACTTAAGTATCAAAAATAGAAGTAAAAGTATAAATCATTTCAAATTCCTTATATTAATTAAGCAAAGGAGACGGCACCATTTTCTTGTTTTTAAATGTACGGATAGCCAGAGGCACACTCCAACACTTAGACATTATTTACAAAAGATGCATTTATGTTTAGTGAGTCCGCCAGACCATAAGGCAGAAGCGATGACCACGCGTTCTCCTGAAAAGTACGTGAATTTCACAATTTTCATGTTTTGCTAAGCATTCAAAATGTAATGAGTACTTTGGGTTGTCAGAAAATATTTATTGAGTAAAAAGTACAATATTTTCTTCAGGAATGTAGTGAAGTAAAAGTAAAATTTGTCAAAAATCTAAATAGTAAAGTAAAGTACAGATACCCAAAAAACGACTTAAGTAGTACTTTTAAGTATTTTTACTTAAGTACATTACACCACTAACTAATATATCAATGGGTGCGTCTATGACCATAATAACTTGACAAACAAACGGGACGAAAAGGGGATAGGCTACCTGAATTTGACCAATAAGAAATCCTTGTCTTCATTTTCGTTGCAAAACATTTTGTTGCCAGGTGCACTAATGAATATACGACCATGTTCTTCAATGGGCCTACGACCAGATGGGGCAGAATTTGCTGTGCCTTCTAGCCACAGAAATATTTGACAGTAACAAATATTCTATAGTTTATTTAGCCTATCTATTTTTGGAAGCTTGTGGAAGGTGTGACAAGTTTCGGTTCTTTCACAAACAGTACAATTGGATAGGCAGAGTTCCATCATTATGTGCTTTCGCCAATTACCACACTAGCCTATAATGACCTGCCTAAATTTCATCACAGCATTCACAGCATTGTGAACTATTTTATTTACTCTGGAATAGTTATATTTCATTTACAGTGGATCAATTGAAGTCAATGAACTAAGCAGACCAGACCCAGCTGCTATCACATTGATGTCTAAGGGAGAGCCACCTCGTTAAGCAGAAAGGATTCCCCCCCCCCCCAATGGTAAAAGGCCTGAGTGAACTATCTTGATTTATCCACCATCTTTAGCGATGTCTTATAACTATTACTTTATTCCCCTGTGATGGCACAAGAGGGAGTGTGAATATGTGCTGCTGTTTGTTAGGAGGTCAGGGTTACTCTCTGTAGACTAGCTCAGGGTTAGTCTCTGTAGACTAGATCAGGGTTAGTCTCTGTAGACTAGGTCGGGGTTAATGTCTTTAGACTAGGTCAGGGTTAGAAGGGTTAGTGTCTGTAGACTTGGTAAGGGTTAGTGTCTGTGGACTAGGTCAGGGTTAGTGTCTGTAGACTAGGTCAGGGTTAGTGTCTGTAGACTGGGTCAGGGTTAGTGTCTGTAGACTAGGTCAGGGGTAGTCTCTGTAGACTAGGTCAGGGGTAGTCTCTGTAGACTAGACAGTGAGGGTCTCTGTAGACTAGGTCAGGGGTAGTGTCTGTAGACTAGGTCAGGGGTAGTGTCTGTAGACTAGGTCAGAGTTAGTGTCTGTAGACTGGGTCAGGGTTAGTGTCTGTAGACTAGGTCAGGGGTAGTCTCTGTAGACTAGGTCAGGGGTAGTCTCTGTAGACTAGACAGTGAGGGTCTCTGTAGACTAGGTCAGGGGTAGTGTCTGTCGACTAGGTCAGGGTTAGTTTCTGTAGACTAGGTCAGAGTTAGTGTCTGTAGACTAGGTCAGGGGTTAGTCTGTGGACTAGGTCAGGGGTTAGTCTGTAGACTAGGTCAGGGGTTAGTCTGTAGACTAGGTCAGGGGTAATCTCATGTAGACTAGGTCAGGGTTAGTTTCTGTAGACTAGGTCAGGGGTTAGTCTGTAGACTAGGTCAGGGTTAGTCTCTATAGACTAGGTCAGGGTTAGTCTCTATAGACTAGGTCAGGGGTAGTCTCTACAGACTAGGTCAGGGGTAGTCTCTATAGACTAGGTCAGGGGTAGTCTCTATAGACTAGGTCAGGGGTAGTCTCTCTCTCGCTGGATGACCATTCTGCCCATTATCTGCTTTCTTTCCAATCAAATCTAAATAAGACTGTCTTTAACTGACTTTCTACTGCTGTTTATGTAAACACGCCTCTCTGTGGCAGACAGTGACGAACAAATGATGGACTAGTTTAACCAAAGACTGCTGAGCTGCTGCCCTTGCTGCCCTCTGCAGGAACATAGTACTGATTACACAAAGATGGGTGAATGAATGCAGATGATGAACTAAGCAGACCAGACCAAGCTGCTAATGCATTGGTGCCTATGGGAGAGCCAACCCCAACAGGATCGGTGTCCCCCCGCGGGACTGTTGAGCTAATGTGCGCTAATGTGATTAGCATGATCTTGTAAGTAACAAGAACATTTCCCAGGACATAGACATATCTGAAATGGGCAGAAAGCTTAAATTCTTATTAATATAACTGCACTGTCCAATTTACAGTAGCTATTACAGTGAAATAATACCATGCTATTGTTTGAGGAGAGCGCACAGTTATGAACTTCAAAATGTATCAATAAACCAATTAGGCAGTTTGGGCAGACTTGATAAAACATTTTGAACAGAAATGCAATGGTTCATTGGATCAGTCTTAAACTTTGCACATACACAACATCTAAATTGCGCCTAAACTGGAGTAATACATTGTGGCCTTTCTCTTGCATTTCAAAGATGAAATGTTCTTGTACATTAATAATTTCACATTTCCACAAACTTCAAAGTGTTTCCTTTCAAATGGTATCAAGAATATGCATATCCTTGCTTCAGGTCCTGAGCTATAGGCAGTTAGATTTGGGTATGTCATTTTAGGCGAAAATTGAAAAAAAGGGTCCGATCCTTAAGAGGTTTTAAGCAGACTGGAACAGTGAACATTTTTTTCCAATGGTAAACGGTCTGAGCGGTACATCTTTGTTTATCCACCATCTTTGGTCTAGTCTCTACTACAGCGTCTTTGGAACCAAGGAACTTGCCGAACAGGATATGTTGTTTTGTCTGGAGCTATACTATGATGACCAACTGAAGTATTATCGGCGATGGAAAAGTGTATCTGTAAAATTGGGAACCATCTTTTCCCAATATTCAGATACCTTGGGCTGATCTTCACTGTAAATAAAGACACAGTTGCCATTGTTATGAAGGTTCAAGGACTGTTACTGGATATAGTCTGGGGTTTATTTGAATTGTTATGAAAGTTATTTGCATTTAATTTAGTTGACAATCTCACTCATTCTCTCTCTGACACACACACACACACACACACACACACACACACACACACACACACACACAAGCACACACCCAGGCTACATCATATTAAGACTGAACAGTTTTATAGGTTGCCACTGCACACCAAACACAATTTTGTCAAGTACTATACAGTGTATATATTTTGGGGTTTAAGACAGAATGATTGGTTGACAAATAATGCTCCCACTAGACAGGCCATGGCTGCATAGTTGGTGAGAAGCCGACTTGAAGGAGACTTGATCAAATGGTTTTTGTAAAGTTCATGCAGTCGACATGTACAGTTGAAGTCGGAAGTTTACATACACCTTAGCCAAATACATTTAATCTCAGTTTTTCACAATTCTTGACATTTAATCTGAGTAAAATGTCCCCGTTTTAGGTCAGTTAGGATCACCACTTTATTTTAAGAATGTGAAATGTCCAAATAATAGTAGAGAGAATGATTTATTTCAGCTTTTATTTCTTTCATCACATTCCCAGTGGGTCAGAAGTTTACATACACTCAATTAGTATTTTGTGGGCTATACTCGGCCTTGTCTTCGGACGGTAAGTTGGTGGTTGTAGACATCCCTCTAGTGGTGTGGGGGCTGTGCTTTGGCAAAGTGGGTGGGGTTATATCCTGCCTGTTTGGCCCTGTCCGGGGGTATCATCGGATGGGGCCACAGTGTCTTCTGATCCCTCCTGTCTCAGCCTCCAGTATTTATGCTGCAGTAGTTTATGTGTCGGGGGGCTAGGGTCAGTCTGTTACATCTGGAGTATTCTCTTGTCTTATCCGGTGTCCTGTGTGAATTTAAATATGCTCTCTCTAATTCTCTCTTTCTCTCTTTCTTTCTCTCGGAGGACCTGAGCCCTAGGACCATGCCTCGGGACTACCTGGCATGATGACTCCTTGCGGTCCCCAGTCCACCTGGCCATGCTGCTGCTCCAGTTTCAACTGTTCTGCCTGCGGCTACAGAACCCTGACCTGTTCACCGGACGTGCTTGTTGCACCCTCGACAACTACTATGATTATTATTATTTGACCATGCTGGTCATTTATGAACATTTTAACATCTTGACCATGTTCTGTTATAATATCCACCCGGCACAGCCAGAAGAGGACTGGCCACCCCTCATAGCCTGGTTCCTCTCTAGGTTTCTTCCTAGGTTTTTGGCCTTTCTAGGGAGTTTTTCCTAGGGAGTTTTTCCTAGCCACCGTGCCTCTTTCACATGCATTGCTTGCTGTTTGGGGTTTTAGGCTGGGTTTCTGTACAGCACTTTGAGATTTCAGCTGATATACGAAGGGCTATATAAATAAATTTGATTTGATTTTGATTTGATATTTGGTAGCATTGCCTTTAAATTGTTTAACTTGGGTCAAACATTTCACGTAGCCTTCCACAAGCTTCCCACAATAAGTTGGGTGAATTTTGGCCCATTCCTCCTGACAGCTGGTGTAACTGAGTCAGGTTTGGAGGACTCCTTGCACACTCCTTTCACACACGCTTTTTCAGGTCTGCCCACAAATTTTCTATAGGATTGAGGTCAGGGCTTTGTGATGGCCACTCCAATACCTTGACTTTGTTGTCCTTATTAAGCCATTTTGCCACATCTTTGTAAGTATGCTTGGGGTCATTGTCCATTTGGAAGACCCATTTGTGACCAAGCTTTAACTTCCTGACTGATGTCTTGAGATGTTGCTTCAATATATCCACATAATTTTCCTCCCTCATGATGCCATCTATTTTGTGAAGTGCACCAGTCCCTCCTGCAGCAAAGCACCCCCACAACATGATGCTGCTACCCCGTGCTTCACGGTTGGGATGGTGTTCTTCAGCTTGCAAGCCTCCCCCTTTTTCCTCCAAACATAACGATGGTCATTATGGCCAAACAGTTCTATTTTTTTTTCATCAGACCAGAGGACATTTCTCCAAAAAATACGATCTTTGTCTCCATGTGCAGTTGCAAACCGTAGTCTGGCTTTTTTAGAGGTTTTGGAGCAGTGGCTTCTTCCTTGCTGAGCGGCCTTTCAGATTATGTCGATATAGGACTCGTTTTTACTTTGGATATAGATACTTTTGTATCTGTTTCCTCCAGCATCTTCACAAGGTCCTTTGCTGTTGTTCTGGGATCGATTTTCACTTTTCGCAGCAAAGTACATTCATCTCTAGGAGACAGAACGCGTCTGCTTCCTAAGCGGTATGATGGCTGCGTGGTCCCATGGTGTTTATACTTGTTTACTATTGTTTGTTCAGATGAACGTGGTATCTTCAGGCGTTTGGAAACTGCTCCCAAGGATGAACCAGACTTGTGGAGGTCTACAATTTTTTTTCTGAGGTCTTGGCTGATTTCTTTCGATTTTCCCGTGATGTCAAGCAAAGAGGCACTGAGTTTGAAGGTAGGCCTTGAAATACATCCACAGGTACACCTCCAATTGACTCAAATGATGTCAATTAGCCTATCAGAAGCTTCTAAAGCCATGACATAATTTTCTGGAATTTTCCAAGCTGTTTAAAGGCACAGTCAACTTAGTGTATGTAAACTTCTGACCCACTGGAATTGTGATACAGTGAATTATAAGTGAAATAATCTGTCTGTAAACAATTGTTGGAAAAATTACTTGTGTCATGCACAAAGTAGATATCCTAACTGACTTGCCAAAACTATAGTTTGTTTACATGAAATTTGTGGAGTGGTTAAAAAAACAGTTTTAATGACTCCAACCTAAGTGTATGTAAATTTCCCACTTCAACTGTACATGTACATCTCCTGGTCTGCCAGAAGGACATCATCTGTCACGTCCTGACCAGCAGATGGAGCTATTGTATTAGTTTTGGGGTCAGGACGTGGCAGTTTTTGTGTGTGTGAATGTTTATGTTGGTGATTGGGACTTCAAATTGAAGGCAGGTGTGTTGAGTTGCCTTTGATTGGAAGTCCTATATAGGTGTGTGTGTTTTTCTTTGGGGTTGTGGGTAGTTGTTTTTGCACTGCGTTTTTGTAGCCTGTAAAACTGTTGCTGTTGTCATCTTTATTGTTTTGTGAGTGGATGCTTTACTCCTTTTTTGAATTAAAACATGAGCATCCATATTCCCGCTGCACCTTGGTCTTCTCTCCATGACAACTTCTGTGACATCATCTCTCTGGTTCTGATTTGAAGGAACTATTTGGACAAAGTGGAGGTAGATGGCCTCTGACAGTATGCTGGTAGTGATTCTGTCCTGTCTGGATTTGGCCAGTTGTCTCAGTTTGATTTTGATATCGTTGCATCTTTGAGATCTTCTTGACAGATGTTTCTGGTCTAGGTCTCGCAGGTGGTCTGCCAGAGCTTCACGTGTAGAAAGCGGCTCTGTGTTCATTAGGAGTGCTTTAACACAGATCTGGTCTAAGAATACTGTAAGAGTTTCATTCAAGAGATCCCCAGGGGTGAAGTTAAACTGCTAGGACTGCATTTTGTTCAGCTGTAGTTTGGGTTTCACACAGGCAAATGCATCTGACTTGCAAAGGTCAGTTCTCAACCTATTCTGGGGATTGCTCTCAGCAGATACTGGTCCAGTCTCAAAACAGCAGGGGGACTATATGTTTCAATGTCACAAACACTGCTGGTTCTATGTATACCTTTTGTTGTATATACATTAAGTATGGCTTGACGATGTAGAGTTGTCGTGTGTCTGTGTATGAATGGCTGAGACTAAGCTTGGCTCTGAGGTTGAGCTTGAGGCTGAGGAGTGTTGAAAATGAACCCCAAGTTGCTTAATCTCTCTTGTGACCGCTGTAGTAATGGCAGTGGTCAGCTTCATGTTCCCGGTGCTGACAGCTCTTCTCAGTGCAAAGTAGGATCCCATTTGCCCCACAATCCCTGTGGAGTGACTAAACAATCCTAGGCCTCGCTGATCTGGAGTAGTGCAGTAGCAGGTCCTCCACAGTATCTATGGTTATTTTCAACAGTTGGTCGCATGCCAGGTCCTGCAGTGCAGATGTCACTATCCCAAAAGCCATGTCACTCAGGGTTGCCCTAGCTGACCTTTCAGAGATCACGACTCCATGGTCAGGTCCGATGTCCATCAGAAGGTTGGCGACCAGGTTGACCACCACTTCTCTGGCAGGAAGCAATGGAGACAAGGGCTGACTTTCATCCTCAGTCATGGCTGTCTCTATGTCACTGAAAACCCTGCGGGCAGTGCCGATGTCTTCGGATGAGAGGAGTTGGTTCCAAGAGCATGTCTCCTCATCTGAGTCAGAATCATAGCTGTGACCAGGTGTTCTTGAAACATTACATGAAACGTGTCTAGAACATTAATATTTGAAATTCTGAGAACATGGTAACCATGTTCTGGGTATGTTCTGTTTGACAGTAAGGGAATATTCTCATAACTGTAACGCCAAAATATATTCTCTGCTTCTCTGAAACACCCCCCCCATGGCTATCCAACTGGATGGATTCTCCATTCACCGAGCAGACTGGACAGTGGAGTCAGGGAAATCAAGAGGGGAAGGGGTTTGCCTCTTCATCAACAACAAATGGTGTACTGGCTCGAGCGCAGTCGTCCCATTGTTCACCCACCTTGGAATACCTGATAGTCAAATGCCAACCCTTGTACTTCTCGAGGAAGTTTTCAGCTGTTATCGTGACTGTTGTATACATTCCACCTCAGGACAAGAAAAATAACAAGATGGCACTTAACAAACTGTACAAGGCTTTAAACAAGCAGGAAAACTTGCACCCAGAGGCTGCTTTTCTTGTTGCTGGTGATTTTAATTCTGTGTCATTAAGACACATGATGCCCAACCCATCAACACGTCTCCTTCGCCACTAGGGACGATAAAGTCCTACACCACTAAGACTCTACCCACAATCAAGCAAACAGGGCCCTCTCTCGTCCCCCATTCGGCAAATCAGATCATGACTCCGTACTCCTGCATCCTGTTTACGAGCAGAAGCTCAAACAGGAAGTACCCGTGACTCGCTATATTGAGAAATGGTCATCAGAATCAGAAATTACTCTACAGGACTGCTTTGCTAGCGCTAATTGGAATATGTTCAGAGACTCCGCCGATAATATTGACGAGCTAACCACCACTGTCGCTGGCTTCATAAGGAAATGTATCGGTGAAGTTGGCCCCACAGTGAAGGTTTGCTGCTTCCCCAATCAAAAGCCCTGGTCATTCTGAGAGAGATAGCAAGAGAGCTGGCCAAGGACGGCACGTTCAAGAGTTTTGGAGAGAAAAGAAAGAAGGGATACTGGTCTGTAGTTGTTGACATCGGAGGGATCGAGTGTAGGTTTTTTCAGAAGGGGTGCAACTCTCACTCTCTTGAAGACGGAAGGGACGTAGTCAGCGGTCAAGGATCAGTTGATGAGCGAGGTGAGGTAAGGGAGAAGGTCTCCGGAAATGGTCTGGAGAAGAGAGGAGGGGATAGGGTCAAGCGGGCAGGTTGTTGGGCGACCGGCCGTCACAAGACGCGAGATTTCATCTGGAGAGAGGGGGGAGAAAGAGGTCAAAGCACAGGGTAGGGCAGTGTGAGCAGGACCAGCGGTGTCGTTTGACTTAACAAACGAGGATCGGATGTCGTCAACCTTCTTTTCAAAATGGTTGACGAAGTCATCCGCAGAGAGGGAAGAGGGGGGGAGGGGGAGGAGGATTCAGGAGGGAGGAGAAGGTGGCAAAGAGCTTCCTAGGGTTAGAGGCAGATGCTTGGAATTTAGAGTGGTAGAAAGTGGCTTTAGCAGCAGAAACAGAAGAGGAAAATGTAGAGAGGAGGGAGTGAAAGGATGCCAGGTCCGCAGGGAGGCGAGTTTTCCTCCATTTCCGTTCGGCTGCCCGGACCCCTGTTCTGTGAGCTCGCAATGAGTCGTCGAGCCACGGAGCAGGAGGGGAGGACCGAGCCGGCCTGGAGGATAGGGGGCATAGAGAGGGGGCAAAGAGAGAATGTCCACTTGGGAGAGATGAGGATTCCAGTGCCACCACCCCGCTGGCCAGATGCTCTCGGGGTATGCGAGAACACGTGGGCAGACGAGGAGAGAGCAGTAGGAGTAGCAGTGTTATCTGTGGTAATCCATGTTTCCGTCAGAGCCAAGAAGTCGAGGGACTGGAGGGTAGCATAGGCTGAGATGATCTCTGCCTTGTTGGCCGCAGACCGGCAGTTCCAGAGGCTGCCGGAGACCTGGAACTCCACGTGGGTCGTGCGCGCTGGGACCACCAGGTTAGAGTGGCAGCGGCCACGCGGTGTGAAGCGTTTGTATGGCCTGTGCAGAGTGGAGAGAACAGGGATAGACAGACACATTCACATTCTTTCAAACATGATTATTTGGATATAAAGATTAACTTTATCAAACAAAACAAACATTTATTGTGGAACTGGGAAACCTGGGAGTGCATTCTGATGAAGCTCATCAAAGGTAAGTGAATATTTATGTCCAAATACCTCAATTTTGTAGGTGCACTATTACAAATGCAAGGCACGTGCTTATTAAGTCCAGACGAAAAGTCAAAAAAGTTATACTACAGTTTTTAGAAACATGTCAAACGATGTATAGAATCAATCTTTAGGATGTTTTTATCATAAATCTTCCATAATATTCCAACCGGACAATTCCTTTGTCTTCAAAAAAGAAAAGGAACACAGCTAACTCTTACGTGAGTGCGCGCGAATGAGCTCATGCCATTTTCTCAGTCATCTGATTCCAATGGCTCTTATTCTCTCCCCATTCACAGTAGAAGCATGAAACAACATTCTAAAGACTGTTGACATCTAGTGGAAGCCTAGATTTTTTCTCAGGTTTTTGCCTGCTATATGAGTTCTGTTATACTCACAGACATCATTCAAACAGTTTTAGAAACTTCAGAGTGTTTTCTATCCAAATCTATATCATATCTTTGCCTCTGGGACTGAGTAGCAGGCAGTTTACTCTGGACACCTTCTTCATCTGGACGTGAAAATACTGCCCCCTACCCTATAGACCAAAAAGCTCATTTTTGTATTCATTTTTTATTTTATTTAACTTTTATTTAACCTTGAGACGTTATCCTTGGGACGTCCCTACCCTAACCCTTACCTAACCGTAACCTTTGACTGTTTGAATCGTCAACTTCAATGGGGTGACGTCAGAGTTAGGAAGTCCCAAGCAAGGAGCCTGTTTAAACTTTTGGCTTTGGCATGCTTACCCCACTTTCCCCTAGCTGGAAAAAAATGAATGAACTGCAGTGTTTCTCAAAAGATTAGACTAGGCCTAGAGTAAATAAATGAACAATTCTAGCTAAGGAAAACTGCATGCATTTCAATAACATGACAATGCATTCAACATACACATTACATACCATACAAACAAAGACCTGTATGTATTGATTACTATTGCTAATTTGATGTGGTAACGTTGCATTGAGTCAGGTGACTGCCGTCAGCTGATTGACTCCAGACAGACAGACAGACAGAATTATGGCCGACCTGTCAAGAGCTCAATGAGGAACGGCATAATCGAGTCTCTTTTTACGACTTTTGGGGCTCACATTTCACTAACGTGGACAACAGTTACTAAGGTGAGTTTAGTAAAAATATCTCTGAAAGTGCGAGAGTATGCTCTCAATGAATCATTGCCTGGCTAGCTAGCTAGCCAGTCTCCGGCAGTGCATAAACATTTATTCAACTAACGTCCTATACCTAGTTAACATTCCAAATGACATTTTGCGAAAGCTTGCGACTTCCCAATGAAACATTGCACCTACAATGTTCGAAAACTAGTTTGCTTGCTTACTAGGGTAGCAAACTAGCTAGCTTGTTTGCATTGCAATAAAGCAGACACTGGTGCCAGCTAATTTAGCTCGCATTTGCCAGTCCATGCCTGTGTTGATCGCGACCAAAGTTATATCATTTGGGCTTATTTTTGACAAATCAGGTAATGGATCGCGTCCAGTTTGCACGAAACAGTAGAGAACTTTTAAATGATTATTGTCTACGCTGAACGCCCGTTTGAAATGTTTTCTCCGGTTTATTCCCACTGAATACATCCTTCAATATTGTTTCAGATGAGCGGGTTGCCGGTTGGCATGGCGAATGTCCCCAGCAAGAGCAATCACACCGGGAAGGATGGCCAGGTGTGGGAGAGACTCTGGACCTTGGAAGAGATGCGACAGACCAGCGCCAACTGGTCCCTGGCTGCAGACTCAGGGGTAGGCTTTGGTTATTATCTACAAGTTATTATTCAGTTTCTGAATACCCAACTGTTTCTAATGCATTTAACAGTGTATCATCTGGTGGCTGAAGCAGAAACAGACTGGCAGGCAGGCTCTCAGCCTCTAACTCTACATTTTATGGGTAGAGCAATCACATAGCGTTGTAAACAGCAATGCAACAGATTAACTACCCTTATCGCTGTGGCAAAGACAACGTCCGCTACTGAACAATCAGATACACTGTTGAATAGATGAAGATTAAACAGTTGTTGGTATCCCCTCGTCCACAGCTATTCCTGTTCCTGCAAGACTTCTCCCAGAGGATGCTGTCAAAGACTCATGAGATAGAGAAGCAGCTGGATGGACTGATCAGAGACACCAAGGCCACAGACTGTTGCGTGCACACTGTCTTCAACGACTTCCTCATGCTCTCCAACACACAATTCATTGAAAACGTACGTTGTGGACTGGAAATACCATGGTCGTCTTCATTAGAGCATTTTAATGGAAGAAAACTGACTGAAACAGGGAAAGGACCACCTGTTCTTGACTTGTCTAATAAGTAACACAAATTTACTTTTTTTTGCTTCAAATTTGTTTTACTACAGTGTGCCCAAATGAACACGACCCATGTCTTGTTCTTCTGTTCAGCTTGGTGCCCCTCTACTTTAGAGGATGGTTATGCCGTATTTTACATTTCACAGATATTTTGAAACTTCACAAGCTTTTAACAAAATGAATAAAAGATGAATCGTGCTACATGGTACAGAACTATGAGGAACTGATGACACTTGTGTTTAATGATCTGCTTGCTCATGGTGCCGCCTCTTTTTGTTCACTATCTCAAGGTGCTGTGTTACATTGATAGATTCTAACTCATTCTTCTTGTATTGATTGTGTGATGTGTTACTGATCTTTGTTTTTGTTGACCTCATCAGAGAGTGTATGATGAGGAGGTGGTGCCAAAGCCTGAGGCCTTGGAGAGACCGCCTGAGCAGGTAAATCATCTACCTACTCCTTCCTTGATGTGTTGTGACATGTATAGCACTGTGACGTTGCGAGTTCCCCCCCGGGGATAGTTCAATTCAATTACCCCGCATTAGAAGACTCGTGAGCAGAAGGAAGCCCAGCTGATTCCTAAGGTCCAGGAAGCAGTGAACTACGGTCTGATGGTGCTGGACTCTGCCTTTGAGCAGCTAGACATCAAGGCAGGAAACTCTGACTCAGAGGACGAGGAGGCCACAGACAGAGTGGAGCCCATACTGGAGCCCAAGGTGAGTTTGGAATCATCTGGAAACATACAGGATTAGAGATAGAATGAAAGTTATTCACTGCTCCAGATATCACGTTAGGATTAATACCTGCCCAGTCTAGTCCAGGGAGGATGGCCAATGTTTCCATGCCACTGTGTTTTTGATCTGTCTTTGGGGTCTAGCTCAGGTTAAGCACTTTGACAACTGATGTACACGCTTATTTTACATTTTTTTGACTAACATTTGATTTCAATGATTCTGCTCGTATTGACCAATGACGTTTTCTCTGACCGCTTCCTCTCCGTCTTTCTTTCTCTAACCCACCTCTCTCTCTGTTTGTAGGACCTGTATGTGGACAGGCCTTTACCATATTTGATTGGCTCTCAGCTCTTTATGGGGCAAGAAGACGTTGGACTGGGAGACCTCTCCAGTGAAGGTAGATCACCTCTGTTCCTCATGTACTCTTTCTACTGAAGGAAAGTGTGTGTATTCTTGGCATGTGTTTATATTGTTAGTGTTCAACACTCTTCCAAGCATAGTGTTTCTCCTCTAACATTAGTCGTATTTCGCAAAGAGAAAGTGAAACTGATGTCATTCTTTACTTCACAGAAATGTCAGTCGACAGCGATCGAGACACCGTCATTTTGAGCGAAGATGGCAAAGATGCTGACGTAAATCTTTTTTCATATTTTCGGCTAGAAAGAGTCGGATGTTTTTTTAAGTGTGAAGTTGGCATTATTATTATCCTCAAAATAAGTTGAAAATACTGACAATTTTATTTAGATGACTGTATTATCCCTGTGGTGTTTATGTGAACAGCAGTCAGACGATGACTTTGACCAGGATGAGGAGGGGCCAGGCACCATGAAGAAGGTGAAGGTCAATTTCACTGTGACTGTCAGGGTCGACGATCAAACCCAGAGTTAGTTGATATCGCTGTGAAAACAATAACAAACGTACAGAATTGTATCTCTGTGTGCACAATTCTGACAATGGATGATTAAGGTATTTGCCAATTTAATCAATGACGAAACACAACAGAAAAGTGTGTGGTTGATTGAATCCTACCTACACTCTGGACACTGGCCATAAGCATGCTGTTGTTTATGGCGATCATGGTAATGATTACACCTTAGTGAAGATTGTGATTTTATTTGCAACCTCATGGATGACATTGAATGATTTCCCCTTCAGAAGTCGTCTATGTTGAGTGATGATGAGGAGGGAGATTCAGACATTTTCGGAGAATCGGACGAAGATGATGATGATGATGATAGAAAGGTATGTTTGATTATAGTTTGCTGGTGGAGACTGATACTAATAATATGACGGACAGATCATTTATAAAATATAACTAGCCTTTATCCAGCTAAGTCAACATTGCTAATACATTTGTTTTAGGACTTGAGGGAGCATAATGAATGTGTCATGTCTCAGCTATTGAATGTAGACAAATGTGAAATATTTTGAAGTTAATTGCATGTCCCCTTACTTTTACATTTTAGTCATTTAGCAGACGCTCTTATCCAGAGCGACTTACAGTAGTGAATGCATACATTTCATACTTTTTTTTCTCCGTACTGGTCCCCTGTGGGAATCGAACCCACAACCCTGGCGTTGCAAACACCATGCTCTACCAACTGAGCCACACGGGACCTTACATGATAATTGATGTTCTATTCCACCTCTCTTTTACGGAAGTCTTTGTGTCACATTCAGAACCCAAGACCATCATCCTTTGCTGATGAGCTGGCTGCCAGAATCAAAGGGGAACCCATCAGCAAGCCAGAGGGAGATCGCACATGTATGTTGGGTTGATATGACCTGAGTTACAAACTACTCAGCACGTCCATTATCACCTCCACCATCATGGTATCTGTATGAGCTCATATGCTAGCCTGGGTATCAGTGTGTTTCTGCTTTAGCCAATTTATTGCCATATGATCATGTGGCCCTGTGTTTTGTGCAGTAATGTGACATGCCTGGATTTTTACCCTTTTATTTAAAGCTTTTTCATCAAAATGTCCTTTTCTTTTTATGTCAGATGGTCCAGGACCATCTTCATCTAGGTCACAACAATAGACAATCACAGTCTGCTTAAACTAATAACACACAAACAATTATACGTTTTCATGTCTTTTTTGAACACACTATGTAAACATTCACAGTGCAGGGTTGAAAAAGTATGTGAACCGTTGGATTTAATAACTGGTTGACCCTCCTTGGGCAGCAATAACCTCAACCAAACGTTTTCTGTAGTTGTGGATCAGACCTGCACAATGGTCCGGAGGAATTTTGGACCATTCCTCTTTGCAAAACTGTTTCAGTTAAGCAATATTCTTGGAATGTTTGGTGTGAACTGCTCTGTTGAGGATATGCCACATCATCTCAATAGGGTTGAGGTCAGGGCTCTGACTGGGCCACTCCAGAAGGCGTATTTTCTTCTGAAGCCATTCTGTTGTTGATTTACGTCTGTGTTTTGGGTTGTTGTCCTGTTGCATCACCCAACTTCTGTTGAGCTTCCATTGGCAGACAGACAGCCTAACATTCTCCTGCAGAATGTCTTGATAAACTTGGGAATTCATTTTTACGTCAATGATAGCAAGCGGTCCAGGCCCTGAGTCAGCAAAGCTGCCCCAAACCATGATGCTCCTTCCACCATACTTTACAGTTGGGATGAGGTTTTGATGTTGGTGTGCTATGCCTTTTTTTTCCTCCTTTCTTATTAGTTTAAGCACACTATGTTTGTCTATTGTTGTGACTTAGATGAAGATTTGATCAAATTTGATGACCAATTTATGCAGAAATCCAGGTTGTGTTTTGTGTTCCTTCCAAACAACTCCACTGTAGTTTCATCTGTCCACAGAATATTTTGCGAGTAGCGCTGTGGAACATCCAAGTGCACTTTTGCCAACTTCAGACGTGCAGCAATGTTTCTTTTGGACAGCAGTGGCTTCTTCCGTGATGTCCTCCCATGAACACCATTGTGTTTTACGTATCGTAGACTCTAGTGTTCCAACTGTTAGTGTTCCAGAGATTTCTGTATGTCTTTAGCTGACATTCTAGGATTCTTCTTAACCTCATTGAGCATTCTGCGCTGTGCTCTTGCAGTCATCTTTGCAGGACGGCCACTCCTAGGGAGAGTAGCAACTGTGCTGAAATTTCTCCATTTATAGACAATTTGTCTTACCGTGAACTGATGAACAGGCTTTTAGAGATACTTTTGTAACCCTTTCCAGCTTTATGCAAGTCAACAATTCTTAATCTTAGGTCTTCTGAGATCTCTTGTTCGAGGCATAGTTCACATCAGGCTTCTTGTCAATAGCGAACTCAAATGCTGTGAGTGTTTTTTATAGGGCAAGGCAGCTCTAACCAACGTCCAACCGTCTCATTGATTGGACTACAGGTTAGCTGACTCCTGACTCCAATTAGCTGTGGAGAAGTCATTAACCTAGGGGTTCACATACTTTATCCAACCTACACTGTGAATGTTTAAATGATGTATTCAATATAGACAAGAAAAATACAACTTTTGTGTTATTAGTTTAAGCACACTGTGTCTGTTGTGACTTAGATGAAGATCAGATCAAATTTGATGACCAATTTATGCAGAAATGCAGGTAATTCCAAAGGGTTCACATACTTTTTCTTGCCACTGTAATTCTCAATTCAGGCTTAAAATAAAGGAAAACATCTTGATATGCCGTATGACTGCGCGGAACACACAGTCTGGCACCCAGACTAATGATCCTACACTTCACTCTAACAATCTACCTAAATTCATTTATCTGTCCTCTCTGTTTTGATTATTATGGCCACTGTTTGCTCCATACAAGTTCCAAGATGTGTTTTCAGTTGGTACATTTGTACATAATGTAGGCCATACAACAAATGTGATGTCATAATGCAAATAATGATGGCAGATTTCAACAGCACATGCATGTTTCACTACATATCATTGTTCTGCATGTGCATGCTCATGTTTCCTTCCCCGTGTCACTTCTCTGAAGCGTTGTCGTCTGCCTCGAAGAAGAACAGTAAAGCAAAGAAAGAGCCCAAGGCTGAGAGGCCACCGGGTTGGACAGCAATTCACTCATCTAAAAGAGTTTTCTTTACTGCACATTGTGTACAAGCACCTAATCTCTCTCACTATCTATACAATTATATTATACCTGCTAAGCTGTTACTTCATAACACTTCAGTCAGAAGAGCATTAGTGGAGTTGGTCTCGCTCCAAAGTGACTGAATGAGATGTCATTTGACAAGCAGTCATGACATTGCAGTATTTACCAGTCATTTTTTTGACTTGTTGACACCTGTTCGTGTTGTTGTAGCTATTGAAGATGACGGCGAGGAGTTATTCGGGCCGCCCAAGATGGAGGACGAGGACCTCTCTCCGTTTGGAGGGAAAGGAGGCCTCTTCAGCGGAGGGAGAGGACTGTTTGATGAGGTAGGCTCACATGAACGCCGTTTTGTAGCTTCCATGTCTTACTTTTTCCATGTTACTTACCCATTGTAATTTCACATATGATGGATAGAAATCAATAAGTGAACTGTTCAAAGAAAACAAAATGAATCTACAGCCTGTTAAAAGCTCCCGAAGAGTACATTTAAATGAGTTTTGTCTGAAACCATAGCGACCCTGATAATGATGTTTGTTGTCCAGGGGGATCTGTTCTCTGATCCACCTCAACAGCCTGTAGCAGAGGAGAAGACCACAGGTAATAATAGTCATACAAACTGTCTGTTGAAACACCAAGGCTGTTTTCATTAGGGCACACTAGATGTTTTGCAATCAAAAACATTTTTTTTCTTCTGCAAGTTTAGATGGTTGCTTTCCTTTTCAGGATGTTTTCTTGTAAGTGAATTGAGAATGTTGTGAAATGGCTGTGGTCACTGTTTCTAATTCATTTTTTGTGGGTTACCTTATTCATTTTGAGTAATGCTATTTTTCTGGACAGTATAGAGACTGACCTGTTAACAGAACCTGTAAGTCTCTCTTGTGTTTCTGCCAGAACCTGTCAAGCCTGCTAAGAAGATTCCTTCAGGGACTGTGTCAATATTCCCAGGTAATATAATTTGAATTTATTTATTTAACCTTTATTTAACTAGGCAAGTCAGTTAAGAACAAATTCTTATTTACAATGACGGCCTACACCGGCCAAACCTTATGGGACTCCCAATCAAGGCTGGATGTGATGTAGCCTGGATTCGAACCAAAGACTGCAGTGATGCCTCTTGCACTGAGATGCAGTGTCTTAGACCGCTGCGCCACTCGGGAGCATAGAAACATGCCCTAAGGACAGCAAAGGCATTTCAAAGATGAAGTAGTAATAACAGTGTTACTCAAATGAAGAAGACAGTTTTCTGGGGCTTGAGAACATAATGCCTCTGAAGATACCGTCCTGCCTTTCTGAAACGGAATTGGATTTATTAAGTTCAAACTAAATACTATTACAATACATGACCACAGACAGTCTACTGTACTATGTTGACTATTCTGTGACGGTACTGAAAATATTATCATCTCCAGGTTTTATCTGACGAGTCTATCCTGTCCTCTTCTTTCCCCATAGAGAACAGCCTGTTTGGCACTCCTAATGACTCTGACTCAGTGGGGGGTAGAGAGAACGGCAGTCCAGCCAAACCCCACAAGACCCAGACATCAGCCCCTAGAAAGACCGCTTTAGGGGGGCTGTTTGACGATGAGGAGGATGACTTCTTCACCGGCAAAAGCCTTAATAAATCCAGCTCAGGTAAGTCAATCAAACCGTAACTTCTCTCTCTCTCTCGCTAGCATGGTGGGCGAGATCCCAACTTCAGATCAATGATCGTAAAATATCAGTAAAAATCTTACATTGGCATCACGCCAATACATCATTTGCTCTTAGGTATGTGAATCAAGTTTTCAGCTTATTTTCATTCATGCAGTAAGTTTCACATCTTAGATCTTGCCACACTATAACTGTCTTCAGCACAAGCACTCATAATGTGTTGTCACCTGTGTTCAGCTGGACAGGAGGAACCCAAGCAGAGGAAGACAGTGGATCTGTCTGGAGGAGGTGATGAGGATGGTGACATCTTCAGTGAGAACTCCGGTGTTCTGCCCCCTCTACAGAGTAGGAGGGAGGTGGTGGAGGAGGAGGAAGAACAGGTGAAACAGTCTCCTCAGAAAAAGGTGAGTGTACAGAGCGTTGTTTTTACCTATACTGTATCATAGGGCCTCCGCTCACTACCTTAGAATTTAGAGAAAAACGGGGCAATTCAAGAGGATGCTACAAAAGTTATGTCAAAACGTTGTTTTCTTATGTGTCATTATAAATCACACATAATGAATCATTAGATTGTTCTCTGCAATATTGTAACTTGAGTATACTTATAGTTGACAGTGTTGATGAAATAAGAATGTTAGTTTGTTGTGACCGTTGCTAGTTTAGACTGTGCTGCTCTTGGGTCTATCTCTTCCATATTTGGCAATGGGAGGTGGTACCAGTTGGAGGTGTTTCTGCGGGTTAGATTGGTATCAAGTTGATTTAGATTTTTCTATGTTGAGAGGTGCCATTTCTATGGCGATTTAAAGGGAAAGATTCAGAAATACACAATGTAAACATGAACATATTGTCTTCACGGAGGGTGGTTATTGAAATTGTCTGTTAGCTTTGTAAATAAATACATATTTAGTCCCTATTTTGTTTTTATACTGCAGATTTCATTTAGAAAAAGCCAATGTTTTCACTCATTTGACCTGCAGCCACTAGTTGACTTTTTCCCCCAATTTCGTGGGATCCAATTGTACTATTGCTGCAACTCTCGTACGGACTCGTGAGAGGCCAAGGTCAAGAGCCATGCGTCTTCCGGAACACGACCCTGCCAAGCCGCACTGCTTCTTGACACACTGCTCGCTTAACCCGAAGCACCTTACACCTGGCGACTGAAGCCAGCGTGCATATGCCCGGCCCGCCACAAGGAGTCACTAGAGCGCAATGGGACAAGGACATCCCGGCCGACCTAACCCGGACGACGCCGGACACCTCATGGGTCTCCACGTCACAGCCGGCTGTGACACAGCCCGGAATCAAACCCGGATCTGTATGATGCCTGTATCACTGCGAAGCAGTGCTTTTGACCGCTGTGCCGCTCGGGAGGCCTGTTAGTGCTGTTCTGCCGCGGAGCAGAGTTCTATGGAGCAGTGACCACTTTGATCATGCCTGTGATGACATTCCATTCACTCTAAACATGATAAATTCTCAGAGTAAATTGTCTAACTTTTAAACCGTCTATGGTAGCGACATGGGGGTTAGACTACTGTTTTTCTGACACAATTCTCTGTTGTATGTTGTATGTTATTTGTATAAACCTTGAATTAATGAATACTTTTATGGGTGAACACCCTACATATTAAGTGGGATACTTGTTAATTGACTAACATTAGCGTGATCATGGTTATTGATTTAGGGGACTTGGGGATCATGATTACATGTTGCACTGATGGTTGTTGAGAATGATGGTTGTTGCTTTCAGTGATGAGGTTTTTGGTTGTGTTTAGATGCCAGCAGGAGGTGTCTCCATGTTTGGTCCTGGTACCAAGAGCCTGCTGACTGAGCCACTAAAGAAACAACGGCCCTCCACCAGTGAAGAGTCAGAGGAGGTGGGAGTCCTCTTTTATCCATCATCTCTATATGCAATATCTCTCTTTCTCTCTAACTCACTCACTCGCAGGTGTGCTTCTTTTCAACACTTATTCTCAAGTAAGGATCCATTACTTGAATGTCATTGAATTAAATGAGAGAACAGATAATGATGAAATATGTCAACATGAAAATTGTATTGGTCTTGCAAATTATTTTCCAGGCAGACTACTGAGTTGTATATCCTCAAACGTCACATTGATAGCTAAAATGGCAGTAAAATGTAGATTCAACCCTGCCTTTTTGTCCAAATGGAACATTATTGGGGACACTGCCCTGTGTAGGGTGCCGTCTTTCGGATGGGACGTTAAACGGGTGTCCTGACTCTCTGTGGTCATTAAAGATCCCATGGCACTTATCATAAGAGTAGAGGTATTAACCCTGGTGTCCTGGCTAAATTCCCAATCTGGTCCTCATATCATCACGGTCACCTAATCATCCCCAGTTTACAATTGGCTCATTCATCCCCCTCCTCTCCCCTGTAACTATTCCCCAGGTCGCTGCTGTAAATGAGAACGTGTTCTCAGGCAACTTACCTGGTAAAATAACAGATAAATAAAAAATCAAATAAAAAAAATTCAGGGATTTTTTTATTTCAACTCATGAAACATGAGACCAACACTTTACATGTTGCGTTTTATATTTTTGTATAGTTTACCCACCTTTTTACCACTACGTCAGTGGAACCAACCAACCCACACCATGTAAGGTGCAAATAAATGCGTCAGACTTTGAGATTGCGAGCATGGGTGAATCGCTCCTGAAGGGTCACATGAAGGGGGAATGACAACGCTGCATCCTGCGCTGGCGCCAGATCTACATTTGTGACTTTTTCTCTGCAACATCCTCCAGAGCTTTTTTGCCCATCGCCTCATTCACGGGGTGCCTGCGATATTCCGCTTTATCAAGTGACGGCTGTGCTCCTGCCCTTCTGGTGGCCGTTAAGGTGCCGTGTTCCTCACACAGCCCACCCACCCTTTTCCCGGCCGGCGACACTAAAGCTGCCAGTCGGAAGCGAGACGCTTTTCGTAGCTATTAAGTAATAGATTCCCAAATGCCGAATAAAAGCACAGTCATTAAGCTGGAGTTGTGTAGTAATGTGAATAGGAAATGTGTGTTCACCAGTAGGCATGTCCCAAAACTCTGCTCATCACTACTCAAATTAGAGGCTCATCAGTACTGACATACCACTCATGTATGTAGTGAAACAAGGTATTATTGAGTAGAACTTGTAAGGTAGTAATGAAAACTACTTTTTTTTCACCATTAGGTTGTAGCTATATACTGCCATCTGGTGGCGACTAGAAACAATGACATAATATGAACCATTACAAATTGATGGTCCTTGAAAATAAATATTAGTGACTGAAAAAGTACTTAAGTCCTTGAATTTGACTTGCCACTGTCTGTACGAACCCTGTAGAATTTTCTGGGTAATCATGGAGCACACTTTGTTTTACAGATTTAACCTCAACCTTCTGTCCCTGTCTTTCTACAGATATGTCCAACCATCCCTAAGAGTCAGTCCAAGCCGGAACCAACACTTCAGAGCAAAGCTCATCTGTCCATATTTGTTGATGAGGAGGATAAGGTGAGAAAATGAGCTATGACTGATATCGGTCCATAAAATATAATTAATTGGTACCTGCATCTTCATATCTAACCACTTTCTTTCATTATGCAGGATCTGTTTGCGTCTGCGAAGAAATCTAAATCAAGCCAAACTGAAGATGCCACACCACAAGTCAAGAAACCTGTCTCTCGCACCCTCTTCAGTGAGGACGAGGTAATGGGAGGGAACGGAACCTTGCTACATAAACTTCCGTTCAACATCAGCCTTTCAGAAAAGAATGCCTCCTTCTGTAGCCACTACCCCTTTTTGTATTCACAGATGTGAAATAACTGGACAGGTGTGTGGGCAATTCCACAGTAACAGAATGATCATTTAACTAAAAAATATATATACACTACCGGTCAAAAGTTTTAGAACACCTACTCATTCAAGGCTTTTTCTTTATTTATACTATTTTCTACATTGTAGAATAATAGCAAAGACATCAAAACTATGAAATAACACATGGAATCATGTAGTAACCAAAAAAGTGTTAAACAAATCAAACTATATTTAATATTTAAGATTCTTCAAAGTAGCCACCCTTTGCCTTGACAGCTTTGCACACTCTTGGCATAGTAGGTGTTCTAAAACTTTTGACCAGTAGTGTAAATCTTTTTTTTATTGCAAAGTTAAACCATACAACTCTATGCACAAAGACTACTTTTAAGTTTCCACAGAACATTTTACAAAAACACATTTACTTGAAGAACTGTACAGATGTAACGTTTGGTACCAAACTTTGCATCTGCACTGCATTTCTGTGGAAATTGTTTGTTGTCCTTGGGCTTAGGGTTGTATGGTTTGCGTAATTTTTCAATCATTGGTTTTTGTTTGACATATATTTTAAAGTGTAAGATCTGAGTTTCTGCAACACTCTAACTGTGGAATTGCCCATAGCCAATATGGTGATGGCAACTCCATCCAATGGGCTCAGCACAGCTTCAGATACAGCTTACAACCATCCTATTCCTACAAATCTGCAAACACCAGAAGGGTAGGGGGCAATTTTGGGCTTGATAGTGAAGGTTGTCGCTAATACTTCAACACATGCTATCTATTTAACCCTTTGTATTCTGTCTGTATCAGGACCATTGGATGAGCTCCAAGCATAGTGCAGGAAAGACTGGAGGGATGAAGTCCAGTTATAGCGCCCGCTATAGTCTACCCAGTGTCAAAGCAGATCCTTTCGACAGCCTGTTCGATGAGGATGATGACGATCTCTTTGCTGCTACCAAGGAGTTGAGGTAAACTTTATATCCACAACAATAGAGACACTGTGCCAAAATGTTTGACTAGTGTTAAAAAAGAAGTTAAATCATTATCTCTAGTTAGGGTCTTGGTGTTGTTTTGATGGGTGTAAATGTCTGTGTTGATGCAGTCAGAAGAAGCCACAGAGAGTGTCTCTCCTGTTTCAAGATGAGACTGAGGATGGTGAAGATAAGGGATCCCTCTTTGGCTTCAAACCAGCCATCAACAACAGCTCTACTCTAGCTGACCCTAAAGTAAGCCTGGGTTACAGATTTTGTCTGTCACAAATGGCAACCTGTTCCCTATATAGTGCACTATATAGGGAATAGGGTGCCATTTTGGGAAGCAGCCACTGACATGAATTATAGCCTAAAGATGAAAAGCCTTCGGGGCAACAATAGAATTCAGTAATACCGTGCATTCGGAAAGTGTTGAGACCCCTTCCCTTTTTCCACATTTTTGTTATGTTACAGCCTTATTTTAAAATGGATTAATTAAATAAAATCCTCATCAATCTACATTCAATACCCCATAATGACAAAGTGATAACAGGTTTTTAGAAATGTTTGCAAATGTATAAAAATATAAAAAACTGAAATACCTTATTTACATAAGTATTCAGACCCTTTACAATGAGTCTTGAAATTGAGCTCAGGTGCATCCTGTTTCATTGATCATCCTTGAGATGTTTCTACAACTTGATTGGAGTCCACCTGTGGTAAATTCAATTGATTGGACATGATTTGGAAAGACACTCACCTGTCCTATATAAGGTCTCACAGTTGACAGTGCATGTCAGAGCAAAAACCAAGCCATGAGGTAGAAGGAATTGTCCGTAGAGGCCCAAGACAGCATTGTGTTGAGGAACAGATCTGGGGAGGGGTATCAACAAAATTCTGCAGCATTGAAGGTCTTCAAGAACACAGTGGCCTCCATCATTCTTAAATGGAAGAAGTTTGGAACCACCAAGACTCTTCCTAGAGCTGGCCACCCGGCCAAACTGGACAATCGGGGGAGAAGGGCCTTGGTCAGAGAGGTGACCAAGAAGCCGATGGTCACACTGACAGAGCTCCAGAGTTCCTCTGGAGATGGGAGAACCTTCCAGAAGGACAACCATCTCTGCAGCACTCCACCAATCAAGCCTTTATGGTAGAGTGGCCAGACAGAAGCCACACCTCAGTAAAAGGCACATGACAGCCCGCTTGGAGTTTGCCAAAAGGCACCTAAAGAATCTCAGACCATGAGAAACAAGATTCTCTGGTCTGATGAAACCAAGATTGAACTCTTTGGCCTGAATGCCAAGTGTCATGTCTGGAGGAAACCTGGCACCATCCCTACGGTGAAGCATGGTGGTGGCAGCATCATGCTGTGTGGATGTTTTTCAGCGGTAGGGACTGGGAGACTAGTCAGGATCAAGGGAAAGATGAACAGAACAAAGCACAGAGATCCTTCATGAAAACCTGCTCCAGATCGCTAAGGACCTCATACTGGTGCGACGGTTCTCCTTCCAACAGGACAACGACCCTAAGCACACAGCCAAGACAACGCACAAGTGGCTTTGGGACAAGTCTCTGAATGTCCTTGAGTGGCCTAGCCAGAGCCCGGACTTGAACCCGATCAAACATCTCTGAAGAGACCTGAAAATAGCTGTGCAGCAACGCTCCCCATCCAACCTGACAGCGCTTGAGAGGATCTGCAGATAAGAATGGGAGAAACTCCCCAAATACAGGTGTGCCAAGCTTGTAGCGCCATACCCAAGAAGACTCAAGGCTGTAATCGCTGCCAACGGTGCTTTAGCAAAGTACTCAGAGTCTGAATACTTCTGTACATGTCATTTTTCAGTTATTTTTTTACATTTGATTTCTTAACATGTTTTTTCTTTGTCATTATGGGATATTGTGTGTAGATTGATGAGAAAAAAACTCCCAATTTAATAGATTTTAGAATAAGGCTGTAACTTAACAAAATGTGGAAAAAGGGAAGGGGTCTGAATACTTTCCCAATGCACTGGATGTAGGCTCTTATATATTATTTCAAAACAATTCAAATATTGAATGAAAAATGTGTTTTTATTCATGATATTTTTGGGGGGAGAGTACTGTTTGTATTGTACTCATGGAAATATATGTGTGGTAACATCCCTGCAGTGACATGTATGTATTGTTGAATTTTAAACTAGTAATTTACCCCCTAGTTCATACCCGTCTCCTGTGCCCTTGTGCTGTTCTCTAGGCTGCTGCTGTGGCCTCCCCAGCCCCCTCGCTGGTCCACACAGACAAACATCCTCCCCCAGTGGAGAAGAGGCATGCAGAGGAGAGGGCAGCGAAGGGTCCTGAGGTACAACCCCTGTCCTCTCTACTTGAGGGCAGTGAGAGTAAGAAGAAGCCAGTAGGGGCCGTCAGTCTGTTTGGAGGGATCAACGTGCTGGGAGACCGACTGGGAGCCGCCAAGGTGAGACGCTACATGAGGCTCAGGGTAGAAGTTCTCCCTAAGCTCAAATCTAGGATCAGCTGAACTCATCAAACCCAAATCTTAACCATAACTTAGTTTTAGTCATTTGGGCCCTTTCTCAATTCATCTTTCGTTAATGCCTCACATCCTCTCTCCTTCTCAAAATGCATTGGAGAAGAAGGCCTAAGGGGAGGGACCTTGGACATTCTCTTCCAGTATGGTTGAGATTGAGGTAAGGAGAGAGGAAAGGTGAATTGAGATGGAGCCCTGCTCCTAAGTGTAAGGTGCTGTACTCAGACTCTATATCTTCCTGTCACTTAACAAGCAGACTAAGAGCCCATTGGACGAGACGGATGGTGATGACTTCCTGTCTAAGGAGGGCCCGCCCCCCATGGAAAAGGAATCCAAAATGAAGAAGAACACCATCAGTCTGTTTGATGATGAGGGTGCTGACTGGACTGTCCCCATCTCCATACCTAGCAAACCAGCTGCCATAAACACACTAAAGGTTTGTCTGGGTTTGTTTATTCATACTACTGACAATTCGTGTGTGTGTGTGTAAATCCTATGTCTGTGTGTTAGCCTACAGAGGAGCGTCCTCATACCAAGAGCAGTACCGGGGTGTTCCAGGATGAGGAACGGCTCTTCAGTCACACTCAGCAGAGAGACAACCACCCCGACGTTGACATCTTCGCCACGCCTGACAAGTCTGTGGTGAGTTCTAGGGACAGTACTCAGTGAGATGGGAAAGGTGTTAGTGTTGGGCGAGAGCAAAAGCCTGCACTCACCAGGACCAGGGTGGATGCACATTGACTAGTACTACCTGCTATTTCATTTAGTGATAAATTAATTGTACTTCTGATATTCCTGGTGATAAAGTGCTGTGTTCCTGTCTGAGGTTCAGCCCCAGTAATGCCAGTAGCTCAGTGAAGTCCAGGCCCAGCTCAGTGAGGTCGGCAGCCCCAACACTTTTTAGTGATGAGGATGAAGATGACCTCTTCAGCTCTGTCAAGCCCAAAGCTCTTCGGCCAGTACCCTATTCAATCAATACAATAACAACTTGATTAATTTACTAATGACTACACCCTCAGTCCTTGTCTTTCATTTGACCTCAGAAAGTATGGGAGAAGCCCAGTAAACCCGGTAAAGACGAGCCATCCCCAAAACCTTCTGGCACAGGGAGTGAGATAAGGCTGATGAAACAGTCTTACGTAGGCTGGTTTACACAGGTAGCCCAATTTTGATATTTTTTTCCACTAATTGGTCTTTTGATCAATCGCATCATATCTTTTCACATTAGATTTTTTTTCAGAGCTGATCTGATTGGTCAAAAGACTAATTAGTAAAAACAAAATTAAGATCAGAATTGGGCAGCCTGTGTAAATGCAGCCTTAGTGCTCTGCAGTCTATGTGATTGCCAATGTGTTTATGATTGAAGGGTTTCAGATTTTGAAGGTTATCTATAGACAGTAATGCTCTCTCCTCTCAGTTGAGACTTGTTATACTGTGATATATTTCAAGGGAATGTTATCCAGGCTGTTACATTGCTTTTGGAGGTACTCCTGTCTGTGTCAAGATTACTTAAAGGTCAAAAACGTGATTTTCCTATGTTTTAGATATATTTCCACACTATGAGTTTGGCATAACATTGTGAAAATGATAATGCCCTTTTTGTGGAGGAGCTGTTTGAAAAGACTGCCTGAAATGTCAGCCTGTTTTGGTGGGATGATGTCACCAGGTGGTAAATTAGTTAATAGACCAATGAGAAAGAGTTCCACACCGCTCTACCAATAACAGCTTGTTATCCCCTCTACACTCAGACAGTCCTGGCAAAATTCTTTGTTGAAAGATTGCTCTTCGCTAAGACACTATTTTTGTTTTTCAATTAAAATGGTCAAAAATCACAGTTAGTTACTTAATTGTTACCAAGAAATTATTTGATATTGAGATAAAAACAGCTACATTGGACCTTTTCACCTGATCTATGGTGTTCAACTGCACAGAAGCCGGCACCAAGCCCTGTAAAATCTAAAGAGCCTTCGTCACGAATTGGAAAACTCCAAGTAAATAACTTCTTCTTTTAAATCAGTCAACGCTTTACTCTTTCTGAGTGAGAGTTTATTCGTCCAACGTGTTCTCTGCCAGACATCTTTGAACCTCCGCCTTTGACATGAATCATGTGGTCTTTTCCACTACTGGCTTAAAAGCTAAACGGAGACAGCGTGACTGTCAGATTGATTCGCATAATGTTGACTTTTTTTACCATCAGACTGAAAGTGATTGCTCAGCCTTTCTTCTTCCTGAAACTGCATGAATAGATGTCATTCCTATGTCTACATTTTGACTTTGGCTTTATTCTTGGGCTCTCTCTTTCCTCTGTATGTCTACCGCTTTGTTCTGATGATTATGAGGAACTGCATGAACAAAATTACTTGTAAATCCAATTCTATAATGTGATAACCATTTGCATGTGTCCTCACTGTGCTACAAACACTCTCTTATAAAGGACTTTAGTTGATGAACAAATGTGTTCCTCCTCCCCACTCTCAGACCACCCTGGTGATCAACCCTGCTGCCCTCCTGCCTAGCGCGTCCCCTTGGATCCTAGGGGGGGTCAGTGGACTACCAGGCCTCAGCCCCAGTCCGGCATGGACCCAGTCCCCCAGCAACAGAGGGCTTAGCTTCGACCACCCTGTCCAGGTGTCCGTGCTACAGTGTGCCAACAAGGTTGGTCAAGGGTCAGAGGTCAGGCACTGGGGTGTGGGGGAAACGAAGCACACCTAAAGCTCTAACCTTGTACCTTCCTAAAGAAGCCCCTGTTCTGACTTCATGTGTCTTCTCTTCCTGTAGGGTCGAGCTAAAGGCTCCATCCGCCGCAGGCCCCAGACCAGGGCAGCACGGCAGATTTCTGCTCAGCGCTCTGTGGACCAGAAAAACCAGGGAGAGGACCGGGCCGGACACAGCCCAACCCTACCTCATCCAACCCAGCCTAGTTTGGCACTACCTAACCCAATCCAGCCTAGCCTGGCACTACCTAACCTAACCCTGCCCAGGCCTAGACTACCCAACCAAGTCCCAACCACTGCCTTGCCCTCCTTACCTGCCTCCTTACCCTCCCAACCCCTGCTCACTGATGTCTCTGTCAGACCATCAGTTCTAACACTACCAGTATCCAACACCCCTCTAAAGAGAGACTTTTCTAAGGGTTGCAAGGTGAAGGTGCTACCCTCTCCCGACGAGGCTGACCTGTTTGGGTCTGACAGCCCCTTCGGGTCTGTCCCTGCCCAAGCCCCAGTCCCCAAACTTACCACCCCCTCACCCAAACTCACCACAAAGACTACGGAGGGTGAGTTGACGCCGAAGAAGGAGAAAGAAGCGACCCCTCCGTCCCTCTTTGACGACCCCGTGGGTGACCTGTTCCAGAAGGTCAAGCCGAGGTCGGCGAAGAAGGCAAAGGCCTCTTCCTTCCTGGAGGATGAAGAGGATATCTTTGTGTTGGGAAAGAGCTCCACTCCCACTACTAAAATTACTGCTGGGGGGAAATTCACTAAGGCAGGGAGCAACTCTACTCCAAAACAGGACCTCTTCCAGGTATTGGTCAGGATGATCAATATTGTCAGTTAATTGAACAATCAATCTGTCCGTTTTTTTTTATTTTTTGTGCAGCCAGGAATTTACATTCTTACAATCATTGAAATGTTAGTTTATTATTCATCGTAGTAGTTGGAGGAAATATCGATACAGTTACATATCGCATATTATTTTGGATGGTATTATGTCGATACTTTGACTCGCAAGTACTAATTGGTGGTATCTGTGCCAAAACTCAGGTATTTTTCATCCTATAGCAAGTTCTCCATATTCTTTTTAAATGTTGAGTCGACATGTTTTCAGCACTTTTCTTTCCATGACTGATTTAAAACAAATTTTCTCATGCTCTTTTGTCTGTCTGCAGCAGACATACACTGAGTATACCGAAAATTAGGAACACCTTACTATTATGGAGTTGTACCCCCCCCCCCCCTTGACCTCAAAACAGCCTCAGTTTGTCAGGGCATGGACTCTACAAGGTGTCGAAAGCACAGGGATGCAGGCCCAACAACGCTTCCCACGGTTGTCAAGTTGGCTGGATGTCCTTTGGGTAGTGGACCATTCTTGATATGCATGGGAAACTGTTGACCGTAAAAACAGTAGCGTTGCAGTTCTTGACAAGAACTGGGGCGTCTGGTACCTACTACCATACCCCGTTCAAAGGCACTTAAATCTTTTGTCTTGCCCAATCACCCTCTGAATGGCACACACATACAATCCATGTCTCTATTGTCTCAAGACTTAAAAATCCTTCTTTAACCTGTCTCCTCCTTTTCATCTACTCTGTTTGAAGTGGACTTAACAAGTGACATCAATAAGGGATCATAGTTTTCACCTGGATTAACCTGGTCAGTCTGTCATGGAAAGAGCAAGTGTTCTTAATGTATTATAGACTCAGTGAGCAGTATGTTTCAAACATTAAATTGCAATAAAATCACAGTATTGAATCGCAATACATATAGAATCGTGAGAATCGCAATACTTATCGTATCGGCACCTAAGTATCGTGTTAATACACTGCTCAAAACAATAAAGGGAACACTTAAAACAACACAATGTAACTCCAAGTCAATCACACTTCTGTGAAATCAAACTGTCCACTTAAGAAGCAACACTGATTGACAATACATTTCACATGCTGTTGTGCAAATGGAATAGACAACAGGTGGAAATTATAGGCAATAAGCAAGACACCCCCAATAAAGGAGTGGTTTTGCAGGTGGTGACCACAGACCACTTCTCAGTTCCTATGCTTCCTGGCTGATGTTTTGGTCACTTTTGAATGCTGGCGGTGCTTTCACTCTAGTGGTAGCATGAGACGGAGTCTACAACCCACACAAGTGGCTCAGGTAGTGCAGCTCATCCAGGATGGCACATCAATGCGAGCTGTGGCAAGAAGGTTTGCTGTGTCTGTCAGCGTAGTGTCCAGAGCATGGAGGCTCTACCAGGAGACAGGCCAGTACATCAGGAGACGTGGAGGAGGCCGTAGGAGGGCAACAACCCAGCAGCAGGACCGCTACCTCCGCATTTGTGCAAGGAGGAGCAGGAGGAGCACTGCCAGAGCCCTGCAAAATGACCTCCAGCAGGCCACAAATGTGCATGTGTCTGCTCAAACGGTCAGAAACAGACTCCATGAGGGTAGTATGAGAGCCCGACGTCCACAGGTGGGGGTTGTGCTTACAGCCCAACACCGTGCAGGACGTTTGGCATTTGCCAGAGAACACCAAGATTGGCAAATTCGCCACTGGCGCCCTGTGCTCTTCACAGATGAAAGCAGGTTCACACTGAGCACATGTGAGACGCCGTGGATAACGTTCTGCTGCCTGCAACATCCTCCAGCATGACCGGTTTGGTGGTGGGTCAGTCATGGTGTGGGGTGGCATTTCTTTGGGGGGCCGCACAGCCCTCCATGTGCTCGCCAGATGTAGCCTGACTGCCATTAGGTACCGAGATGAGATCCTCAGACCCCTTGTGAGACCATATGCTGGTGCGGTTGGCCCTGGGTTCCTCCTAATGCAAGACAATGCTAGACCTCATGTGGCTGGAGTGTGTCAGCAGTTCCTGCAAGAGGAAGGCATTGATGCTATGGACTGGCCTGCCCGTTCCCCAGACCTGAATCCAATTGAGCACATCTGGGACGTCATGTCTCGCTCCATCCACCAACGCCACGTTGCACCACAGACTGTCCAGGAGTTGGCGGATGCTTTAGTCCAGGTCTGGGAGGAGATCCCTCAGGAGACCATCCGCCACCTCATCAGGAGCATGCCCAGGCGTTGTAGGGAGGTCATACAGGCACGTGGAGGCCACACACACTACTGAGCCTCATTTTGACTTGTTTAAAGGACATTACATCAACGTTGGATCAGCCTGTAGTGTGGTTTTCCACTTTAATTTTGAGTGTGACTCCAAATCCAGACCTCCATGGGTTGATAAATTGGATTTCCATTGATTATTTTTGTGTGATTTTGTTGTCAGCACATTCAACTATGTAAAGAAAAAAGTATTTAATAAGATTATTTCATTCATTCAGATCTAGGATGTGTTATTTTACTGTTCCCTTTATGTTTTTGAGCAGTGTATGTCTTGAGGTCCCTGGCAATTCTCAGCCCTACAGTACATTGTAGTAGTCTAAATGCAGTTGGTCTGGCTCAGCGCATGCTGCCTCAGCTTATCCAAGAGTCACGATCTCTGCAACAGGAGGTGGAGGGAAAGTGTGTGTCTGCTTCTTTTCTGAATGTGTCTGTTTCTGTTGTCCCAGGATGAAGCGGAGACGACCCCCAAAGCTCACAAAGATAAATCCCTGGATGCCAGCCTGTTTGACGACAACGTTGACATCTTTGCTGATTTGACGGCCACTTCGAAACCAAAAGAGAAGAAGTCCAAGAAGGCGGAGACTAAATCCATATTTCATGATCATATGGGTGGGTGTTTGCGGAGCACATATTTCAGAATATCTTGCATTGTTTGTTGTTCCTCTAACTTTCAACATGCACGTTGAAATTTACCACAGACAAATATAGGCATACGTACACACACATTCTTACAATGCCATTGCCACCAGGTTGAACTGAAACATCTACTGGACATGCTCTCTCTCTGTACAGATGACGTCTTCTCTCCCAGCACTGTGAAGCCAATGGCCAAGCAGCCTCCATCCAAGTCCAAGAAAAGCCCTCCCTCCCAGGACACCAGTGCAGCGGACGACTTGGGCAACATCTTCGACGACCCTCTCAATGCTCTGGGTGGGAACTGAACCGTGGACTGTTCCTGATGAACTAAAACTTTGTGTCCCAAATGGCACCGTATTCCCTAGATGGTTCATTAATTTTGACCAGGGCTCATAGTGCACACCCTATGTGGGGAATAGCGTGCCTTTTGGGATGCAGTCTCTAACTGTTCAATTGTGCAGAAAACTTTGTTGTTTTGGAGGACAGAAAAAGGTGTTGGAGATATTAACACTGTTCTTATAGAGACTATTTCTATATAGAGACTATTTCTATAAAAACAATCCATCGATCGGCATGACCTCGGATGGAAATTTAAACCCAGGATAAAGGGGATGATTCTGATACTCATCTCTGATTGATAACAAGTAACTATTTGTCTTTATTTCATGTCCATGGTAGCAGCACTTAGCCATCATTAGGCCAGCTGCTAATAAAGAGGTAGTTGAGTTCTGGGTATGTGGTTTGGCATTGCCATTCTGAGATTACATGTCGCCATCGGGCTGTGCCATATCACCGTTATGAAATCATTGTTTTTGTTTTTCAATTAATATGAAATTGTTACATTTGTTAACTTTGCCTGTGATAAATGACAATAGATTATTTTTTTTAAAGAATTAAAATAATATTTTGCTAAATTTAAAATGTGTGTGCTGAGTTTGTTTCTAAGATCTCCAGCACGACGTTAAAGTCTCTTGTTAAGATGATGAATCGTGGAATTACTAATGCAGCTAAAAGAGGAACATGGCCGTTACTCAGATCCACTGTGACTCCATTTACACGGTTCCTTCCCTTTTATAACAATTCTACTAATACCAATACAAATAAGATTCACTGCCATCTCTAATCAACTTTTAAATGTTGACTAACTGCACTGGTGCATTTAGAGGATTCTGCTACATTTTATAATAATAAGGAACATCTATATTTTGATCAATTCAAATCTATCACTGATGATATTTTAAGTTTTAATGTCATGCTCAAGTACAATGACATGCCTTTCTTGCAAACTCAAAACCCATCAATGTAATGCTAAAAATAAGATTAGAAAAAACAGATTAAATATGTCAGCAGACTATGTACAGGGTCAGTTCCAGTACCATATTTACAATGTGCAGGGATGCTGGATCGCTAGAGGTAGATAATGTATGTATGTAGGCAGGTAGCCTAGTGGTTAGAGCGTTGGACTAGTAACCGAAAGGTTGCAAGATCGAATCCCCGAGCTGACAAAGTAAAAATCTGTCGTTCTGCCCCTGAAGAAGGCAGTTAACCCACTGTTCCTCGGCCGCCATTGAAAATAAGAATTTGTTCAATACTGACTTGCCTAGTTAAATAAAGGTAATTAAAATATGGGTAAGATGACATCAGGATATATGATTAAGAGTAGCAGCATATGATGATTTATGTGTTTGTGTGTAGAGTCTATAAATGTATGTGCATATTGTTTGCGAGCAAATTATGACGTGTATGTGTTGGAGTATCAGTGTGTGTAACTGTAGGGCCCTGTGAGTGTGTATAGAGACAGTGCAAAATAAGAATAAAATACATTGGTCAACTCAGTCCCAGCCATTTAGTTAGCTATTTAACAGTCTTATGGCATGGGGATAGAAGCTGTTCAGCAGTCTGTTGGTGTCAGAATTGATTCACCAGTACCGCTTGCCGTGCGGAAGCACAGAGGACAGTCCATGTCTCTGGTGGTTGTAGTCTTTAATGATTTTCCGGACCTTCCATTCACACCGCCTGATAGAGAACCAGTGGAGACCCATCATTCAGGGCTTTGCCCCACACATTTTTAGCAACATGTTTTGCATGTTATTTTGACATTCATACGTGTCACATATCAGTTTGCAAACAATGTAAAAAGTATATAAACTCAGCAAAAAAGAAATGTCCCTTTTTCAGGAGCTTGTCTTTCAAAGATAATTTGTAAAAATCCAAATAACTTCACAGATCTTCATTGTAAAGGGTTTAAACAGTTTTCCATGGTTGTTCAATGAACCATAAACAATTAATGAACATGCACCTGTGGAACGGTCGTTAAGCCACTAATAGCTTACAGACGGTAGGAAATTAACTTAGGACTTTAAAGACTTTAAAGAGGCCTTTCTAATGACTCTGAAAAACCCCAAAAGAAAGATGCCCAGGGTCCTTGCTCATCTGCGTGAACATGCCTTAGGCATGCTGCAAGGAGGCATGAGGACTGCAGATGTGGCGAGGGCAATAAATTGCAATGTCTGTACTGTGAGATGACAGCACTACAGGGAGACAGGACGGACAGCTGATTGTCCTCACAGTGGCAGACCACGTGTAACAACACCTGCACAGGATCTGTACATCCAAACATCACACCTGTGGGATAGGTACAGGATGGCAACAACTGTCCGAGTTACACCAGGAACGCACAATCCCTCCATCAGTGCTCAGACTGTCAACAATAGGCTGAGAGAGGCTGGACTGAGGGCTTGTAGGCCTGTTGTAAGGCAGGTCCTCACCAGACATCACCGGCAACAACGTCGCCTATGGGCACAAACCCACCGTCGCTGGACTAGACTGGACTGGCAAAAAGTGCCCTTCACTGAAGAGTTGCGGTTTTGTCTCACCAGGGGTGATGGTCGGATTCGCATTTATTGTTGAAGGAATGAGCGTTACACCGAGGCCTGTACTCTGGAGCGGGATCGATTTGGAGATGGAGGGGTCCGTCATGGTCTGGGGCGGTGTGTCACAGCATCATCGGACTGAACTTGTTGTCATTGCAGGCAATCTCAATGCTGTGCATTACAGGGAAGACATCCTCCTCCCTCATGTGGTACACTTCCTGCAAACTCATCCTGACATGACCCTCCAGCATGACAATGCCACCAGCCATACTGCTCGTTCTGTGCGTGATTTCCTGCAAGACAGGAATGTCAGTGTTCTGCCATGGCAAACGAAGAGCCCGGATCTCAATCCCATTAGGCACGTCTGGGACCTGTTGGATTGGAGGGTGAGGGCTAGGGCCATTACCCCCCAGAAATGTCCGGGAACTTGCAGGTGCCTTGGTGGAAGAGTGGGGTAACATCTCACAGCAAGAACTGGCAAATCTGGTGTAGTCCATGAGGAGGAGATGCATTGCAGTACTTAATGCAGCTGGTGGCCACACCAGATACTGACTGTTATTTTAGATTTTGACCCCCCCCATTTGTTCAGAGACACATTATTCCATTTCTAATAGTCACATGTCCGTGGAACTTGTTCAGTTCATGTCTTAGTTGTTGAATCTTACGTTCGTACAAATATTTACACATGTTAAGTTTGCTGAAAATAAACACAGTTGACAGTGAGAGGACGTTTCTTTTTTTGCTGAGTTTATATCATTGAGTAAATAAAATAATACAAACGTGGTCTCTTTTTTGTTTTCTTGAGTAAGGCAGCTCCAAAATGCAGGTGTTTCAGCCTAGCTCGGTGCTTTCTTTAGTGGTGGGGCAATCAAGCAGAAAATATGGAGCTCAGTGTTCTGTCACTCATGAGGACACTATGTCACCTCCAAGTAAGGGTAGAGCTAGAAAATTCTAGCCCCTTGGGTGCTGCCATAGAGTTACATTAGAAGTCCCCATCCAAGAAGGCTCAAGATCATTGACCACAGATAAAATGAGGTCAAATCACATTATGTCAACATCATACTTTCAAAATCTTAGCTAGCAGTTCCCATTATGAATGAAGTCGACAATCTACTGGCAAATCATTTTTAATCCTTGTCATATGAAGAGAAATAATGAAGAGAAATTATAGATAAAACGTATCTATAGATAAAACGTAAATTGACTCAAGGTGAGTCAACTTAATGATGGTGTTGTAGTCGTGTATGGCAGGAGGGGACTAAGCACACACCTCTGAGGGGCCCCTGTGCGAGAGTCAGCATGGCAGAGGGGATGTTGCCTGGAAGTCCAGGATCCAGCTGCAGAGGGAGGTGTTCAGTCCCATGGTCCTAAGATTGGTGATGAGCTTGGAGGGGACAATGGTGCTGAACGCTGGGCTGTAGTCAATGAACAGCATTCTCACATTGATATTCGTCTTATCTAGGTAGGTGAGGGCAGTGTGGAGTGCAATTGACATTGTTGTCTATTGATCTGTTGGGGCGGTATGCAAATTGGAGTGTGTCTAGCCTTTCAAAGCACTTCATGATTACAGATGTGAGTGCTACAGGGCGTTAGTCATTGTGGTGTTAGTCATTGTGGCATGAAGCCTTAGAGTTTATGATTGCTTAAAGAGAACTTGTACACTTCCAGTTATTCAAATGTAGAGAGACAACCGTTTGCATTATTCCATGAAAGGTTAGTTTGTTGGGCTATCAGTATCTTTGTCACTCTGAAGCCAGTGTTCTTGTTGTAGCAGAAGGGTCAGTCTCTGTGACCAAACAATATTGGTCCCGTCTCTGTGTACTCCTCATTGGTTCACCTAGACTTTTCACGTTGCGTCATAGGATGCCTTTGTTGTCAATCAAGAGAGTCACAATGGGCTGGTTCAGGAGTCTCCTGTTTTCTGACAGGTGAGATGAGTAGAGTTCACGAAAACCGAAAGGTTTACCAATCTATCACAGTTCATGGGCAATAAGGGCAGCTTTCAGGCTTTCCTTTTTATATTTAAGCATGAAGATAAGCAGACCCTTTTGATTCTAATCTACAATGTCGAATCTGAAGAGGAGAGTATGCGTAGCAGTTTGCTAGCCAACCATCGACCCAAGCAAGGTAGCCATTGTTTGGGTTGCTAAAGTGGTTAGCTCGCTAGCTAGCGAGCTAACTAGTTCTAGCTAGCTAGTCGCAACATATTTAGTTAGATTAACGAACTTGCTAGCTAGCTAAATAATGAATGCATTTAGTTTTCTACTACTGTCTTTCATTTGTGCTATTTTATTGTTTCAAGCTAGCTAACATACGGAGTGTTTGTAGTCTTGGGACGACAGACAGTTGTTCATCGCCGGTGCACTCTTGCCAGCTAGTCTTGGGATGCTGTTAAGGTGAGTTCAAAACGCTAGGGTTTCTGGTGAGACAGAGAGAGAAAAGCGTGCAGTCTGGTCGTGTATTAACTAGCTAGCTTTGAAGTTAACATCCTTGTGTAACCATGTAAGCCATGTGTAACAAACAAGCCACTGATAAAGGCAAGATTAAGACCCTTTGTTTTCACGATTGACACACATTTAGGGCAGCTGACTGAAATGGTATAATATAGCCTTAAACATTGGGAATAAAAATTAGTGTTGGTGTGAAAGGGATCTCTAGTTGTTTTCCTATCAATCAGCCCACAACTTTACATTTGCATGCTTTTAAAATTAAATGTTACTGCAGTCACATAAAATACAGGTTAACTGTATTGCAGAGAGCTGTCTGTGTGTTTGACACAACATACTCCTCCCAATGGCTTTATATAGGCTAACAGCTGACTATATTGCAGCCAGGAGCTGTGGCCTGGGCCTTGCTCTCTGCAGAATGTTTCATGAAGGTGCTTATAAAGATTTACACTTGTCACTTCCATTGTACTGTAATTTCTTGATCTAGACTATTGCTCTCTCATATAGACCTAGGCCTATTTAAGGTGAGAGAGTTGGTGACATTTCAGTGTGTGTCTTGGTGTGAGAATATTTTAATACGCATTTCTTCCGAATGACATAATGGAATACTTTGCATTCTGCTCACTAGTATTAACAGAGGGGGTTAGGCCCCCTTACATAATGTAGGACCTAGATGTTTCATGTTGATTGTTTGTTGTCAGGGAAGTACAGGACTCCTTTCCTACCAGGTTCATACAGGTGTGTCAACTCCACCCTTCCTTCCCAACTTATTTTTTTATTTAACCTTTATTTAAATAGGGAAGACAGTTCTTATTTACAATGACGGCCTACCCCGGCCAACCCTAACCACGCTGGGCCAATTGTGAGACTCCCAATCACGGCCGGTTGTGATACAGCTTGGAATCAAACCAGGGCCTGTAGTGATGCTTATAGCATTGAGATGCAGTGCCTTAGACTGCTACGCCACTCAGAATCGCTGTTTGTTTTTCTCTTTTGCCTCATGGTGTCTTGTGTATGAGGAACAGAGACGGATGACCTTGGACTTAGAAGAAAGGTCAAGGTACTGAGACCTCTCTCTCCACAGCTTGGGGCTTCCTGCATGATGTGTTACCGTGGTGACAACAGAGAACACCCATCCCCCTCTCCCTTCCCCTGGGCCGCCGCCCCTCCCACACCCCCCTCCCCCTAAAGCAGTCCTGACCTCACCAAGATGTCGGACAGAAAGGAGCCGCCTATCTATAACGACGACAGTGTGGGGACCTTCCAGTACAAGTTGCCATTCTACGAGACCATGGAGCTGTTCATCGAAACGTTGACGGGGACCTGCTTTGAGCTGCGTGTCTCGCCCATCGAGACAGTCATCTCTGTCAAGGCCAAGATCCAGAGGCTGGAAGGTACAGTATATAACAGTACAGTAGTGACTTTTCCTGACCCAGCATGTTGGCTACAAGGCTATACTGTTTCCCCTTCCTTTACTTAAGCAGGATAGGCTCCCTCCCTGTCTAACACTGTCTGGTGAAATGCGACCTGAAAAATGGCCAATTGAAAATGATGTATGAATATTAATAAGCTCAGACTTAATGCAATACTAATCCTGGCTGCCTAGAATAAGAAACTATAAAGAGAGACGTGGATTTTCACCTTACACAGAAGATGAGCCAAGCAATACAAAATACATTTCTAAGCCAAGAAGAGGGATGGATACAAATGTATTCCATTGCAAATAATGGCTTTCTGTTTTAGTAGAAACATTTATATCCTCACAGCATCAGACTTCGTATATCACCCTGCTCCTCCGGCCAAGCAGACAAAGGCTCTGGCTAGTTGGCTTTCCACACACACGTTAAACCTTATTTAATCCAAGCACTTTTCTTTAATCATTTATTCGGCCTCATCCTCCGTCCGTCTTCCTTGAGAGCTCGATAGAGCACTGCACGTTTGGGATATTAAAGGCCCCAAACGGCCTCATCAATCCAGCCACGGCTGAGCTGAGCTGGGCCTGGTGAGGTGGGAGGCTCTGGGAGCCAGTGTGTTTAGTAGTGATGAAGTACAGCTGGGGGGATGGAGGCGTTCGGGAGAGGAACATCGTGTGCGTCCCAAATGGCATCCTATTCCCTATATAGTACACTACTTTTTACCAGGGCCCATAGGGGAATAGGGTGCCATTTGGGATGCTGTTTGTGTGTAGAGTGATGGCGGTTGTAAAAAAACAACAACAACAAAAAAAAAATAGGCGTTTATGATGCAGCTATGCATGTTCTTCCTCAGGTTTTAATATTGTACGACAGCCTATCGGGAGAGGCAGAGGGGAGTCAATGTGTTCTCTACGGTTGTCACTTGGTTGTCAGTGGTGTGGTAAATGGTACCAGTAACTGAATCTGTGGACACTGATACAAATCATGTTCCTATTTAATACTATTGCTATGGCTTTTTATACACAATGCTCTTTAAGAATCTTTATAGTTTCTGTCCACATATGTTCAAACTTTTATTTAGTTATCAACAATAGCCATTATTTGACTAATGCTCTAAGATAATTGACAGGATCATGCAATATCTTACAATATTGATCACCACAAATTGGCTTTGTACAGTTCAAGATGACGCACAGCTTGGTAAAAGCGTAAATCCCTTGCAGCTCTTGCTTACCACTTGCTTCAGTGGTAGGCCTACCTCCCAAGCCTTGCTTAATTTTTTTATCCTTTAATTATAGCCATTTATCTCCTTTCAACTGCAGTGTGATTTACAGGAAGCTCAGGTTTGAGATAGCTAACAGGCACTAGTGCTGACAACAGAGAGGTGAAAGTCTCTAGCTGAGATTGACAAACAATTCTGTCAGGAGACAGACTCTTTGAACTACTCTGGATGCATCTCAGTAGTCTACAGTAGCCTCCTGTTTGTCTCCTCATCCTACTCTTACTGATCTGAAAATAGGTTGGAAGTAGACTATCATTAGATAGTAGATGCCTATCATTTCCATAGCGATGCAACCATGCCTAGATTCCCTGGGCTAAGGTGTTCTATTTGTTGTATTTCTTTGTCTTGCTCCCTATCTGAGGATGTTTGTGGTTCTACTTGTTTTATTTCTACCTCTCTCTCTGCGTGTTGTGCTCTTCTGCAGTCAGTCAGTGGGGGGTGTGTTAGTCAGGGCTGCTGTCGGGGGGAGTCCTCTGTCCTCAAGTACCCCAGCATGGTTGTAGAGCAGGGATGGGCATGCGGCCCCATTTTTGAAGGGCCTTGGATTGCATTTTTTTGTTTGGGGGGTGGGGGACTTTTTCGGGGTTCTAAACTTACTGTTGCGAAGTAGAATAGTAGAATACACAAGGTGAAATTTGGTTGTGCGCCAACAGTTTCTCTTAAAGTATACTAGTCACTGATAGCCACTCAATTAGCCCATGTCAGCAAACATTAGTCTAACGGCCAGCTATCTAAACTTGTATTAATCAAGGTCGAGATGGAGTTTGTTAGTCAGTCTCACTCAGGTATCATTAAAAACGGCAAACATTTATCTCCACCCTATGGCAAAACGTGTAGAATTGCAGAAAATGAACACTAAAATCAAAAAATGTTCATGAAACGAGTTATAAAATTCTAAATCTTCTCTCCAACCCCATGGCAAAATGTGTGTAATTGTAGCAAACTAGCTTTTAAACAGCAACATTTTCTCTATACCCCATGGTGAAATGTGTTGAATTGCACAAAATTAACTTTATTAATTTCTCTCCGGGGGGGGGGGGGGGGGGGTCAACGGCGGCACCTCATGATGAGTTTGTATTTTTAGTGGCCACCACCCCATCAAAGGTTCCAATCTCTGCTGTAGAGAGAAGGAAGAGAAGTCACAACTCAAGTACCTTAGTATGGTTGTAGAGTGAGGGAAGAGAGTACTCTTGCCTGTTTATGCACTGCAGGTGTCATGCTCTCTAGTTATGCCAAGCTTATCTGCGTGAGATGTCAATGTGTGAGGGTTTTCACGCTGACGTCAAGTGCTAGTGTCTGATGGTCTTCAGAGAAAAGTTTGCCTTGTGGCCTGAGTCTGTCTTTAGCATGCTATGTCCTGTAGGGGGCATGAGTGAGTCATCTTGCTGGTCTGTGGTGAACTAATAAACAATAACACTTAGACTTCTACCTTTTAGTTTATACATCTTATACACATTTTACAGACACAATAGATATATTTTGTTTGTTTTTAGTCCTTCCTCTATTCCTGATGTCCATCTAGTTTGATTTCTATTTGTAACTGCTATTTCACAACATTTCTGAACCCCATTTTACAGACCCCATATGTTTTACATTGGTTCTTGTTATTAGTCCTTCCTTCAGCTCCATTCTACCCCTCCCATCTATCTCTCAACACTATCCATTTTGGATTTCTATTTGCCATATATGTTTTAACTGTGCTGTGATGCTTGACAGAAGTACTGAACCTTTCTATTCTCATAGCTTCTACAGATTGTAAATTAAAAATAAAGATTTTTGCTAAAATAATTATTATATTATTGATTGATTGACTATGGCTTTTCAAATCACCCAGTATTGCTATCTGCAGCGTTAATTCTAGGCAAATGTTGCAATTCTTAAGCCATTCCTGGACCTGTGACCAAAAACGAGCTACATATGGACAATACCAAAATAAATGATCAAATTACTCTGCCTCCACACAGCAGAATCCGCAGAGCTGGGAAGATTGAATCCCCCATATATATAACATTCTATTGGTTGCAAGAATTTTGTATAGTCATTTAAATTGAAAAATTAGAAGTTTTGAATCCGCCGTTGTTTTGCGTATCAATTCATAAACCATGTGCCATGGAATCGGTACATCGAAAATCTCTTCCGAACTATTTAGCAATTTATATGGCACAGCTGTCAGTTTTTTGGTCCTTAAGTTAAATTGGTATATGTTTTTATTTATCACACTTTTCTTTAACCATTTATGTTCTTTAATACAGGGCCGTCATACAAGTTCTTTTACTTTTTTCTCCTTCTACTTGCTTCTTCCATTTTTGTGGTAATGCTGCAATTAGTTGGTTGTAATTTTGGGTAGAGCAGACATTTCCATATGTCTGTGTTAGCTGCATGTGTGACAACTCCAACAATCCTATTTATGATATCATTCACTAAAATTATACCTTTATTAAATAGTATATTTGAGTTCAACCACAATATTTGTTGTATTATTTGTTCTGTCTTTTCAGGTGGATGAAACTGAAATTGCAACCAACTTTCTAAGGCTTGTTTAAAAAATAACTATTTTGGAGATTATTTCCTTTTCTAACAACTGAAAGTGAGCAGGTGTAATCTGAATAAAGGGAAAAAGGCCATTCTTGAAGATAGGATGAGACATTCCTACCAATTTACTAGAGAGCCAGTTTGGATTTAAGTATAACTTTTGTTTGACTGATGCCTTTAGTGAGAGGTCCAATGCTTTAATATTTTCTGCCCTCCGAATTCATATTCGTTATATAAATAGGCCCTTTTAATTTTGTCTGGCTTGCCATTCCAAATAAAATTGAATCTTTTTTGTTCATATAATTTAAAAAGCAGGTCACTAGGTGTAGGCAAAACCATAAGCGAATAGGTCAACTGTGATATGACTAAAGAGTTAATCAGGGTGATTTTTCCACAAATAGACAGGTATTTTCCTTTCCATGGTAGCAAGATCTTATCTATTTGTAACTTTTTATAAAATTGTATTGGAGTGAGATCATTTCTTTCTTTTGGGATTTGTATACCAAGTATGTCCACATCTCCGTCAGACCATTTAATTGGTAAACTACATGGTAATGTAAAATTTGCAATTTTTTGTGATCCAATACGTAATATCACTTATCATCATTTGGTTTAAAAAATATATTTCACCTTTTTATTTAACCAGGTAAGCTAGTTGAGAACAAGTTCTCATTTACAACTGCGACCTTATTAAATATTAACGCATTTGACCTCTCACTAAAGGTATCAGTCAAACAAAAGTTATACTTAAATCCAAACTGCAACCAGAGAGGATTGCAAAGGTATCTAGATCTTCTATGAGGCCGTGGAGAGATTCTAATTGTGGTTTTAAAAGAAAATATGAATCAGCGTACAATGACACCTTAGTTTTTAAGCCACAGATTTCTAATTCCTTAATATTATTGTTTGATCTCATTTTAACAGCTAACATTTTGACGGCAATAATAAATAGATATGCCGATAGTGGATAACCTTGTTTTACTCCTCAAGATAGTTTAAACTTTCTGAGATGTAGCCATTATTTACTGTTTTACACCTAGGGTTACTATACATAACTTTAACCCATTTTATAAGAGATTCCCCAAAATGTAAATATTCTAGGCATTTATATATACACTCCAGTCATACTTTATCAAAAGCCTTTTCAAAATCAACTATGAAAACCAGGGCTGGTGTCCCTGATATTTCATAGTATTCTATTGTTTCCAGTACCTGTCTTATATTATCTCCAATGTATTGTCCATGTAAAAAAACCTGTCTGATTAGGATGAATAATATCTGACAATAGTTTTTTAATTCTATGCGCCAAGCATTTTGCTAGGATTTTTGTATCACAACACTGAAGTGTAAGAGGTCTCCAATTTTTTTTAAATGGACTTGATCTTTATATATACCACTTGGGTCCTGTTTCTTTAATAATGATATCAGACCTTCTTGTTGCGTGTCTGATAATCTACCATTTATATAGAAGTGGTTAAAACATGCTATTAATGGTCCTCTGAGTATATCAAAAAAAGTTTTGTATACTTCCACTGGTATGACATTCAGCCCTGGAGTTTTCCCAGCCTTAAAGGCTTTAATTGCATCAAGCAGTTCCTCCTCTGTAATTTGGCCTTCACATGAGTCTTTCTGTACAGATGTTAATTTTACATTATTATTAGGAAATAAATCCATACAATTAGTTTGTTAGTGGAGATGGAGGCGACTGAAACTTAAACTTAAAGTACTTTACTTCCTCTTTCAAAATATCATTCGGTGAATCGTGCGTGACTCCATTTGTAACAATTTTCAATACATTTGTTTTGGTAGCATTTCTATATAGAAGATTTAAATATTATTTGGTGCATTTTTCCCCATATTCCATCCAGTTCGCTTTATTTTTATAATATATTACCCTTGATCTTTCTTGAATAAGTTCCTCCATTTCTTTTTGTTTTTCCTCGAACTTATTCTGTGCCTCCTATGCGTTTATATTTTTGTTCAGTGTTGTTAGAACTGGTTTTCTATGACTCAGCCTCCCACTGGATGGAGCCAGAGACACGTTTATTCAACAGAGAAGCCTCTGAGTGTCCTAGAACTGTCTTTTTTTGTGTTCTGACTTAGAAAATGGTGGGAAATTCATAAAACAAGTAATATAATGTAATCTTATGAGGATACTGAATAAGATTATATTGACGGGGTACCTGATCCAAGTTCAGCACTCCTACTCTGAAATGCTTTGTGAATATGGCCTCTGTAGTGTCGTCACTTTCTGGCCATACTAGAAATGATGGAAGTATGTTTCTTCTTGCCTGGCTACCCACACTCCTTGCTAAGGTCAAAAATTACGCCACGCCTACGGACGTTAGTTTCTTCTCCGCAATGAGTCTGGAGCCGAGTACCTCCCCGATTTCACCAGATGCGAACACATTCGGGACTTTCTGATTGGTCCACAAACTGATGGGTTGCGCCAGAACATGTGTGGGTATTGCAGCGGTTTTAAAATGTTATTGGCTTTGATACTCTTGATTGGTTAGAGATTATCCAACCGCTGATGGCCTTTGTTTTGTACAATGCCCCTTGTCACCACAGACGACTTCAATGATGGCAGTCTCAGATTAAAAGTATGTAGCGATTGACAGAGCAGCGGACGAATTGAGTTGTCAGGCTATGTTTTTTTTATTTACCTTTATTTTTATTTACCTTTATACCTTTATTTAACTAGGCAAGTCAGTTAAGGACAAATTCTTCTTTACAATGACGGCCTACCAAAAGGCCACCTGCGGGGATGAGGTCTGGGATTAAAAATAAAATAAAAGGAAAATATAGGACAAAACACACAAGACAAGAGACAACACTACATAAAGAGACCTAAGACAACACAGCATGGCAGCAACACAAAACTTTTTTTTTACCCCCTTTTTCTCCCCAATTTCGTGTTATCCAGTAGTTACTGTCTTGTTTCATCGCTGCAACTCCCGTACGGACTCGAGAGGCGACGGTCAAGAGCCATGCGTCCTCTGAAACACAACCCAACCAAGCCGCACTGCTTCTTAACACAGCGTGCATCCAACCCGGAAGCCAACCGCACCAATGTGTTGGAGGAAACACCGTACACCTAGCGACCTGGTCAGCGTGCACTGCGCCCGGCCCGCCACAGGAGTTGCTAGTGCGCGATGAGACAAGGATATCCCTGCCGGCCAAACCCTCCCTAACCTGGATGACGCTAGGCCAATTGGTCGTGGCCGGCTGCGACAGAGCCTGGGCTCGAACCCAGAGTCTGTGGTGGCACAGCTAGCACTGCAATGCAGAGCCTTAGACCACTGCGACACCCGGGAGGCCTGGTTTAACATTAGAGACAACAATAAAAATAAAAAAACATCTAGCCGCTCGAGAGCACCCTTACCTGCCAATCTATAAATTACGTCTCCGTAATCTAGATTGGGTTGGATGATTATCTGAATCAGGGTTAGTTTAGCAAAAGGAGTAAAAGAGGAGCTATTACGATAGTCTAGATTTTTAAGCCTGCATCTTTGTTATGTGCTGAGAGAAGAACAGTTTACTGTCTAGCCATATTCCCAAGTACTTGTATGAGGTGACTACCTTCTTTCTCTGCTTTACTTTCTGACCACACAAGTTAGTTGATTTCTCAGTGTGTTGTAGTACTTTTGTTCATGGATGTTCTGTACTGTAATTCGTCCTGTGTGGTGAGCCTAAAATATTGGTGGAAATGAGAGGGGTGTTCTGTACGGTAATTCCTTACTTGGTTATGAGGTTGGAGGAAGAGTGAGATCTTGTGTAAACTCACCTCTGTCTGTTCTGTCGTCTTGCTCGCTCTCTCGTGCCCCCCCCCCCAGGTATCCCTGTTGCCCAGCAACACCTGATCTGGAACAACTTGGAGCTGGAGGATGAGTACGGTCTGCATGATTACAGGTGAGTTTAACTAGGTCGTGTTCATTTGGCACCTAACTGAATGAAACTGTGAGGGGCTACCTGGACTAAGTAAGAGTAGTTCATTTTACCTTTCTGTTCCAAAGCATTTTAAAATGTTTCCTGTTACGTGCCCTAATTAACACAACCCTATTCACAACCCTTATTTAAAAAAAAAAATCTGGTCAGTTAACTGGGACCTATTTTCATATATAGCAATGCCCTGTAAACGAACCATAAACTTTGATCTTGTAATTAGTGGTTAATTGAAATTAGTGAAGTGGAGGACTTGACTATATGCTTTGACATGAACTCCCCTTGTAGTAAATACATTTTCTCCCCAAGCCCTGATATCAATGAACCAAAGATGCCAAATTGGCTACAGTCACATATTGAATGTGTTTGTGAGTTGTCAGTTTTATTAGATACAGACCCAGTCTATAGATTGCAGATGGTGGTTGCGTCATGAATGCTTGTCGCTTAATTTTCCACATGAGCGGTCCCCGGTGAGGTTTAGTTAGGTCTGAGTAACAACAAAACATCCTTTTGAAGTCTGAGAAATGGAGGGCGAGAGTGGGTGGATTTGTATTAAACGGACGTTCCGTTTGAATTCCAATGGAATTCCCAGATGTGTGTATAAGTTCATCTGGAGCGCAGACTGACTGAGGAACGATGTTTGTTCCGGAATAATTGTCGTTTTCACAGTCAATGTTTTTTGGGCACCAAATGTAAGAAAACCAACTGAAACAGGGAAAGACTACCTGGAAATGCATATTTTGTTTTTTTTGATAATGATGGTATGTTTTCCGCTGCGTGCCCTAATGAACACCACCCGTGCCTGAACGATCAAGCTAGCTGTAAGGCAAAGCAATACGATGATAGCTTAACCGATCCTTCCAAAGGACTTGGGACAGCTTCAACATAATTGCTGACATTTATCTTGTCTGTCTATTTGTGTTTCTGCAGTATTGCTGAGGGCTGTACTCTGAAACTGGTGCTAGCCATGAGAGGAGGACCAATCAACACCAGGAGAGGTAGGTAGCTAGGAGGAGATGTGTTGGGATTTCTCTGCCTTCACTGCTGTACTCCCATAAGTATTCACACACAGTAAATTCACCTCTTCTAGTCCTGTAAGCCTCTGTAGCAACATGTTGATTTGATGAACACTGCCCTAACAGTCTCGACTCTCATCCTAATGTCCATGAAGTGATTGGTTGGTTCTTTCTCTTGGGCAGTGTCCATGAAAGACTTGGTGGCTGGCTGACTTGGTGGCTGGCTGACTGGGTGGCTGGCTGACTGGCTGACTGGCTGGCTGACTGGCTGACTGAGTGGCTGGCTGGCTGACTGAGTGGCTGGCTGGCTGACTGAGTGGCTGGCTGGCTGACTGAGTGGCTGGCTGGCTGACTGAGTGGCTGGCTGGCTGACTGAGTGGCTGGCTGGCTGAGTGGCTGGCTGGCTGGCTGAGTGGCTGGCTGGCTGGCTGGCTGACTGAGTGGCTGGCTGGCTGACTGAGTGGCTGGCTGACTGAGTGGCTGACTGAGTGGCTGGCTGGCTGACTGAGTGGCTGGCTGGCTGACTGAGTGGCTGGCTGGCTGACTGAGTGGCTGGCTGGCTGACTGAGTGGCTGGCTGGCTGACTGAGTGGCTGGCTGGCTGACTGAGTGGCTGGCTGGCTGACTGACTGAGTGGCTGGCTGACTGACTGACTGAGTGGCTGGCTGACTGACTGACTGAGTGGCTGGCTGGCTGGCTGACTGACTGAGTGGCTGGCTGACTGACTGACTGACTGACTGACTGACTGAGTGGCTGGCTGACTGACTGACTGAGTGGCTGGCTGACTGACTGACTGAGTGGCTGGCTGACTGACTGACTGAGTGGCTGACTGACTGACTGACTGAGTGGCTGGCTGACTGACTGACTGAGTGGCTGGCTGACTGACTGACTGAGTGGCTGGCTGACTGACTGAGTGGCTGGCTGACTGACTGACTGAGTGGCTGACTGACTGACTGACTGACTGAGTGGCTGGCTGACTGACTGACTGAGTGGCTGGCTGACTGACTGACTGAGTGGCTGGCTGGCTGGCTGACTGACTGACTGAGTGGCTGGCTGACTGACTGAGTGGCTGGCTGACTGACTGACTGAGTGACTGGATGGCTGACTGACTGGCTGGCTGACTGGCTGGCTGGCTGGCTGACTGACTGACTGACTGAGTGGCTGGCTGACTGACTGGCTGGCTGGCTGGCTGACTGAGTGGCTGGCTGACTGACTGGGTGGCTGGCTGGCTGACTGGCTGGCTGGCTGGCTGACTGAGTGGCTGGCTGACTGACTGGGTGGCTGACTGACTGGGTGGCTGACTGAGTGGCTGACTGACTAACTGAGTGGCTGACTGACTGACTGAGTGGCTGACTGACTGAGTGGCTGACTGACTGAGTGGCTGACTGACTGAGTGGCTGACTGACTGAGTGGCTGACTGACTGAGTGGCTGGCTGACTGACTGAGTGGCTGGCTGCCTGGCTGACTGACTGGCTGACTGACTGACTGAGTGGCTGGCTGACTGACTGACTGAGTGGCTGGCTGACTGACTGAGTGGCTGGCTGACTGAGTGGCTGGCTGGCTGACTGACTGACTGAGTGGCTGGCTGACTGACTGAGTGGCTGGCTGACTGACTGAGTGGCTGGCTGACTGACTGAGTGGCTGGCTGACTGACTGAGTGGCTGGCTGACTGAGTGGCTGGCTGACTGAGTGAGTGGCTGACTGAGTGAGTGGCTGGCTGACTGAGTAAGTGAGTGGCTGAGTGAGTGAGTGAGTGAGTGGCTGGCTGGCTGGCTGACTGACTGACTGAGTGGCTGGCTGGCTGGCTGACTGACTGACTGAGTGGCTGGCTGGCTGGCTGACTGGGTGGCTGGCTGACTGACTGAGTGGCTGGCTGACTGACTGAGTGGCTGGCTGACTGACTGAGTGGCTGGCTGACTGACTGAGTGGCTGGCTGACTGACTGAGTGGCTGGCTGACTGACTGAGTTGCTGGCTGACTGACTGAGTGGCTGGCTGACTGACTGACTGACTGAGTGGCTGGCTGAGTGGCTGGCTGACTGACTGACTGAGTGGCTGACTGACTGACTGACTGAGTGGCTGGCTGGCTGGCTGACTGACTGAGTGGCTGGCTGACTGACTGACTGAGTGACTGGATGGCTGACTGACTGAGTGGCTGGCTGACTGACTGAGTGGCTGGCTGACTGACTGAGTGGCTGGCTGACTGACTGAGTGGCTGGCTGACTGGCTGGCTGACTGACTGACTGACTGACTGAGTGGCTGGCTGACTGACTGGCTGACTGACTGACTGGCTGGCTGGCTGACTGAGTGGCTGGCTGACTGACTGGGTGGCTGACTGACTGGGTGGCTGACTGAGTGGCTGACTGACTGACTGAGTGGCTGGCTGACTGACTGAGTGGCTGGCTGACTGACTGAGTGGCTGGCTGACTGACTGAGTGGCTGGCTGACTGACTGAGTGGCTGGCTGGCTGACTGACTGAGTGGCTGGCTGGCTGGCTGACTGACTGAGTGGCTGGCTGGCTGGCTGACTGACTGAGTGGCTGGCTGGCTGGCTGACTGACTGAGTGGCTGGCTGGCTGACTGACTGACTGAGTGGCTGGCTGGCTGACTGACTGAGTGGCTGGCTGGCTGACTGACTGAGTGGCTGGCTGACTGACTGACTGAGTGGCTGGCTGACTGACTGACTGGCTGGCTGACTGACTGACTGACTGACTGAGTGGCTGGCTGACTGACTGACTGACTGAGTGGCTGGCTGACTGACTGAGTGGCTGGCTGACTGACTGACTGACTGAGTGGCTGGCTGACTGACTGAGTGGCTGGCTGACTGACTGAGTGGCTGGCTGACTGACTGAGTGGCTGGCTGACTGACTGACTGACTGACTGAGTGGCTGGCTGACTGACTGACTGACTGACTGAGTGGCTGGCTGACTGACTGACTGACTGACTGAGTGGCTGGCTGGCTGACTGACTGACTAACTGACTGACTGAGTGGCTGGCTGACTGACTGACTGACTGAGTGGCTGGCTGACTGACTGACTGACTGAGTGGCTGGCTGACTGACTGACTGACTGAGTGGCTGGCTGACTGACTGACTGACTGGCTGAGTGGCTGACTGACTGACTGACTGGCTGAGTGGCTGACTGACTGAGTGGCTGACTGACTGAGTGGCTGACTGACTGAGTGGCTGACTGACTGAGTGGCTGACTGACTGAGTGGCTGACTGACTGAGTGGCTGGCTGACTGAGTGGCTGGCTGACTGAGTGGCTGGCTGACTGAGTGGCTGGCTGACTGAGTGGCTGGCTGACTGACTGACTGACTGAGTGGCTGGCTGACTGACTGACTGACTGAGTGGCTGGCTGACTGACTGACTGACTGAGTGGCTGGCTGACTGACTGACTGACTGAGTGGCTGGCTGACTGACTGACTGAGTGGCTGGCTGACTGACTGACTGAGTGGCTGGCTGACTGACTGACTGAGTGGCTGGCTGACTGACTGACTGAGTGGCTGGCTGACTGACTGACTGAGTGGCTGGCTGACTGAGTGGCTGGCTGACTGAGTGGCTGGCTGGCTGACTGACTGAGTGGCTGGCTGACTGGCTGACTGAGTGGCTGGCTGACTGGCTGACTGAGTGGCTGGCTGACTGAGTGGCTGACTGAGTGGCTGGCTGACTGAGTGGCTGACTGAGTGGCTGGCTGACTGACTGAGTGGCTGGCTGACTGACTGACTGAGTGACTGACTGAGTGGCTGGCTGACTGAGTGAGTGGCTGGCTGACTGAGTGAGTGGCTGGCTGACTGAGTGAGTGGCTGGCTGAGTGAGTGAGTGAGTGAGTGAGTGAGTGAGTGAGTGAGTGAGTGGCTGACTGACTGACTGAGTGAGTGAGTGGCTGGCTGGCTGGCTGGCTGACTGAGTGAGTGGCTGAGTGAGTGGCTGGCTGGCTGACTGACTGAGTGAATGGCTGGCTGACTGAGTGAGTGAATGGCTGGCTGACTGAGTGAGTGAGTGGCTGGCTGACTGGCTGGCTGGCTGACTGGCTGGCTGGCTGACTGAGTGGCTGGCTGACTGAGTGGCTGGCTGACTGAGTGGCTGGCTGACTGAGTGGCTGGCTGGCTGGCTGAGTGAGTGAGTGAGTGGCTGGCTGAGTGAGTGAGTGAGTGGCTGACTGAATGAGTGGCTGACTGACTGAGTGAGTGGCTGGCTGGCTGAGTGAGTGGCTGGCTGGCTGAGTGAGTGGCTGGCTGAGTGAGTGAGTGAGTGAGTGAGTGGCTGAGTGAGTGAGTGAGTGAGTGAGTGGCTGGCTGAGTGAGTGAGTGAGTGGCTGGCTGGCTGAGTGAGTGAGTGAGTGGCTGGCTGAGTGAGTGAGTGAGTGAGTGGCTGGCTGAGTGAGTGAGTGAGTGAGTGGCTGGCTGAGTGAGTGGCTGGCTGGCTGAGTGAGTGGCTGGCTGAGTGAGTGAGTGAGTGAGTGAGTGAGTGAGTGAGTGAGTGAGTGAGTGGCTGAGTGAGTGAGTGGCTGAGTGAGTGAGTGAGTGAGTGAGTGGCTGGCTGGCTGGCTGGCTGGCTGACTGAGTGGCTGACTGGCTGGCTGGCTGACTGAGTGGCTGACTGACTGACTGACTGAGTGTCTGGCTGGCTGGCTGACTGAGTGTCTGGCTGGCTGACTGACTGAGTGGCTGTCTGGCTGACTGACTGAGTGGCTGACTGACTGAGTGGCTGTCTGGCTGACTGACTGAGTGGCTGTCTGGCTGACTGACTGAGTGGCTGTCTGGCTGACTGACTGAGTGGCTGTCTGGCTGACTGACTGAGTGGCTGTCTGGCTGACTGACTGAGTGGCTGTCTGGCTGACTGACTGAGTGGCTGTCTGGCTGACTGACTGAGTGGCTGGCTGACTGACTGACTGAGTGGCTGACTGACTGACTGACTGAGTGGCTGACTGACTGACTGGCTGGCTGGCTGACTGACTGAGTGGCTGGCTGGCTGGCTGACTGAGTGGCTGCCTGGCTGACTGAGTGGCTGCCTGGCTGACTGAGTGGCTGCCTGGCTGGCTGAGTGGCTGCCTGGCTGGCTGAGTGGCTGCCTGGCTGGCTGAGTGGCTGCCTGGCTGGCTGAGTGGCTGGCTGGCTGGCTGAGTGGCTGGCTGACTGACTGAGTGGCTGGCTGACTGAGTGGCTGGCTGGCTGGCTGACTGAGTGGCTGCCTGACTGGCTGCCTGACTGGCTGCCTGACTGGCTGCCTGAGTGGCTGACTGGCTGACTGACTGGCTGACTGACTGAGTGGCTGCCTGGCTGACTGAGTGGCTGGCTGCCTGGCTGACAGACTGAGTGGCTGGCTGACAGACTGAGTGGCTGGCTGCCTGGCTGACTGACTGAGTGGCTGGCTGCCTGGCTGACTGACTGAGTGGCTGGCTGCCTGGCTGACTGACTGAGTGGCTGGCTGCCTGGCTGACTGACTGAGTGGCTGGCTGCCTGGCTGACTGACTGAGTGGCTGGCTGACTGACTGAGTGGCTGGCTGCCTGGCTGACTGACTGAGCGGCCGGCTGACTGACTGAGCGGCCGGCTGGCAGACTGAGCGGCCGGCTGGCAGACTGAGCGGCCGGCTGGCAGACTGAGCGGCCGGCTGGCAGACTGAGCGGCCGGCTGGCAGACTGAGCGGCCGGCTGGCAGACTGAGCGGCTGGCAGACTGTGCGGCTGGCTGACTGGCTGACTGTGCGACTGGCTGACTGGCTGACTGTGCGGCTGGCTGACTGGCTGACTGTGCGGCTGGCTGACTGGCTGACTGTGCGGCTGGCTGACTGGCTGACTGTACGGCTGGCTGACTGTGCGGCTGGCTGACTGGCTGACTGTGCGGCTGGCTGACTGTGCGGCTGGCTGACTGGCTGACTGTGCGGCTGGCTGACTGTGCGGCTGGCTGGCTGTGCGGCTGGCTTTGCGGCTGGCTGGCTGACTGTGCGGCTGGCTGACTGACTGTGCGGCTGGCTGACTGACTGACTGACTGACTCTGCGGCTGGCTGACTGACTGTGCGGCTGGCTGACTGTGCAGCTGGCTGACTGGCTGACTGTGCGGCTGGCTGACTGTGCGGCTGGCTGACTGTGCGGCTGGCTGGCTGGCTGGCTGACTGTGCGGCTGGCTGGCTGACTGACTGTGCGGCTGGCTGACTGACTGACTGACTGACTGTGCGGCTGTCTGACTGACTGACTGACTGTGCGGCTGGCTGACTGTGCGGCTGGCTGACTGTGCGGCTGGCTGACTGTGCGGCTGGCTGACTGACTGACTGTGCGGCTGGCTGACTGGCTGACTGACTGTGCGGCTGACTGGCTGACTGACTGTGCGGCTGACTGACTGACTGTGCGGCTGGCTGACTGACTGACTGACTGTGCGGCTGGCTGACTGACTGACTGACTGTGCGGCTGGCTGACTGACTGACTGACTGTGCGGCTGGCTGACTGACTGACTGACTGTGCGGCTGGCTGACTGACTGACTGACTGACTGTGCGGCTGGCTGACTGACTGACTGACTGTGCGGCTGACTGACTGTGCGGCTGACTGGCTGGCTGACTGTGCGGCTGGCTGGCTGACTGTGCGGCTGGCTGGCTGACTGGGTGGCTAGCTGACTGGGTGGCTGGCCTGGCTGACTGACTGGCCGACCGAGCAAGTGGCTGTCTAGCTGACGTGTTCAATCAATGAATCAAATTTATTTATTAAGCCGATGTCACAAACTGCTGTACAGAAACCCAGCCTAAAACCCCTTACAGCAAAAATGCAGATGTAGAAGCATGTTTCTCTCTCCTTCAGTGCCTGTTGAGGACCCAGTGAAGGATATGGTGGAGGTAATGGAGGGAGGCAGGGAGGAGGGCTGGGATAAGAGTCTGCCTAGCAGCAAGCAGGTCACTTTCCTAGTGTACCGAGAGGGAGACCAGCTCAACTTCTTCCGGGTCGTCGACCGAGGGGATGGAACTCTGACCCCTGTCTCAGAATCACTCAGGTGAGCACCATCCACTTTCAGAATAGTGCAATACCAATTTCCCAGTCCCAATTCAACTACGTAATTGTCCACTCTGACGATAAACAGATCTTAGATCGTGTGCTTTATTAGGAAGAGTAGGTGGCAGGTCCAAAGGTTAAGAATAGGGAATGAAATTGTTTAGGGTTAGGGCCAGCATGTCAACAATACGTTATTAAAATGACTGTCTCTGTGTAGAACTGTCTAAAAATAGACCTGGTTTTTATTCTTCCTCAAATCTCTGGTCAATGTCAGGATGGGTGAATGTGTGACGACATTGTGGACTAAAGTAGTTTAGGACAGTTCAGAACAGGATATATTTCTCTCTGTTAGCTGTTGATCTCTTCCCCCGTAAAAGGCCTGTCCATGTGTGATCTTTGCATTTTCTGTCCAAGTCGTTAATGTTTGTGTCTTGGTGTCCGTTCCAGTGGTGGCTCAGTGTACAACATGTACACGGAGGAGGAGGACGAGACAGGGGGCTTGGCTTTGGGACAGCCGTCCCTGGAGAACTCTATCACCATGAACAAGATGAAGCTGCTCAAAGCCAAGATGGAGGACATGAACATCAACAAGAAGGTAGATGGATTTTACTTCCTAGTTCTTTCCTTGGGATGTCATTATTCTCTATCCATTAACACGGTTAGGATGGAAGAGAATGGACATCTTTATTATCCAAAGAATTTTATTGGCCAAGTGCTTAACGGCAACTTAAACCTTGAAAATGCAAGTCCAGGTGGCGACTCAGTGATTTACGAATCAACTTGCATACTCAAATAATTACTCATTTTCTTATCGCTCGAACTGATCCCCTCAAACACACTGTATGACTTTGTCTTCCCCCAGCCTACGAAGTCTGCCAAGTTGAAACCTCTGTCACCCGTCGGTGCCCGGCCCTGCAGCAACTTTCTGGGGCTCCCCAGACACCACCGCCTCTTCCGTGTCCTGCCCCAGATCAACCAATCCCACCACTCCGCCTCACACTTACCTCCAATCAGGGACCAGGGATCCGCAACTCCCTCTCCTCCTGTTGCTACTACCTCTGCCACCCACCTGTCAATCAGCAGCCAGGCGACACCCTATTTCTCTTCCTGTTACATGCTTCAGGAAGAGGAGCCATGGGAGACCAGCCCCAAGTTGATCCGGCCCCCTCCTAAAGTGTCCCGGTTGGACATCGGCAGCACCAGGCTCATGAGGGACTGTGTGTACCCGCAGCTCCCCGCACTCCCCAGCAGGGGGCAGGCTGAGGGGACAGTGGAGCTGCCTGACTCCAGAGGAGAGGCACTGGGGCTGGAGTTGCTGGAGGAGGTTGCAAGCCTGCTGGAGCCCACACCGCCTGGAGCTCTGTACGGAAACCTGCTCACAGACCCCCTCATCCTGGACATCTCTACCCAGCCAGAGGAGGGTTTGAGTGGGTTGGATGGGCTAGGAGCCCTGGGGGTTGGAGCAGAGCACCAGCTCTCCTCCACCCCCTCTCTCCTCTCCCAAGCTGAGGGGATGAACTCTTTAAACAACTGGGCTATGGGTGGTTCTGATAGGTTAGCCTGCAAAGGTCAGAGGACACAGTTACTAGGCAACACCCTTGATCATTTACCCGACTCTCCTTCCCCCTCTTCATCTTCCCCGTCTAGTAGATGGAAACTACCACAACCCTTTGAATTCACAGGCTCAGCAACGCCAACCCTACAATCCAATCCCCCCTCCCGCCCCACCACTCTCTTCTCCCCTGCTCTACCTCTCTCCTCCTCTCTTCCACGTGGCTCTCATCTGCGAGGCATCAAGATGGACTCCCCAGGCAAGCGGCCGGAGATGAGTAAAAGTGAGGCACGGGGCATCACCAAGCTGGCCAACCAGGCCTGTAAGAACCCTCTAGGGTCCCTCAGCAACACAGAGCTCCTGGCCTCCCTGTCCTCTTCCTCCAGGACCCCAGTCAGCAGCAGCAGGGAAGGCCTGGGACAGAGCCTGGGATTCGGGTTGGAGCTGCCCGCTGTTGGGGCCTCCAGGCTGGGCATGCTAGGCTCTACGGCCCCCTCCCTACAAGCCAACATCCAGCTGCTCCAGGAGGACCTGATCCGACGGATGTCCCCACTACACAGAGCGACCGCCTCTTACATGGTGAGTCATGAGGACAGACTATTGATATACATCCCAGCTAGGCAGGAAAATGGTTACTATCCACAAATAAGGACTTGATGAACTGCCTAAATAGAAATGAGCAAATCAAAGCAGCACAATGATAGTGTGTTGTATTGTGAGGTACAGTACTCTTGTTCACTATATAGTTTGTGCGTAGCCTGAAATCTAACCCGTTTGCTAACATTCACCTCCTACTGTGTCATTGCTAAACAATGTTTAGTATGATAAGGAGTGGAATGATGGCTAAACAGACTGATACCCAACCGGTGTCGATATCCTTGTATTGACCTGGTCTGAAACCTCTCATTGTTCCAGGCACCCAACAGCCTGGGATCAGCTGGAGGCTGCAGTTCAATAAGGAGACTAGGTGAGTGGGAAAACCCAGGGATCCAGGTCTGCTCAAAAGGAATCCCAAGTACTGCACTAGAGAATAGCATGCCATTTCAAATGAGGCCCCAATTAGAAGTAGTGCATTATATACTCGGGTAGTCCTCTCCAACCCTGTTCCGAGAGAGCTACAGTGGTTGCTCTACTAAAAGTTGTGTGATTATGCTGCGGTACTTAAGGAGGTAATTTGTGCTTTAGTACGGTACCCTGCGTCACCACTTCATTGCTCCAGACCAGCACAAGGGGGAGTTAGAGCACTGATTATGCTTTTGGTTTCTACTGTGTCTCTAACTGACAATGAATGGGCGACATAAACCTAAATATAAACTGATAATTGTTCACGACTTCAGTATTACTTACTAAAACTGTTGTGACGCTACGGTTTTTATTATTTTATTTTGTTAGGATTATTTTGCTCTTACTGTAGTACTGTAGGCCACTCCTGACCGGTCACGTTATTCAGCACCTAAGTGGCAGCCTCGACTGGAAGACCCATGAGATGACTGTAGGTTTTTGGTTTCTCTCCCTCTAAAAACAGAAATAATTCTAAATAACAAACAGGCTGTATTTACAAATTAGTAACAATGTCTCACCCCGTGTTCAAGAATGGCCTTTTTCTCGCTCTTTTTACGTTAATTTGAAAACAAAATCATCTCCAAAATATTGTTATTTTTTAAACAAAGCTATTGTTATTAATGTAGAATTATATAAAAGCCCCTTGGATATTCTCACAGATATATTATTAACCCTGTTATTAGCAGGACAATATATATTGGTCATATTGATCAAGGCTGACCGAGTGGCGCACAAGGGGACTGCCTTGCAGTTCTCCAGCTGTATCCGCTGAAAGCGCACAGGGTTCAAGGCACGAGGGCAGGGGGCACGGGATGGGCCGCAGAGCCGCGCACAGAAGACGGACCTAGCCCATGAGGAAGGAGAGGCGGTGGACCCGCCACACTGGGTAGCACAGAGCAACACTTTAAGGGGCATTGCACTAATAATGGCGCAGCCTTGGGAAACGTTCCCGCTGTTCTTAGTGCCAGTCTGCACGTTCAAACTAAAACAATGTAACTAATAATGGTATCTTTATGCTTTCATTAATATAATAATGATAAAAATACTTTCCAAAATGCCGACTTTCATTTAGTTATGGATCCATAATGAATTACTATGGGAATAAATATCACTGAATTACAGAAATATTGTGTAAAAGTTGTCTAATGAAGGTAAACAAATGCTTACTGGAAAATACTCTTTCAAACACACACGATCACGTTGTACAGCGCCATTGTGGCTATAAGCAGGTAGCTGGACAATAGACTTGCCTAGAAGGAGGGTAGGGGGAGAATTCTATCGTCAAATATATTTCTTAGTTAGGTTGGCTGTATCACAACCGGCCGTGATTGGTTGCAATTTCAGTTTAATCCACCATGAAAGAAAAAACAAATAATACAACAAAAAGTATTATTATTATTATCTATCACATCCGACCGTGATTGGGAGTCCCATAGGGTGGTGCACAATTGGCCCAGTGTTTCTATCACTTAAATAAAAATAAATAACCTCAAATATTGTTATATTATCAAGTTGATGGCACAGTCATAGCGGAACCTACATAAAGTTGAGTGACTCACTCATTTGTGGATTTGGATCAAAATAAATAAGTACCAACATTCTTTCTGATAGTCTTTAATAAATAAATGTTTTGGTTATCCTGACCTGGCCATTATGGGCTATTAGCAGGACAATAAACCTTTACCAACACCTCTCTGTATTTTGATACTTTGTGGGTGGGGCCTCCCCAGTGGCGCAGCTGTCTAAGTCACTGCATAGCAATGCAAAATGCGTTGCTACAGATACCCGTGCCGGCCGCCACCGGGAGACCAAGAGGTGGGTTTTGGCTTTAATTTAGAATACTTCAAACCTCTATATGTAATTATTGGAGAGTCACATCATATTTTTCAATATACTGTAGGTCTACCGTAGGCGACATGAGGCTCTCTAGTGTTGACTAATGTGCTGAAGTGGTGTAGGTCTTATTTATTTAAAGAGCATATTTAAGTTAGAAGCAATAGGTTTGAAGCAATAGCCTACAACTATTTTAGCACTGTTTCGCGCTGCTCTGAGACAAGCATGGGGACTGGTCTTGATAAATCAATGAGATTTTATTTTGACTGAATCTCCGTTTGGGTATTGGTTAGACTACAATTAGGGTGTAGAAATGTTATGCTCTTAGTGTAACCTTTATTTAACAAGGCAAGTCAGTTAAGAACAAATTGTTATTTACAAGGAAAGCCTACTCCTTCCTCCCCGTCGGGGAATTGAACCCCGGTCTCCTGAATGCCCGCACAACACGGGATTCGTTTAGCTAAATAGCCCAGTACTGTAGCCTACCCCCGACCATCATGTTGTACAGCATATTTTTTTCTTGGAATAGAAACAACATAATATTAAGCAAATAAATTAAGCAACATTTCTTAATCAGTCTCATATACTATGTTCTTACAAAAAGGTTTTAAATTCTCTAGTACAGCCACTATTGAAGGCTATCAAATGCTTCTCAAAGATGCCCTTTGGTGGTCAAACTAGCACTAACTAACATTAATGGTACCAGTGGTTGGCACTTAAATAACGTGCCATAGAATTCTGCTGCACCACGCAAGCTGTGCTGCAGTACGCTGAAACTTTTAAAGGACCAAACACTGTACCATTCTGTAGGTTTTCCCTCCAACCCTGTTCCTGTAGAACTACCATTCTGTAGGTTTAACCTCCAACCCTGTTCCTGTAGAACTACCATTCTGTAGGTTTAACCTCCAACCCTGTTCCTGTAGAACTACCATTCTGTAGGTTTAACCTCCAACCCTGTTCCTGGAGAGCTACCATTCTTGAGGTTTAACCTCCAACCCTGTTCCTGTAGAACTACCGTTCTGTAGGTTTAACCTCCAACCCTGTTCCTGTAGAACTACCGTTCTGTAGATTTAACCTCCAACCCTGTTCCTGTAGAACTACCGTTCTGTAGGTTTAACCTCCAACCCTGTTCCTGTAGAACTACCGTTCTGTAGGTTTAACCTCCAACCCTGTTCCTGTAGAACTACCGTTCTGTAGGTTTAACCTCCAACCCTGTTCCTGTAGAACTACCGTTCTGTAGGTTTAACCTCCAACTCTAATCTAGTGCACATAATTCTAATAATTCGCTTGTTGATAAGCTGAATCAGGTTAGTTACAACTGGTGTTGGAGTGAAAATCTACGGAGGGGGGTAGCTCTCCAGAAACAGGGATGGAGATCCCTTCTATTTGTCCTGTAATAAGACAGAATGAGACATAATCTCATTGAGTCCAAGAGGAAATGTGGTGGAAGATATCTGGAAGGGAAATTCCAAGTTTCATGAGAATCCGAACTTTCAAATGTCTTGAGAATCACTCAGTCAGGCGAAACTATGTATACCCTCTTTATTGAGATGAAAAAGCTGCTGGTTGCTGGTGCGTTTTCAACCCAAGTCTTTGTGAAAGCAACATGTGTATCCTAGTATCCCAGCACGGGGTCTGTAGTATGCAGTATAATGCTGTCTTGCAGACTGTTGTCTTTGTGTCTCTGGCCAGGTGGGTTGCCACAATCAACACACTGCCACGGAGCAGATGCACACACACACACACACACACACACACACACACACAGTGTCAGAGAGACAGAACCGCTCTCTGACCGACCCAGGGATAGTCGCAAACTGAGGGCGCATGCATACAGACAGATACATTGGCGCATGGACTGACACACCACACACACATATGTATAAGCATGTACACAGTAACAAAGCAGCTCACTGACCTAGGATTATTGCCAGTGAGACCACACACATACAGCAAGTACATTTTCATGCAATTGGGTGTAGAAAAAGTGTTGCAATTTTAAAGCAAGTTTTTTGCAATTCTACACGTTTTGACATGGGGCGGAGAGAATATTTAGCCATTTTTAACTAATTTCATGCAATTCTACTCATTTTGCAATGGGGCGGAGAGAAATGTTTGCCGGTTTTAATATTTGAGTGAGACTGACCAACTTGGCATTCTAAACATTTTTAGTTGACATGGGCTAATTGGGACTGCAGGTAGCATAGTGGTTAGAGTGTTTGGCCAGTAACTGAAAGGTTGCTGGATCGAATCCCCGAGCTGAAAAGGTCAAAAATCTGTTGTTCTGCCTCTGAACAAGGCAGTTAACCCACTGTTCTCTGGTAGGCTGTCATTGTAAATAAGAATTAGTTCTTAACTGACCTGCCTAGTTAAATAAAGGTGAAATAAAAAATAAACTTAACAGAGCTGGAGAAAATCTGCCAGGAAGAATGGGAGAAAATCTGCCAGGAAGAATGGGAGAAAATCTGCCAGGAAGAATGGGAGAAAATCCCCAAATCCAGATGTGCAAAGCTGATACAGACATACCTTAGAAGAATCAAAGCTGTAATCGCCACCTAAGGTGCTTCTACAAAGTATTAACTCAGGGGTGTGTGAACTTATGTAAATGAGAGAATTCTCATGTTCACACATACGTTTCACACAATGACCCATACACACCGTGTAATGAGCCAAGGACAGGCTTGCAGTACATCTTTGAGATCGGCTACATTGCAGTCGGCCTGCACAGATCACTAATCTGCAAATGACCTTGCATCCGAAATAACTACTCATTATTTAATCAAGATGAGCGATTCTATGTCTCACTTTGCTCAAACTGATTCTCTTCAAATAGCTCATCTTAGTGTGGCTGGCCTTTGAGAACGTACCAGTGTTTCCTCTTGAACATTTTGTAGCAGTGGGGGAAAAGGTCATCTAGGTGTGGTTCAAAGAGGGGTCCCTCTCCCCTTGTTTTGGGGGTCTGGAATCTCCCCCTATTTTATGTAGAAGGACTGAGAAGCTCAGTTCTGGTGAATTTTAAAATGATGCTGACACCATCTAAAATATAATTTCCACGTCTAGAAATTAGCCCAATAAATTATTTTAAAGTGGCAATGTGTAACTTGTTGGGCGACCCGACACAATTCACATAAAAATGTGAGTTATAGATCTATCATTGTACTTTATAGCAAGTCTACGAAGCGGTAGATTTGTTCATGTTGCTATTTCTATGCTTCCTGGTAAGTTTTGTTTTTGCATCTTTTACTTTTGGTTTTGACAAACCAGCTTCAAACAGCTGAAACAACTATATGATGGTACAATGATTCTCTACACTATGCTAGCTTATTTTGTCACATAAACTATTATAGTTTTAGCAACCAGGAAATGGTGGAGCGTTTTCTTCATAGTGCAACTTTAACATATTGGACCATGCATATAGCCAATGCATAGTCCATATTATTAGGTATGCTATTAGCAATAAGCATTATCACATGTAGCCCAACTGATGCAAATCAAATTTTATTGGCTGCATACACATATTTAAGCAGATGTTATTGTGGGTGTAGCGAAATGCTTGTAATGCTTGCAGCATGGTGGCTATAAATAAATAGTCTGAAGCATGGGGTTGTCTATAGTATCTGTATTTAGTAAGCATTTCCCAAAAAACTTGCATTAACACAGTGAATATAATGTACCGGTAGAGTAACTTGAGGTGAAACCCCATGTTCAAGAATGGCGTTTTCCCCTTTATTCAGATTACAACTGTTCACTTTCAGGTATTTGAAAACTAAATCATCTCCAAAATATAGTTATTTTTTAACAAGCCATAGAAAGTTGGTTGCCATTTCAGTTTAATCCACCTGAAAAGACAGAACAAATAATACAACAAATATTGTGGTTGAACTCAAATATATTAATTTATGTAAAAAAAAAAGGTATAATCTTTGCAAATTATGTCAAACATGTCTGCTCTACCCAAAATTACAACCAACTACTTGCAGCATTACCACAAAAATGGAAGAGTCAAGTGGAAGGGGAAAAAAGTAAGGAACTTGTCTGTCGGCCCTGCGTTAAAGACCAAAAAATGTAAAAAAAAAAATTAAAAAAAATGGTGATAAGTAAAAATACATACCAGTTTCATTTAAGGACAAAAAATGGACAGCTGTGCCATATAAATTGCAAATTAGAGATTTTCGATGTACCGATTCCATGGCACATGGTTTATGAATTGACACGCAAAACAACGCCGGATTCAAAACTTCAAATTTTTCAATTGAAATGATTATACAAAATTCTTGCAACCAATAGAATGTTATATATATGGGGGATTCAATCTTCCCAGCTCTGCAGATTCTGCTGTGAGGAGGCAGGTTCATTTGATCATTTATTTTGTTATTGTCCATATGTAGCTCATTTTTGGTCACAGGTCCAGGAATGGCTTAAGAATTGCAACATTTACCTGGAGCTAACGCCACATATAGCAATACTGGGTGATTTGAAAAGTCATAGTCAGTCAGTCGATCAATAATATAATTATTATTTTAGCAAAAATCTATATAAACTATGAGAATAGAAAGGTTCAGTACTTTTTGTGAAACGTCACAGCTGAAAAATATCTGGCAAATAGAAATCTAAAATGGATGGTGTTAAGAAATGGGAGGGGTTGAATGGAGCTGAAGGGGGGGACTAATAAGTTAACAAATGTAAAACATACAGGGTCTGTAAAATGTGTATATAGGTTCAGAACTTTTGTGAAATAACACAATTACAAATATATGGCAAATTGAAATCAAGCTGGATGGACATCAGAAATAGAGGACTAAATACAAACAAAATATAACTATTGTAAAATAGATTGTCTGTAAAATGTGTGTAGTATGTATAAGCTGGAAGTAGAAGCCTACATGTTATTGTACAGACAGGATGTGTGCTAACCCGTGTAGCGTTTCACCTCTTATTTTATTTAGGGGGTGCATCAGCCTTAATATTGCGGATAGATTGTTTCCATCAACATAATTGTCTGCATCATTTCCAATCCCCCCTATATTTTTGGGGTGAATATATAAATACACACACACTTTTTTTTCAGATTTTTTGTTGTTGAGTATACCTACCTATATTATTCCCCACAAACCTACCACCGCTCCCTCAATTGGAGTAAACTAATAAAACTACACACAAACCACTTCCCCCAACACTTTCCCTGGTTGCCGCTACTCTTGTGCAACAACAAATGTAATCTGTCTAATAACAATTTAAGTCACTCCCCAAAAATTATTTTGCGAGAGGGTGGCGTTTTTACCCCAAGTTACCCTATAATTGACCCGTCTTACATTTAGCCCCACTCTCCCCTATGCGCTCATGGCGAATTGCAGAGCAATAACGTGCTTAACCATGCCTCTGATAAAAAGTCTGGATTTAAAATGGGGCAGTTCACATTCTGTTTTTAAGAGTTGACAAATAAAAAAGGAATGGAAAGCTGAGATCCACATCTTTTTTTAAACAAAGGCCATTAAAACTGCTATTATCCCCACCATTGCATTAAGAATTGTTGTGCGTTGACTGCTTATCAGAATGCATGTTTCCCTCTCTATGGCACTCGCACCTTGAGAGGAATATTTATCTAAAATAGAAGGCACAACACCAAGCCAACCGAGGTAAATAGATAAACCAGACAACTCCGTAGTAGGATGGTTTTTCTAGCCATTACTCGTTTTGTTTGCAGATTGAAAGTAAATGTGGACGGTTCTTGCATCTTCAAAGTGCTCCTCAACAAATCTTTTTTCATGTTCCATTTTTTGGGGGGAGCGTGGCAGCAGTGATTTTGCCGTGGCACAGACTGCAGCAGAAACATTGTAGTTCATACTGTAATAGTATATCAGAGCAGATTAGTGAGGAGGACATAACATCCAATCTCATGGCCCATTGCCTGCCTGGTTGGGAGATTCTCCTGTCTGCTGTGTCACACTAACCTCTGTTTATATCGGTCCTGTTACGCCTGGGCTTCACCCCTATATCTCAGTGAGCACAGCCTTGCCATTGAGAAGGGTAGACACAGGAAAACCTGGCTCCCTGTAGAGGAAAGGCTGTGCAACCACTGCACAACAGCAGAACCTGAGACGGAGCTGCATTTCCTGACAAAATGTCAAAAATATAAAACAATTAGAGCGTGTCATTTCCCCAAATTTGAAACCCTTATTCAAGGTTTCAAAGACCTCTCTGATGAAGATAGGCTACCCGTCCTGTTGGGGGAGGACACAGAGAGCTGTGTGTTGGCAGCGCACTACATTGCTGCCTGCCATAAGTTGAGGGACAGTGTCTGACAGACCAATAAACCTGCACATGTCCTCTACTGTATGCTTATTGTTATTGTTGAATGTATGGTTATTTTGACCCTTGGTTATTGTTGTTACTGTTGTCCCGTTGACAATTTTGATTCTCATTTTTATTAAATTTTTTTATATTGTAAATATCCAAAATAAGCTTTGGCAATATGTACATTGTTACGTCATGCCTATATATATATATATATATATATATATATATATATATATATATATATATATATATATATATATATATATATATATATATATATATATATATATATATCTTGGTCAATATATATCAATCAATATATATCTCGGTCTGTCTTTCTGTCTCTCTCTCTCGCTGGCTCTCTTTCTCTCTCGCTGGCTCTCTCTTTCTCTCTTTCTCTCTCGCTGGCTCTCTCTTTCTCTCTTTCTCTCTCGCTGGCTCTCTCTTTCTCTCTTTCTCTCTCGCTGGCTCTCTCTTTCTCTCTTTCGCTCTCGCTGGCTCTCTTTCTCTCTCGCTGGCTCTCTCTTTCTCTCTCGCTGGCTCTCTCTTTCTCTCTTTCTCTCTCGCTGGCTCTCTCTTTCTCTCTCGCTGGCTCTCTCTTTCTCTCTTTCTCTCTCGCTGGCTCTCTCTTTCTCTCTTTCTCTCTCGCTGGCTCTCTCTTTCTCTCTTTCTCTCTCGCTGGCTCTCTCTTTCTCTCTCGCTGGCTCTCTCTTTCTCTCTCGCTGGCTCTCTCTTTCTCTCTCGCTGGCTCTCTCTTTCTCTCTCGCTGGCTCTCTCTTTCTCTCTCGCTGGCTCTCTCTCTCTCTCTCGCTGGCTCTCTCTTTCTCTCTCTCTCTCTCGCTGGCTCTCTCTTTCTCTCTCTCTCTCTCGCTGGCTCTCTCTTTCTCTCTCTCTCTCTCTCGCTGGCTCTCTCTTTCTCTCTCTCTCTCTCGCTGGCTCTCTCTTTCTTTCTCTCTCTCTCTCTCTCTCTCTCTCTCGCTGGTTCTCTCTCGCTGGCTCTCAATTCAATTCAAGGGGCTTTATTGTTATGTGAACATATGTTCACGTTGCCAAAGCAAGTGAAGTAGATAATATACAGAAGTGAAATAAACAATAAAAATTAACAGTAAACATTACACTCACAGAATAAAGATATTACAAATGTCATGTGTATATATACAGTGTTGTACAATGTACAAATGGTTAATGTACAAAAGGGGGAATAAATTAGCATAAATATGGGTTGTATTTACAATGGTGTTTGTTCTTCACTGGTTGACCTTTTCTTGTGGCAACAGGTCACCAGTCTTGCTGCTGTGATGGCACACTGTGGTATTTCACCCAGTTGATAAACTCCCATATCTACCCATATCAGGTTTATTTTCGAGTTCTTTGTGGATCTATGTAATCTGAGGGAAATACTTGTATCTAATATGGTTATACATTTGGCAGGAGGTTAGGAAGTGCAGCTCAGTTTCCACCTCATTTTGTGGGCAGTTTGCATATAGCCTGTCTTCTCTTGAGAGCCAGGTCTGCCTACGGCGGCCTTTCTCAATAGCAAGGCTATGCTCACTGAGTTTGTACATAGTCAAAGTTTTCCTTAAGTTTGGATCAGTCACAGTGGTCAGGTATTCTGCCACTGTTTACTCTCTGTTTAGGGCCAAGCAGCAGTCTCGTTTGCTCAGTTTTGTTTTGTAAATTCTTTCCAATATGTCAAGTAATTATCTTTTTGTTTTCTCATGATTTGGTTGGGTCTAATTGTGTTGCTGTCCTGGGGCTGTGTGGGGTCAGTTTGTGTTTGTGAACAGAGCCCCAGGACCAGCTTGCTTAGGGGACTCTTCTTCAGGTTCATGTCTCTGTAGGTGATGGCTTTGTTATGGAAGGTTTGGGAATCGCTTCCTTTTAGGTGGTTGTAGAATTTAACGTCTCTTTTCTGGATTTTGATAATTAGTGGGTATCGGCCTAATTCTGCTCTGCATGCGTTATTTGGTGTTCTATGTTGTACACAGAGGATATTTTTGCTGAATTCAGCATGCAGTCTTAATTTGGTTTTGTCCTATTTTGTGAATTCTTGGTTGGTGAGCGGACCCCAGACCTCACAACCCTGAAGGGCATTGGGTTCTATAACTGATTCAAGTATTTTTAGCCAGATCCTAATTGGAATGTCGAAGTTTATTTTCCTTTTGATGGCATAGAATGTCCTTCTTGCCTTGTCTCTTAGAATGTTCACAGCTTTGTGGAAGTTACCGTGGCACTGATGTTTAGGCCAAGGTATGTATAGTTTTTTGTGTGCTCTAGGGCAACGTTGTCTTGATGGAATTTGTATTTGTGGTCCTGTCGACTGGACCTTTTTCGGGAACACCATTATTTTTGTCTTACTGAGATTTACTGTCAGGGCCCAGGTCTGACAGAATTTGTGCAGACGATCTAGGTGCTGCTGTAGATCCTCCTTGGTTGGTGACCGAAGCACCAGATCACCAGCAAACAGTAGACATTTGACTTCAGATTCTAGTAGTGTGAGGCCTGGTGCTGCAGACTTTTCTAGTGCAGTCGCCAATTCGTTGATATATATGTTGAAGGTAGGGTTTAAGCTGTATCTCTGTCTCACCCCACGGCCCTGTGGAAAGAAATGTGTGTGTGTGTGTGTGTGTGTGTGTGTGTTCTTTGCCTATTTTAACCGCACACTTGTTTGTGTACAGTTGACGTCGGAAGTTTACATACACTTAGGTTGGAATCATTAAAACTCGTTTTTCAAGTAGTTTTGGCAAGTCGGTTAGGACATCTACTTTGTGCATGACACAAGTAATTTTTCCAACAATTGTTTACAGACAGATTATTTCACTTATAGTTCACTATCACAATTCCAGTGGGTCAGAAGTTTACATACATTAAATTGACTGTGCCTTTAAAAAGCTTAGACAATTCCCGAAAATTATGTCATGGCTTTAGAAGCTTCTGATAAGCTAATTGACATAATTTGAGTCAATTGGAGGTGTACCTGTGGATGTATTTCAAGGCCTACCTTCAAACTCAGTGCCTCTTTGCTTGACATCATGGGAAAATCAAAAGAAATCTGCCAAGACCTCAGAAAAAATATTGTATATTCACAAGTTTGGTTCATTCTTGGGAGCAATTTCCAAATGCCAGAAGGTAACACGGTCATCTGTACAAACAATACTACGCAAGTATATACAGCATGGGACCACGCAGCCATCATACCGCTCAGGAAGGAGATGTGTTCTGTCTCTTAGAGATGACCATACTTTGGTGCGAAAAGTGCAAATCAATCCCAGAACAACAGCAAAGGACCTTGTGAAGATGATGGAGGAAACGGGTACAAAATTATCTACATTCACAGTAAAATGAGTCCTATATCGACATAACCTGAAAGGCCCTTTGAGCAAGGAAGAAGCCACTGCTCCAAAACCGCCATAAAAAAGCCAGACTATGGTTTGCAATTGCACATGGGGACGAAGATCGTATTTTTTCCTCTGGTCTGATGAAACAAAAATAGAACTGTTTGGCCATAATGACCATCGTTATGTGTGGAGGAAAAAAGGGGAGGCTTGCAAGCCGAAAAACACCATCCCAACCGTGAAGCACGGGGTTGGCAGCAGCATGTTGTGGGGGTGCTTTGCTGCACAAGGGACTGGTGCACTTCACAAAATAGATGGCATCATGAGGAGGGAAAATTATGTGGATATATTGAAGCAACATCTCAAGACATCAGTCAGGATGTTAAAGCTTGGTCGCAAATGGGTCTTCCAAATGGACAATGACCCCAAGCATACTTCCAAAGTTGTGGCAAAATGGCTTAAGGACAACAAAGTCAAGGTATTGGAGTGGCTGTCACAAAGCCCTGACCTCAATCCTATAGAACAGGAGGCCTACAAACCTGACTCAGTTACACCAGCTGTCAGGAGGAATGGGCCAAAATTCACCCAACTTATTGTGGGAAGCTTGTGGAAGGCTACGTGAAACGTTTGACCCAAGTTTAACAATTTAAAGGCAATGCTACCAAATACTAATTGATTGTATGTAAACTTCTGACCCACTGTGAATGTGATGAAAGAAGTCAAAACTGAAGTAAATAATTCTCTCTACTATTATTCTGACATTTCACATTCTTAAAATGAAGTAGTGATTCTAACTGACTGAAGACAGGGACTTTTTACTAGGATTAAATGTCAGGAATTGTGGAAATCCTGAGTTTAAATGTATTTGGCTAAGGTGTATGGTATCTTACTTCAAGTGTGTGTGTGTATATTTTTTAGCCCTTTTTCTCCCTAATTTAGTGGTATCCAATTGGTAGTTAGTCTTGTCTCATCGCTGCAACTCCCATACGGACTCAGGAGAGGCGAAGGTCGATAGCCGTGCGTCCTCCGAAACACAACCCAACCAAGCCGCACTGCTTCTTGACACAATGCCCACTTAACCTGGAAGCCAGCCGCACCTATGTGTCAGAGGAAACACTGTACACCCAAAATCTCTAGTGGCACAGCTAGCACTGCGATGCAGTCACTTAGACCGCTGCGCCACTCGGGAGGCCCTTGTAAACCTCGTAAATCTGCTGCGAGGAGTGTAAGATTGTGATCACAATTCCCTCACTGGACCCAAGGGAGCACATTCAGTTGAGAGAGCCTCTTCTTTTACGTGTTACCTTGGTAATAGTTAGGAAACTCAACATCATTTAAGAGTGACATATTTTATGTTAATATCACCGCAGTGAGCTTGGCTTACAATATTCTTTTGATTACTCAACATAGAACATAACTATCTTTTTATTCTGGTCTTCTCCCTCCAGGCCCCCCTGCATATCACCTGTCTTCAGTCAAGGTTCCGCTGGCCAATAAGAAGAAGAAATCTAAACACTGCTTCCTCTGTGGCAAGAAGACTGGTCTGGCCACCAGCTACGAGTGCAGGTACACCTCTTAATTCTTCTATCATTCTCCCTCCCTACCTGCCTCTCTCTCCCTCATTAATCATTGTATTTCAATCTAGTCTGTTTTGTGTCTGTCCTACTCCTAGGTATGCCAGGAGTTAGTTTCATTAGTCGTATGTACTAGGATTGAGAAGCTCAGTTCTGGTGACTTTTAAAAGGACATTATGCTCCCAAATGAATAAAAATGAAATGATGCTGACACCATCTAAAATAGGATTTCCACGTCTAGAAATTAGGCCAATAAATTATTTTAGTGTCAATATGTAACTTGTTGGGCGACCTGACCAAATTCACATAAAAAGTGATTTATAGATCTATCATTCTACTTTTAAGCAAGTCTGCGAAGCAGTAGATCTGTCCTATGTTGCAATTTCAATGCTTCCTATTTCTATGCTTCCTGGTAAGTTTTGTTTTTGCATCTTTTACTTTCGGTTTTGACAAACCAGCTTCAAACAGCTGAAACAACTATATGATGGTACAATGATTCTCTACACTATGCTAGCTTATTTTGTCACATAAACTATTATAGTTTTAGCCATCAGGAAATGGTGGAGCGATATTGGTGGTCCATATTATTAGGTATGCTATTAGCAAAAATACACTATCTGTATTTAGTAAGCATGTCCCAAAAAATGTGCATTAGGGTAACTTGAGGTGAAACGCCACACGGGTTATCACACATCCTGCCTGTACTTCTCACACAAACCACTTCATAAAACAATTGTGTGTGTGTGTCTGTCCTACTACTCGGTATGCCAGGAATTAAAGTTTTATTAGTCGTATTTACTAGGGCTGGGGGTTTGAAATAATTTCACATTGTATAGTATCATTCATCAGATATTCAAAACGCATGTTTATTTTATTTTTTAAAGTACTTTTTAACCTGAGCATTGCTGCGTGAGGGAGAGAGGCTGGTGCCCTATTGCTGCAGCTGGCTGCGGATGTTATATGGGGTTATGTGTGTAGCGAGCAGACATGGGGAGAGACACCAACGCAATTCAGCTACAGCCAAGACTTGCTAACTAGTAGCAGCCACAATGTTATTTATCATTCCATATAATAGTGCCTGTCTTGACTGGAGTAGCCTAGAGAAGCTATAGCTAGCTAGCCAGCCAAGCTAGCCAGGCTAATTGAGGCACACATGCTGCTCTTTCTCTCCAACCCCATTCATATAAAACAGCAGCCTACCTGTTGGTTGCTCATTGTATCCTACTCCTTCTAATTGCAAAAATGTATTCCATATTGCATTGCATTAGTGAACATCCTTCTCCACTTGCTACACATTGAGCCTCTTTGCCACTTTGATTGGCCAACATAAACAACAAGCTCTACACTGGGAAGGCTACCAGTTGGCTACCGGTCTTTTCATGGGGCGCACCATGCACGTCATAAAAATGTAAATGTTTGTTGTTTTATTAAATGAAATGTCATGGTATATCCTTGTATGTAACAATGTGAAATGGCTATTTGAATTTAATGACAGCCTTTTCAGTGTTAAAATAGGCATTTGAATACTAACGTCCTTTCGAAAAAATGTAGTAGCCGTGCACATTCCTAGTATGTACAGGATACACATGGTATACACCATCCAACAAAATGCTTAGTTCAGGTTCCTTCTCGACAATGCAACAATAAGAAATAAGATAATAAGATGAACATAAAGATAATGGCTCAGTGGAATAAAATAAACGTTTTAGCATAAGTATAATACAGGAAGGCACAATTTATAGTCCAATATTTACACATGCTTTGGGGAAGGGGGATTGTTGATGTCCAGGAGTTTTCATGTCATCAACATGATATCACATGCTGGCTTAAGTCTCCACCACCACTACTCCATTATCACTCCCCTTCTCCTCCCCATCTCCCCTCTTCCTTTTCCCTTCCTCTCCCCTCTCCTTGTCCTTGCTTAGAGAACACAGTGTGTGGTGGTGACGCAACAGAGTAACTGGAGCTGTGTAATCTCCTGGTCATAACGCTTAACCATCTGATGTTGGAGTCATGCTGTGTGCAAAAGATTGTAATTGGACTAGATCACACAGCGCTAACTGTGATAGTGTTACACTTGGTGTGTGTGGTTGAAAGTAGGACAGTTGCGTTGTAACACGCCCCTAGTCTGTAGTTTCCCCTTCATCTGAAAACGGATCTGAAAATGTTTGTCATAGTTAAATAAATGTGGAGGGTGCCCAGTTTTTTCTACAGGCGTTAAGACATAGGAAAGGGGTCACTGTATATAGTATGCTTACTTTCTCTAGTTCTTCTTAATTCTTCTTTTTATTTATTGTGTGTTTGTGTTCTACCTTATGTTATTTTTAGTACTACATTGATTACTGCATTGTTGGGTTGAGAGCTTGCAAGAAAGGCATTTCACTCTACTTGTGCATAGGACATTAAAACTTTAAACTTGAGGTGAGGAATCCATTTTAGACCAATGAGAAGCACCATCCCATGGTGTTATGAGTTCAGATGAAGAAAAGGAGATGGTGCACCCATGGTGTTATGAGTTAGGATGAAGGAAAGGAGATGGTGCACCCATGGTGTTATGAGTTAGGATGAAGGAAAGGAGATGGTGCACCCATGGTGTTATGAGTTAGGATGAAGGAAAGGAGATGGTGCACCCATGGTGTTATGAGTTAGGATGAAGGAAAGGAGATGGTGCACCCATGGTGTTATGAGTTAGGATGAAGGAAAGGAGATGGTGCACCCATGGTGTTATGAGTTAGGATGAAGGAAAGGAGATGGTGCACCCATGGTGTTATGAGTTCAGATGAAGGAAAGGAGATGGTGCACCCATGGTGTTATGAGTTAGGATGAAGGAAAGGAGATGGTGCACCCATGGTGTTATGAGTTAGGATGAAGGAAAGGAGATGAGGAGAGGACTATAGAGCAGTCAAGGGTAATACTGGAAATGATGATGCAACAACTTTCAATACTGTGCCCTTGGATGACTCCTTACCCCTAGCTGCCTAGCACGAACCATCACACACACACACACACATTTTCAATGATTGATTGCTGTTAGTCATTCAGGATGGATTGTTGTCTCTATTTCAGTTCCTCTGGGATGAAGGGATAGAGGTCTGAATAAAGCTAGATATACAGTGCATTTGGAAAGTATTCAGACCCTTTGCAGTTAAAAAAAACAACTGTTTTTGCTTTGTTATTATGGGGTGTTGTGTGTAGATTGATGAGGGGAAAAAACAAACAATTTTAGAATAAGGCTGTAATGTAAGAAAATGTGGAAAAAGTCAAGTGGTCTGAATACTTTCCAAATGCACTGTAGCTGCAGGCTTCAGTAAAGTGTTACCAATTGGTGTTCTACTTATTACTATTGTTATTGTTAAGTAGAATTCTGTAATTATATCTTCACACTTTCAAATTCCCTCCAACTTCGGGAGGTTAAAATGGAACAATCACAGCCATACTGTCTGAATAGGGCTGTTGTGTTCTTTCTCTCAGGTGTGGGAACAATTTCTGCGCCACCCACCGCTATGCAGAGACCCATGACTGCACGTACAACTACAAGAGCGCCGGCCGCCGCTTCCTCCAGGAAACCAACCCCATCGTCAACGCTCCCAAGCTGCCCAAGATCTGAGCCCCTCCCCATGTCTACCTTCTATCCCTGCACTCCTCTTTCCTCTTTGGGATGGAGGGATGAAGAGTGAGAAAGTAACGGATGTACCTGAATGATTAAAAACAAAAAGAAAGAAAGAACTTGATCACCACTGTGTGCTTTTAAATTGACTTAACGACTTCAAAACGCCAAGTGTGAACAAAACAGAGAACACAGAATATTAGCAAATTAACTTTAGTGGCTAGCTGTTTCCTCCGCTCTGGACAATGTGAACGAACTGTTCATCCGCTTTTCCTCATACAGTAACCTTGATCGTTTTCCATAGCAGGAAAGTATTGCATGTACATTTGTAGTTTTTAAAGCAGAATGTCTGTCTATTTCATGTTTTAACAGAACAGAAGTGCACGACTCCAAGCATATAATGTTATATCTTTATATTTTTTGCTTTCTTTATCAGATTGTTTCTAAAAAAAATAGGACTGCAGATCAGTCTTTGAGAGATGCACTTTAGAATTATCATATTTATATACCAATGTTTGACTTTGACATTTTTTCGGGGGAAGGCTGTTCTGTTTTTCTTTTTGTAATGAAGTGTTTTTATGTTGTCTTACTGTATCATAATGTTTTATATCCAGCACCTATCTCTCCTTTCCCCCGCTCCTATGGGCACATACACTACCAGTCAAAAGTTTGGACACACCTACTCATTCAAGGCTTTTTCTTTATTTTTACTATTTTCTACATTGTAGAATAATAGTGAAGACATCAAAACTATGACATAACACATATGGCATCATGTAGTAACCCAAAAAGTGTTAAACAAATCAAAATATATTTTAGATTCTTCAAATAGCCACCCTTTCCCTTGATGACAGCTTTGCACACTCTTGGCATTCTCTCAACCAGCCTCACCTGGATTGCTTTTCCAACAGTCTTGAAGGAGTTCCCACATATGCTAAGCACTTGTTGGCTGCTTTTCCTTCACTCTGCAGTCCAACTCATCCCGAACCATCTCAATTGGGTTGCGGTCGGGTGAGTGCGGAGGCCAAAGGATGCTGTGGTTGCCATGCTGGTTAAGTATGCCTTGAATTCTCAATAAGTTACTGACATGGTCTCCAGCAATGCACCACCACACCAACTCCTCCATGGTTCATGGTGGGAACCACACATGCAGAGATCCGTTCACCTACTCTGTGTCTCACAAAGACACGGAGGTTGGAACCAAAATGTCCAATTTGGACTCAATGGACAGATTTCCACCGGTCAAATATCCATTGCTCGTGTTTCTTGGCCCAAGCAAGTCTTCTTTTTATTGGTGTCCTTTAGTAGTGTTTTATTTGCATGAATTCAACCATGAAGGCCTGATTCACGCAGCCTCCTCTGAACAGTTGATGTCTGTTACTTGAACTCTGTGAAGCATTTATTTGGGCTGTAATTTCTGAGGCTTGTAACGCTAATGAACTTATCTCTGGGTCTTCCATTCCTGTGGCGGTCCTCATGAGAGCCAGTTTCATCATAGCGCTTGATGGTTTTTGCGACTGCACTTGAAGAAACTTTCAAAGTTCTTGACATTTTCAGGATTGAATGACCATGTCATTTATCTTTTCTTATGACTATGGCAATAACAGCTCAAATATGGTAAGTCTATACGATCTTCTGTATACCAACCCTACCTTGTCACAACACAACTGATTTGGCTCAAACACATTAAGAAGGAAAGAATTCCACAAATTAACTTTTAACAAGTCACACCTGTTAATTGAAATGCATTCCAGGTGACTACCTCATGAAGCTGGTTGAGAGAATGCCAAAAGTGTGCAAAGCTGTCATCAAGGCAAAGTGTAGCTACTTAAAATATATTTTGATTTGTTTAACTTTGGGCTAGACGTGCCGCTAGCGCCACCCCTCCTCGACAACATCCGGTGAAATTGCAGTGCGCGAAATTCAAAATACAAAAATCGTAATATTAAAAATTTATGAAAATACAAGTGTCATACATCATTTAAAAGCTTAACTTCTTGTTAATCCAGCTGCTTTGTCAGATTTCAAAAAGGCTTTACGGCGAAAGCATACCATGCGATTATCTGCCCCACATACAAAAGCATTAAAAACATTTTCCAAACCAGCAGAGGCATCACAAAAGTCAGAAATAGTGATTTAAAATATATCACTTACCTTTTGAAGATCTTCCTCTGTTTACAATCCCAAGGGTCCCAGCTACACAACAAATGGTCGTTTTGTTCGATAAAGTCCTTCTTTATATCCCAAAAAAGTCAGTTTCGTTGGCGCGCTTGATTCAGTAATCGACCTGTTCCCCTCGTTCAAAATGCATACAAAGGAATCCCAAAAGTTACCAATAAACTTTGTCCAAACATGTCAAACAACGTTTCCAATCAATCCGCAGGTACCCTAATATGTAAATAAACGATACAATTTAAGACGGAGAATAGTGTGTTCAATACCGGAGATAAATAACGAGGTGTGCGCCCTCATCTACGCGCGCCACAAGACTACAGTCAAAATGAGAGCCACCTTGAAAAACTACATTCTAGCTAATTTTTCAAAAAACAAGCCTGAAACCCTTTCTAAAGACTGTTTACATCTAGTGGAAGCCATGGGAACTGCAATCTGGGAGGATTTCCTTTGATTATTCCAAAGACCAGCATTTCAATGGATGGTGATCTCCAAAAAAAAAACTGTTTTCTATCCAATACTACCAATGATATGCATATCCTAGCTTCTGGGCCTGAGTAACAGCCAGTTTACTTTGGGCAAGTCAGTCATCCGAACTTACAAATACGGCCCCCTATCCCTATTAACACTTTTTGTTACTACATGATTCCATATGTGTTGTTTCATAGTTTTGATGTCTATGCTATTATTCTACAATGTAGAAAATTTTAAAAATTAAGAAAAACCCTTGAATGAGTAGGTGTGTCAACTTTTGACTGGAACTGTACATATTGGCATCACCCTTACAACACGTATTTTACTAAAGGGTATAACACTTCCCGTTGATGAGAAACTACACTGAACAAAAATATAAACGCAACATGTAAAGTGTTGGTCCCATGTTTCATGAGCTGAAATAAAAGATCCCAGAAATTTCTCTCATTGTGCACACATATTTGTTTAAATCCCTGTTAGTGAGCATTTTTCATTTGCAAGGATAATCCATCTACCTGACAGGTGTAGCATATCAAGAAGCTGATTAAACAGCATGATCATTACACAGGTGCACCTTTGTGCTGGGGACAATAAATGGACACTCTAAATTGTGCAGTTTTGTCACACAATGCCACAGATGTCTCAAGTTTTAAGGGAGCGTGCAATTGGCATGCTGACTGCAGGAATGTCCACCAGAAATGTTGCCAGAGAAATTCATTTCTCTACCATAAGCTGCCACGTGTTGTTTTAGAGAATTTGGCAGTATGTCCGACCAGCTTCACAATCGTAGACCACGCCAGCCCATGACCTCCAGCATCTGGCTTCTTCACCTGCAGGATTGTCTGAGATGAGCCACGCGGACAATTGATGAAACTGTGGGTTTGCACAACCAAAAGATTTTATGCACAAACTGTCAGAAATCGTTTCAGGGAAGCTCATCTGCATGCTCGTCTTCCTCACCAGGGTTTTGACCTTACTGCAGTTTGGTGTCGTAACCCACTTCAGTGGGCAACTGCTCACCTTAGATGGCCACTGGTACTCTGGAGAAGGGTGTTCTTCACGGATGAATCCTGGTTTCAACTGGGATTAATCCATGTGGATGGGCCTTCCCTGTGGCTCAGTTGGTAGAGCATGGTGTTTGCAACGCCAGCATGGTGTGTGCAACGCCAGGGTTGTGGGTTCGATTCCCACGGGGGGCCAGTTCAAAAAAAAAAATGCATGAAAAGAAATGTATGCATTCACAACTGTAAGTCGCTCTGGATAAGAGCGCCTGCTCAATGACTAAAATGTAAATGTAAAATGATGAGCTGTTTGCTGATGTCAACATTGTGAACAGACTGCCCCATGTTGGCGGTGGGGCTATGGTATGGGCAAGCAAAAGCTATAGACAACAAACACAAGGGGTTTGGATCACTACTGGCTGTAAGCGAACGAGTGATGCGCGTTTGGATCAATACTGGCTGTATCCAAGGCTCAGCCGATCGTTTACATAACAGAATGCAGCGCTGCACGCGACTGAAGAAAGAAGAGACAACCAATTTACTACAGTATCAGTGCGCGTTCTGGAAAGTCAGCTTGCTAGTTACAGTAGCGCGTCCCCTGAACGATAACGAAGAGGTAACGTTAGATGAAAAGCCTGACCACGGAGACGGTGGTGAGAAGGTGATGAAGTGTACTTCACGAGCTGTAGCCAAAAAACTACTGGCATTTGGAAAGTTTGTGAGGGAGAAAGTGTGGTCTTGCTAGCTGGATCGAATTCTCCGTTAGCTAGCCAGAGAAATGTTGAGCAACATTAGCCAACTTATCTGATCAAATGTTTATGGTGTAAAAATTTGCTTGCTAATAAAGTCAACTAGCTAACGTTACAACATCAGATGAGCTAAGATTAGTAACCTAACCAATTCACCATAGTATTAACTGGTATGACTCCTTGCCATTCCTCAAAGTATTTTGACGTCTGGATGAAAGGCTTGCCCAAATTAAACTGCCTGCTACTCAGGCTCAGAAGGTAGGATATGCATATTATTAGTAGATTTGGATAGAAAACAATCTGAAGTTTCTAAAACTGTTTGAATGATGTCTGTGAGTATAACAGAACTCAGAAGTACTCATCATAAACGTTGATAAAATATTAAACAGTTACTTAAAGAATTATAGATTAGCGGTCGACCGATTAATCAGAATGGCCGATTAATTAGGGCCGACTTCAAGTTTTCATAACAATCGGTAATCGGTATTTTTGGACACCGATTTGCCTATTTTTATTTTTATTTTATTTTTTTACATTTTTAAAAAAAAAATTAAATATTTTTTTTTAAAATATTTTTTATTTTATTTTTTTAAATTATTTTTATTTTTTTATATATATTTTTTTTTATTAATTATTATTATTATTATTATTTTTTTTTTTTATAAATATTTTTTTAACTAGGCAAGTCAGTTAAGAACACATTCTTATTTTCAATGACGGCCTAGGAACGGTGGGTTAACTGCCTTGTTCAGGGGCAGAACGACAGATTTTTACCTTGTCAGCTTGGGGATTCAATCTTGCAACCTTACAGTTAACTAGTCCAATGCTCTAACCACCTGCTTTACATTGCCCTCCACGAGGAGCCTGCCTGTTACGCGAATGCAGTAAGAAGCCAAGGTAAGTTGCTAGCTAGCATTAAACGTACCTTATTAAAAACAATCAATCAATCATAATCACTAGTTAACTACACATGGTTGATGATATTACTAGTTTATCTAGCCTGTCCTGCATTGCATATAATCGATGTGGTGCGCATTTGCGAAAAAGGACGGTTGTTGCTCCAACTTGTACCTAACCATAAACATCAATGTCTTTCTTAAAATCAATACACAAGTATATATTTTTAAACCTGCATATTTAGTTAATATTGCCTGCTAACATGAATTTCTTTTAACTATGGAAAATGTGTCACCTCTGCAACAGAGTCAGGGTATATGCAGCAGTTTGGGCCGCCTGGCTCGTTGCGAACTGTGTGAAGACTATTTCTTCCTAACAAAGACCGCCAACTTCGCCAAACGGGGGATGATTTAACAAAAGCGCATTTGCGAAAAAAGCACCATCGTTGCACTACTGTACCTAACCATAAACATCAATGCCTTTCTTAAAATCAATACACAGAAGTATATATTTTTAAACCTGCATATTTACCTAAAAGAAATCCAGGTTAGCAGGCAATATTAACCAGGTGAAATTGTGTCACTTCTCTTCCGTTCATTGCACGCAGAGTCAGGGTATATGCAACAGCCTGGCTCGTTGCGAACTAATTTGCCAGAATTTTACATAATTATGACATAACATTGAAGGTTGTGCAATCTAACAGGAATATTTAGACTTATGGATGCCACCCGTTAGATAAAATACGGAACGGTTCCGTATTTCACTGAAAGAATAAACGTGATAGTTTCTGGATTCGACCATATTAATGATCTAAGGCTCGTGTTTCTGTGTGTTATTATGTTATAATTAAGTCTATGATTTGATAGAGCAGTCTGACTGAGCGATGGTAGGCACCAGCAGGCTCGTAAGCATTCATTCAAACAGCACTTTTGTGCGTTTTGCCAGCAGCCCTTCGCAATGCATTGCGCTGTTTATGACTTCAAGCCTATCAACTCCCAAGATTAGGCTGGTGTAACCGATGTGAAATGGCTAGCTAGTTAGCGGGTGCACGCTAATAGCGTTTCAAATGCCACTCGCTCTGAGACTTGGAGTAGTTGTTTCCCTTGCTCTGCATGGGTAACACTGCTTCGAGGGTGGCTGTTGTCGATGTGTTCCTGGTTCGTGCCCAGGTAGGAGCGAGGAGAAGGACGGAAGCTATACTGTTACACTGGAAATACTAAAGTGCCTATAAGAACATCCAATAGTCAAAGGTATATGAAATACAAATCGTATAGAGAGAAATAGTCCTATAATTCCTATAATAACTACAACGTAAAACTTCTTACCTGGGAATATTGAAGACTCATGTTAAAAGGAACCACCAGCTTTCATATGTTCTCATGTTCTGAGCAAGGAACTTAAACGTTAGCTTTCTTACATGGCACATAATGCACTTTTACTTTCTTCTCCAACACTTTGTTTTTGCATTATTTAAACCAAATTGAACATGTTTCATTATTTATTTGAGGCTAAATTGATTTTTATTGATGTATTTTATTAAGTTAAAATAAGTGTTCATTCAGTATTGTTGTAATTGTCATTATTACAAATAAATAAAATGTAAAAAAAAAAAATGGGGGGAAAAATCGGCAGATTAATCGGTATCGGCTTTTTTGGGCCTCCAATAATCGGTATCGGCGTAAAAAAAAAAAAAAATCATAATCGGTCGACCTCTATTATAGATACACTTCTCCTTAATGCAACCGCTGTGTCAGATTTCAAAAAAGCTTTACGGCGAAAGCAAATTTTGCAATAATCGGAGTACAGCGTTCAGACACAAAACCAAACCCGCCATTTTGTGGAGTCAACAAAATTCACTTACCTTTGATGATCTTCATCAGAATGCACTCCCAGGAATCCCAGGTCCACAATAAATGTTAGTTTTGTTCAATAAAGTCCATAATTTATGTCCAAATACCTCCTTTTGTTCGCGCGTTCAGTCCACTACTCCAAATGCAGGAAGTACGCGCAAATGTCACGACGAAAAGTCAAAAAATTTTATATTTAGGTTCGTAGAAATATGTCAAACGATGTATAGCATTAATCTTTAGGACGTTTTTAACATAAATCTTCAGTAATATTCCAACCGGACAATTCCAATGTCTTCAGAAAAGAAAAGGAACACAGCTAACTCTCACGTGAGTGAGCGCCTCTGAGCTCATGTCATTTCCTCACTCATCAACTTCCAGGCCCTCTTGTTCGCTTCATATTCACAGTAGAAGCATGACACAACGTTCTAAAGACTGTTGACATCTAGTGGAAGCCTTAGGAAGTGCAAAATGAACCCTAAGTCACTGTATACTGGATAGGGAATCACTTGAAACACTACAAACCTCAGATTTCCACACTTCCTGGTTTGATTTTTCTCAGGTTTTTGCCTGCCATATGAGTTCTGTTATATTCACAGACCTCATTCAAACAGTTTTAGAAACTTCAGAGTGTGTTCTATCCAAATCTACTAATAATATGCATATCCTACCTTCTGAGCCTGAGTAGCAGGCAGTTTAATTTGGGCATGCCTTTCATCCGGACATCAAAATACTGCCCCCTACCCTAGAGAAGTTAACATGTTTTTTCCCCAAGTGCAATATTTAGATGTGTGTGGTCACAAGCGTTCTATTATAAAGGCTGTCATGGCTAACTGCAATATTAGTGTATTGTTTTTTTCTCAATACTTGTGTCATTTGCAGTAAAGTCTAGGCAACAAATAACATTGGATTGCTTTCTTTACATTGTTTAGCTGTGAGTTAGGTTCACATTAACCACTTTTTATTTTACACACAGAGACTGATCATGTAGATCATATTCTATGTCGTTTAATTAGTTAAAACCTGCATTTTTCCTAGCAGGGATTTTTTGCGTGTTTTGCGTGTCACCTTTTTGGGCACTCAGCAGTTTGCATCCCTGATCTGTAGCTGAAAATGTTCCAGTTCATCCATGGCCTACATACTCACCAGACATGTCACCCATTGAGCATGTTTGGGATGCTCTGGATTGACGTGTACGGCAGTGTGTTCCAGTTTCCGCCAATATCCAGCAACTTTGCACAGCCATTGAGGAGTGGGACAAGATTCCACAGGCCTGATTAACTCTATGCGAAGGATGAGGCAAATGGTGGTCACATCAGATACTGACTGGTTTTCTAATCCAGCCCCTACTTTTTTTTTTAAGGTATCTGTGGCCAACAGATGCATATCTGTATTCCCAGTCATGTAAAATCCACAGATTAGGACCTAACGAATGTATTTTAATTGGCTGATTTCCTTGTGAACTGTAACTCAGTAAAATCTTGCATGTTGCGTTTATATTTTTGTTCAGTGTATAAAACAGATTACTTTCATGTTAATTCAAGATTAGCTTTCACATAAGTATGCAAATTGTATAATTTATGTACGTTTGTCAGATATACTTTGGTAATGCAGGAGGGGGCGGTCATATAGAATTCCAGTTTGTGGCTGCCAATTGCCATAAAAAACATGATTTTGTATCATTTACTAATTGCACAACTGTTGCAGAAAACGTAACAGTAATGGAGGAAGGGGATAATCTAATAAAATGTGTTTGTGTTTGCTAACATGTTTGAATGAGTAGTGTGGGGGTTTTTTTTATACACGAACTGGTCAGTTGTCTGACTGAAGAGAAATGACTGGAATTTTAATGCCTAATGTGAACGTAAGCATTACAAGTTCAGCAGTTATACGTTTGGACGTAGCTCAAGACCTTCATACGTTAATTTTACGTGATAATAATGGCACGTGAATTCCAACATCCGTCCATATATCTGCTGTACTTTCTCGGTTGGGAGAGTGTGGTGCTTGCAAAGCCAGGATTGTTGGTTAAATTCCCAGGGCCACCCAAAGCGTCTGCTAAATAGCATATTATATTACTATACCTCCTTATCATTACTGTACTTAGCATACCTCCTTATCACTACTGTACTTAGCATACCTCTTTCCCTCAACCTACTCTTATTACCCTCCTCTGAGATGTCTTGTAAGTATTTTGTTTGTCCTCAGTACAACCCAGAGGCATTCTGTTCTTCAAGCATTACAGTACTAAAGGGACCTTCTGTCCTCCACATGCCTCTTCTCTTCTAGAAATGTCCCTCTGAATGTTCTGGGATATAAGAGGATGATTGCCTACGAAATGGGCTCTGACAGGTATTCTCTAGTTATCCTAGTTCACTAGCTACTAGGTGACCAACTCAGTGGCCTTGTTAGTGTCTGCTCTGAGATTGAAAGGTTGGTGTTTCGATCCCTGGTCAAGTCATACCAAAGACTAAAAATGGGACCTGATTCTTCTGCTCGGCATTAAGGATATTGATTGGGGTTAATGCCCTGCAACAGACTAGCATCCTTGTCCAGGGGGGTACTTGTACATCAAGCTGCCTCAAGCTACAGAAACAGGAGATAAGCTCCTTCCCTATGGGTCGTTCTGACTCAGTCAAGGCTTTTTTACTAGGGCACTGGTCAAAAGATGTGCACGATTGGGAACAGGGTGTTGGGCTCTGGTCTTTAATAGTGCAGTACTTGTAGTAGTATTGCAGTAGAACCTAAATGATCCCAAGGAGGGAAATTGATATCACCGGTCCATAAGCATCAACAAAACACAGTGTATAGAAACTATATAGCAAACAGGGTGACAGAAGTAGTACTCTACATTTCAGACCCTGACAGTAGCCCAGGGAGATCCTATATTCTGTGAATTATAGGATCTTTAAGCAATAAGCAAATTTGAAATGGCTTCCTATTCAGTATGTAGTACACTCCTTTTCAGAGACTGGCAATGTCTTTCATTGTTAAATAGAACAGAAAATCATTAACTGATTCATGTCACATAGAACTCCCCCTGCCCAGACCCACCTGATGTGCCACTCCTGTAGTTTCTTAGCAACATCCTGGCTTTTATTACAGGGTTCCTTTGTGATTTTGGCAATGCAACCCTTTCTCTACTTCCCCAGAGTCTGATGAATTCATGGATACCATTTTTGTGTCTCTGCATCCAGTATGAAAGAAGTTAAAGGTAGTTTTGAGAGCCAATATTAACTAGCGTTAGCGCAAAGACTGAAAATCTATGGTATCTATCAGCATGCTAGAAGTTACCATAGAGTTCCAGTCATTGCGCTAATGCTAGCTAGCAACTTCCTTCAAACTGCACGCAGACATAAAAATGGTATCAACGAGTTAATCTGTTCGGGAAAGTAGATTAACGGCTTAATTGCCAAAATCCTAAAGTATCCCTTTAACATGAGGAATTTAAGACCTCTCTCTCGCTCTATTAATCATTCTGATGAGGAAGGAAGAGCAGTCAAGAGGAGAACATATTACAGCACACCTTGATATGGAGATGTTTTTTTTAAAGGGTTCACCCTGCCAATCTAAGGCAATGCATCTCAGTGCTAGCTGTGCCACTAGAGATCCTGGTTCGAGTCCAGGCTCTGTCTCAGCCGGCCGTGACCGGGAGACCAATGAGGTGGTGCACAATTGGCCCAGCTTCGTCCAGGTTAGGGGAGGGTTTGGCCGGCAGGGATGTTCTTGTCCCATCGCGCTCTAGCGACTCCTGTGGCGGGCCGGGCGCAGTGCACGCTGAGACGGTCGACAGGTGTATGATGTTTCCTCCGACACATTTTTACGGCTGGCTTCCGGGTTAAGCGGGGTTGTGTCAAGAAGCAGTAGGGCTTGGCTGGGTTGTGTTTTGGAAGACGCACGGCTCTCGACCTTCCCCACTCCCAAGTCCGTACGGGAGCTGCAGCGATGGGACAAGACTGTAACTACCAATTGGATACCACAAAACTGTATTCTCAGGCCCAGTACTGCTGTGCCTGATTCACATTATAGAGCCAAGCCAAGCTGTACTGGGCTGGCCTGGTTCCGCATCCACCGTAGCAGAGAATGGTTCAGTTTGGCCCTATAGTATAGATCAGGCATTACACATCTAGATTCTAAGTGAGAATTTCACGGTAAGGTCTACACCTGTTTTATCCGGCACATGTGGCAAATACAATTTCATTTGATTAGACTAATGACCATTGTTTCGCCGCACTGTCTTGAACTGAGATCCATAAGCAAATATATATTTCTAATCTGAAATCAGGTTTTTAGCACTGACCCAGATCAGGAGTAATATCGTGATCCAAGAGGGCAGGAGGACATTGTGATCCAAACTCAGTTATGTGTTTACCACCTAATGATTGAGCTTAAGATTTGAGAGGGGTAAAATAATCCTTGATCTGTGATTATGGGAAACTTTTACCCAAAGTGGAATAAGTCCCAACTCATTCAGGAAACTGATTTCAGCAATATGCCTTTTGGCTTGGAGTAGAGATACAGTGGCTAGGAACAGGTTTCTGTACTCAGACTCCATCTCATTACAGGGTCTAGAGCTTATCTGCGGATATAAGAACTCCGTAATACACTCTTGACCTCAATGACTTGTCACAGCCGTGTATGTCTGTAAGAGAAATAGAATCGAGACGATTTTAGGCAAGAGAAAAGGAAAGGACCTGTGAACCTCACATCATATAACTTGCTATTGTTACAAAATCACTATTTAAATAGGAGGGATTACCGTGGGAAAGGTAGAACACCGCTCCAAATCTCACTCATGGGAAAATGAGGGAAAGGCCATTTGTTTCCATAAATGGATTCACATGGCTGATAAAGTAGGAAACATTCTCTATCGATTGAAATCTAGTTGGTGTTGAGTTTTCAGTTTTTTAGTAGGATCCCCATTAGCTGTTGCGAAAGCAGCAGCTACTCTTCCTGGGGTCCACACAAAACATGAACACTAATATGCCTTTTGGCAGAACTACATACCTTTAAAAACGGCACACATAGCCTACATTACAGTATCAATACATACACACAAACTATCTAGGTCAAATGGGGGAGAGGCATTGTGCTGTGAGGTATTGCTTTATCAGTTTGTATTATCTGGTTTGCTGTTCATTTTTGAGCAATATGAGATTGAAGGAAGTTCCATGCAATCATGGCTCTATATAATACTGTGCTTTCTTGAATTTGCTCTGTATTCGGGGACGGTGAAAAGACCCCTAGTGGCATGGCTGGTGGGGTAAGTGTGTCAGAGCTGTACGTAAGCTGACTATGCTAACAATATGGATATTTCAACACATTGACTGCATCATTTCTTTTTATAAGAAACAGTCTCTCAACTCTTAGGCCAGAGAGACTGGCATGCATTGTATTTATATGAGGCCTCTGATTACAATGAAGAGCAATACGTGCCGATCTGTTCTGGGCGAGCTGCAGCTGAACTCGTTTTTTCTTTGTAACACTTAACCACATGACCACAATAATCAAGATAAGACCAAATTAGAGTCTGAAGGACTTGCTTTTTGGAATGTGGTGTCAAAAAAGCAGAGCATCTCTTTATTACGGACAGACCTCTACCCAGATTTACAACCATTGAATCCATATGTTTTGACCATGACAGTTTACAATCTAAGGTAACGCCAAGTAATTTAGTCTCCTCAACTTGTTCAACAGCCACACCATTCATTACCAGATTCAGCTGAGGTCTAGCACTTAAGGAATTATTTGTACCAAATACAATGCTCTTAGTTTTAGAGATGTTCAGGACCAGTTTATTACTAGCCACCCATTCCAAAACTGACTGCAACTCCTTGTTAAGGGTTTCAGTGACGTCATTAGCTGTGGTTGCTGACACGTACAGTGCCTTTGTAAATTATCTCTTGACTTTTTCCACATTTTGTTAGGTTACAGTCTTATTCTAAAATTGATTAAATTGTTTTTTTCCCTCATCAATCTACACACAATACCCCATAATGACAAGGCAAAAACTGATTTGTAGAAATGTTTGCTTATTTATTCATAATAAAACACTGAAATATCACATTTACATAAGTATTCAGATGCTTTACTCTGTACTTTGTTGAAGCACCTTTGGCAGCAATTACAGCCTCGAGTCTTCTTTTGGGTTTGACGCTACAAGCTTGGCACACCTGTATTTGAGGAGCTTCTCCCATTCTTCTCTGCAGATCCTCTCAAGCTCTATCAGGTTGGATGGGGAGCGTTGCTGCACAGCTATTTTCAGGTCTCTTCAGAGATGTTTGATCGGGTTCAAGTCCAGGCTCTGGTTGGGCCACTCAAGGACATTCAGAGACTAGACCCGAAGCCACTCCTATGTTGTCTTGGCTGTGTGCTTAGGGTCGTTTTCCTGTTGGAAGGTGAACCGTCACCCCAGTCTGAGGTCCTGAGGGCTCTGGAGCAGGTTTTCATCAAGGATCTCTCTGTACTTTGCTCCGTTCATCTTTGCCTCAATCCTGACTAATCTCCCAGTCCCTGCTGCTGAAGAACATCCCCGCAGCATGATGCTGCCACCACCATGCTTCACCATAGGGATGGTGCCAGGTTTCCTCCAGATGTGATACTTGGCACTCAGGCCAAAGAGTTTAATCTTGGTTTCATCAGACCAGAGAATCTTGTTTCTCATGGTCTGAGTGTCTTTTTAGGTGCCTTTTGGCAAACTCCAAGCGGGCTGTCATGTGCCTTTTACTGAGGAATGGCTTCCATCTGGCCACTCTACCATAAATGCCTGATTGGTGGAGTGCTGCAGAGATGGTTTGTTCTTCTGGAAGGTTCTCCCATCTCCACAGAGGAACTCTAGAGCTCTGTCAGTGTGACCATTGGGTTCTTGGTCACCTCCCTGACCAAAGCCCTTCTCCCCCAATTGCTCAGTTTGGCCAGGCAGCCAAACTGAGCAAGACCCACCAAGAGTCTTGGTGGGTCCAAACTTCTTCCATTTCAGAATGATGGAGGCCACTGTGTTCTTGGGGACCTTCAATGCTGCAGAAATGTTTTGGTACCCTTCCCCAGATTTGAACACACCTACTCATTCCAGGGTTTTTCTTTATTTAAAAAAAAATATTTTCTACATTGTAGAATATCAGTGGAGACATCAAAACTAAGAAATAACACATATGGAATCATGTAGTAACCAAAAAAGTATTAAAGAAATCTAAATATATTTTAGATTTTAGATTCTTCAAAGTAGCTACTTTTTCTTGACAGTTTGCACGCTCTTGGCAGTAGCTTCCATGTCAGTTGTCATTATTGATCGATAACAATAATGTTTCCATCTCTCACACACTAACTTTATAAAATTCAAACTTACAACGCTTTTCTTTCATTATAGTTTTTTTTATTCATGAATAAAATGGCTCACTCTTCATTGTTGGCATTTCCTGCCTAAGTTTGCCCACTTTGGCCATGAAGTAATCATTAAAATAATTGGCAACATCAAATGGTTTTGTGATGAATAAGCCATCTGATTCGATGAAAGATGGAGTTGATTTAGTCTTTCTGGCCAGAATCCCAGAGTCACCTGACAAGAATAGACTGGCGAGTTTCAGAAGAAAGTTCTTTGTTTCTGGCCATTTTGAGCCCCTAATCGAACCCACAAATGCTGATGCTCCAGACACTCAACTAGTTTAAAGAAGGCCAGTTTTATTGCTTCTTTAATCAGAACAACAGTTTTCAGCTGTGCTAACATAATTGCAAAAGTGTTTTCTAATGATCAATTAGCCTTTTAAAATGAGTAACTTGGATTAGCTAACACAACGTGCCATTGGAACACAGGAGTGATGGTTGCTGATAATGGGCCTCTGTACGCCTATGTTGATATTCCATAAAAAATCTGCAGTTTCCAGCTACAATAGTCATTTACAACATTACCAATGTCTGCAATGTATTTCTGATCAATTTGATGTTATTTTAATGGACAAAAAAAATGTTTTTCTTTCAAAAACAAGGACATTTCTAAGTGACGGCAAACTTTTGAACGGTAGTGTATCAAATCAAATCAAATCAAATCAAATTTATTTATATAGCCCTTCGTACATCAGCTGAAATCTCAAAGTGCTGTACAGAAACCCAGCCTAAAACCCCAAACAGCAAGCAATGCATGTGAAAGAAGCACGGTGGCTGGGAAAAACTCCCTAGGAAAAACTCCTGAGAAAGGCCAAAAACCTAGGAAGAAACCTAGAGAGGAACCAGGCTATGAGGGGTGGCCAGTCCTCTTCTGGCTGTGCCGGGTGGATATTATAACAGAACATGGTCAAGATGTTAAAATGTTCGTAAATGACCAGCATGGTCAAATAATAATAATCATAGTAATTGTCGAGGGTGCAACAAGCACGTCCGGTGAACAGGTCAGGGTTCCGTAGCCGCAGGCAGAACAGTTGAAACTGGAGCAGCAGCATGGCCAGGTGGACTGGGGACAGCAAGGAGTCATCATGCCAGGTAGTCCTAGGGCTCAGGTCCTCCGAGAGAAAGAGAGAAAGAAAGAGAGAATTAGAGAGAGCATATTTACATTCACACAGGACACTGGATAAGACAAGAGAATACTCCAGATGTAACAGACTGACCCTAGCCCCCCGACACATAAACTACTGCAGCATAAATACTGGAGGCTGAGACAGGAGGGATCAGAAGACACTGTGGCCCCATCCGATGATACCCCCGGACAGGGCCAAACAGGCAGGATATAACCCCACCCACTTTGCCAAAGCACAGCCCCCACACCACTAGAGGGATATCTACAACCACCAACTTACCGTCCGAAGACAAGGCCGAGTATAGCCCACAAAGATGTCTGCCACGGCACAACCCAAGGGGGGGGCGCCAACCCAGACAGGAAGACCACGTCAGTGGCTCAACCTACTCAAGTGACGCACCCCTCCCATGGACGGCATGGAAGAACACCAGTAAGTCAGTGACTCAGCCCCTGTAAAAGGGTTAGAGGCAGAGAATCCCAGTGGGAAGAGGGGAACCGACAAGGCAGAGACAGCAAGGGCGGTTCGTTGCTCCAGCCTTTCCGTTCACCTTCACACTCCTGGGCCAGACTATACTTAATCATAGGACCTACTGAAGAGATAAGTCTTCAGTAAAGACTTAAAGGTTGAGACTGAGTCTGCGTCTCTCACATGGGTAGGCAGACCATTCCATAAAAATTGAGCTCTATAGGAGAAAGCCCTACCTCCAGCCGTTTGCTTAGAAATTCTAGGGACAATTAGGAGGCCTGCGTCTTGTGACCGTAGCGTACGTGTAGGTATGTACGGCAGGACCAAATCGGAAAGATAGGTAGGAGCAAGCCCATGTAATGCTTTGTAGGTTAGCAGTAAAACCTTGAAATCAGCCCTTGCCTTAACAGGAAGCCAGTGTAGGGAAGCTAGCACTGGAGTAATATGATCAAATTTTTTGGTTCTAGTCAGGATTCTAGCAGCCGTATTTAGCACTAACTGAAGTTTGTTTAGTGCTTTATCCGGGTAGCCGGAAAGTAGAGCATTGCAGTAGTCGAGCCTAGAAGTAACAAAAGCATGGATTAATTTTTCTGCGTCATTTTTGGACAGAAAGTTTCTGATTTTTGCAATGTTACGTAGATGGAAAAAAGCTGTCCTTGAAGCAGTCTTGATATGTTCTTCAAAGGAGAGATCAGGGTCCAGAGTAACGCCGAGGTCCTTCACAGTTTTATTTGAGACGACTGTACAACCATCCAGATTAATTGTCAGATTCAACAGAAGATCTCTTTGTTTCTTGGGACCTAGGACAAGCATCTCTGTTTTGTCCGAGTTTAAAAGTAGAAAATTTGCAGCCATCCACTTCCTTATGTCTGAAACACAGGCTTCTAGCGAGGGCAATTTTGGGGCTTCACCATGTTTCATTGAAATGTACAGCTGTGTGTCGTCCGCATAGCAGTGAAATTTAACATTATGTTTTCGAATGACATCCCCAAGAGGTAAAATATATAGTGAAAACAATAGTGGTCCTAGAACGGAACCTTGAGGAACACCGAAATTTACAATTGATTTGTCAGAGGACGAACCATTCACAGAGACAAACTGATATCTTTCCGACAGATAAGATCTAAACCAGGCCAGAACTTGTCCATGTAGACCAATTTGGGTTTCCAATCTCTCCAAAAGAATGTGGTGATCGATGGTATCAAAAGCGGCACTAAGATCTAGGAGCACGAGGACAGATGCAGAGCCTCGGTCTGACGTCATTAAAAGGTCATTTACCACCTTCACAAGTGCAGTCTCAGTGCTATGATGGGGTCTAAAACCAGACTGAAGCGTTTCGTATACATTGTTTGTCTTCAGGAAGGCAGTGAGTTGCTGCGCAACAACTTTTTCTAAAATTTTTGAGAGGAATGGAAGATTCGATATAGGCCGATAGTTTTTTATAATTTCTGGGTCAAGATTCGGCTTTTTCAAGAGAGGCTTTATTACTGCCATTTTTAGTGAGCTTGGTACACATCCGGTGGATAGAGAGCCGTTTATTATGTTCAACATAGGAGGGCCAAGCACGGGAAGCAGCTCTTTCAGTAGTTTAGTTGGAATAGGGTCCAGTATGCAGCTTGAAGGTTTGGAGGCCATGATTATTTTCATCATTGTGTCAAGAGATATAGTACTAAAACACTTTAGTATCTCCCTTGAGCCAGGGTCCTGGCAGAGTTGTGCAGACTCTGGACAATGAAGCCCTGGAGGAATACCCAGATTTAAAGATGAGTCCGTAATTTGCTTTCTAATGATCATGATCTTTTCCTCAAAAAAGTTCATAAATTTATTACTGCTGAAGTGAAAGCCATCCTCCATTTGCGAATGCTGCTTTTTAGTTAGCTTTGCGACAGTGTCAAAAAGAAATTTCGGATTGTTCTTATTTTCCTCAATTAAGTTGGAAAAATAGGATGATCGTGCAGCAGTGAGGGCTCTTCGATACTGCACGGTACTGTCTTTCCAAGCTAGTCGGAAGACTTCCAGTTTAGTGTGGCGCCATTTCCGTTCCAATTTTCTGGAAGCTTGCTTCAGAGCTCGTGTATTTTCTGTATACCAGGGAGCTAGTTTCTTATGACAGATGTTTTTAATTTTTAGGGGTGCAACTGCATCTAGGGTATTGCGCAAGGTTGAATTGAGTTCCTCGGTTAGGTGGTTAACTGATTCTTGTCCTCTGACGTCCTTGGGTAGGCAGAGGGAGTCTGGAAGGGCATCAAGGAATCTTTGGGTTGTCTGAGAATTTATAGCACGACTTTTAATCTTCCTTGGTTGGGGTCTGAGCAGATTATTTGTTGCAATTGTAAACGCAATAAAATGGTGGTCCGATAATCCAGGATTATGAGGAAAAACATTAAGATCCACAACATTTATTCCATGGGACAAAACTAGGTCCAGAGTATGACTGTGGCAGTGAGTAGGTCCAGAGACATGTTGGACAAAACCCACTGAGTCGATGATGGCTCCGAAAGCCTTTTGGAGTGGGTCTGTGGACTTTTCCATGTGAATGTTAAAGTCACCAAAAATTAGAATATTATCTGCTATGACTACAAGATCCGATAGGAATTCAGGGAACTCAGTAAGGAACACTGCATATGGCCCAGGAGGCCTGTAAACAGTAGCTATAAAAAGTGATTGAGTAGGCTGCATAGATTTCATGACTAGAAGCTCAAAAGACGAAAACGTCATTGTTTTTTTTTTTTGTAAATTGAAATTTGCTATCGTAAATGTTAGCAACACCTCCGCCTTTGCCGGATGCACGGGGGGTTTGGTCACTAGTGTAACCAGGGGGTGAGGCCTCATTTAACACAGTAAATTCATCAGGCTTAAGCCATGTTTCAGTCAGGCCAATCACATCAAGATTATGATCAGTGATTAGTTCATTGACTATAACTGCCTTGGAAGTGAGGGATCTAACATTAAGTAACCCAATTTTGAGATGTGAAGTATCACAATCTCTTTCAATAATGGCAGGAATGGAGGAGGTCTTTATACTAGTAAGATTACTGAAGCGAACACCGCCATTTTTAATTTTGCCCAACCAAGATCGAGGCACAGACACGGTCTCAATGGGGAAAGCTGAGCTGACTACGCTAACTGTGCTAGTGGCAGACTCCACTAAGCTGGCAGGCTGGCTAACAGCCTGCTGCCTGGCCTGCACCCTATTTCATTGTGGAGCTAGAGGAGTTAGAGCCCTGTCTATGTTCGTAGATAAGATGAGAGCACCCCTCCAGCTAGGATGGAGTCCGTCACTCCTCAGCAGGCCAGGCTTGGTCCTGTTTGTGGGTGAATCCCAGAAAGAGGGCCAGTTATCTACAAATTCTATCTTTTGGGAGGGGCTAAGTATGTATGTATGTGGATACAGTATCAAGCATTTCACACACTGTCACACCCTGATCAGTTTCACCTGTCCTCGTTATTGTCTCCACCCCCTCCAGGTGTCGCTTGTTTTCCCCAGTGTATTTATCCCTGTGTTTCCTGTCTCTCGGTACCATTTCATCTTGTATGTTTCTAAGTCAACCAGCGGTTTTCCCATTCTCCTGCTTTTTGCATTCTCCTTTTTCTAGTCCTCCCGGCTTTGACCCTTGCCTGTTTCTGGACTTTGTACTCGCCTGCCTGACCATTCTGCCTGCCTTGACCATGAGCCTGTCTGCCACTCCTGGACTCTGATCTGGTTTTGACCTTTTTGCCTGTCCACGACCATTCTCTTGCCTACCCCTTTGGATTAATAAACATTGTAAGACTCCAACCATCTGCCTCCTGTGTCTTTATTTGGGTCTCGCCTTGTGCCTTGATACCTGACTGTTAGCACTTGGTGGCCTATAGCAACACCCCAAAAGAATAGGCTTTAGATGAGGCAGGTGAACCCACAACCACAGCACTTCAATAACACTTGACATGAGATCTTCTCTAAGCATTACAGGGAAATGGCTCTGAATAAACACTGAACAAAAATATAAACACAACATCTAAAGTGTTGGTCCCGTGTGTCATGAGCTGAAATAAAAGATCCCAGAAATGTTGAGGAATATTTCTGTCTGTAATAAAGCTCTTTTGTGGGGAAAAGCTCATTCTGATTGGCTGGGCCTGGCTCCCCAGTGGGTGGGCCTGGCTCCCCAGTGGGTGGTCCTGGTGTCCAAGTGGGTGAAATCCATAGATTAGGGCCTAATTTATTTATTTCAATTGACTGATTTCCTTATATTAATTGTAACTCAGTAAAATCTTTGAAATTGTTGCATGTTGCGTTTATATTTTTTGTACCGTATATATAGCAACACCTCCTCCATAAGCATTTCTGTCTCTTCTATAGATGTTATATCCTTGTATTGCTACTGCTGTATCATCAAAGGAATTATCTTAGTGAGTCTCAGAAATGGCTAATATATGAATATTATCTGATGTTAGCAAGTTATTGAGTTCATTAACCTTTTTTCTAAGGCTACATACAATATATTAATATGGGCTATTTTCAGCCCTTTCCTGGGTAGCTTCTCACAGATAGACAATCTGTTCGAGGATGTACCACGGTATGCAGCAAACACATTTGTTATGTGAGTGAGTAGGCTACTTTTCTTCATTTTATGTTCATTTAGAAAATCATTGTATTTGTTACATTATAACAGCCAGTAAGCTACCTGCTATATGGTGACTAGAATTATTAAACTAGACTATTCTCTGGTCTATTGTCTGTGTTGTAATGACTCATATTAGAACACACCAGGAAAGGAGATGTGGAGCACAAGTGCATTCACTTCACTGTTAACAGACTGCCTTGGCAGTCGAGAAGCAATGATTTGTCTCCTCGAGTCCTTTCCTTTCATTGTCTACTCTCCTCAGCTCCTCTCATTTGCTCCTCTCCTCATCTCCTTTCATTGTCTCCTCTCCTCATCTCCTCTCTTTGTCTACTCGCCTCATCTCCTCTCCTCATCTCATTTTATTGTCTCCTCTCCTCCTCTCTTTTCATTATCTCCTCTCATTGTCTCCTCATCTCCTCTTATTGTCTCCTCTGCTTGTCTCCTATTGTCTACTCTCCTTCATCCACACTGTTATGAAAGATCTGGACAATTCAGTTGTTTCTCCATTTTGGCCAGGGTTTTCTGCAGAACTCGAGATCATGCTAGCCCACTGAGCTAAAACCTAGATGTCAGCTCTGAGTGGGAGCTAACACGAGCAACACAATGTTCAGGTGTGGAACAAAGGTTACTCACCATCCCAGCGTAGTTCACAGAACCAGCTCTTATAGTCTACATGTCCAGCAGGAAGAAAGTGAGGTGCTCATTAGTATTGGACCTCAGAATCAGTGGCCTTTAAGAGGCATCAGCAGTGACAATGGACCACAGTCTCTCCTTCTTGTCCCTTGCACGCACACAGACAGACAGACAGACAGACAGACAGACAGACAGACAGACAGACAGACAGACAGACAGACAGACAGACACCAATCTCTTGTCCCTGCCTAACATCCTCCTCTTGTATGAAGAGCTCAACTCTGGCCGAGGACTTGAAATGGGTAATGCAGCCATAACATTAGAATTTGCTGTCCTATTTTCCTCATTTAGCGCCTCGTTCCGACACTCAGAATCTTTAATGTGTTGAATCACATATCCTCAAGCAGGGCAGCTGGAATTTGAGACAACTGTCCCTCCCTACCCATCTCCCTATTCCCTCTACCTATTTCTTGGCCCCTTCCGCCTGCATATAGAACATTCTGTGGGGGTGACGTTACTTTATTGATTGTGTAAAAAAGGATCATTATAAGGCTCATGAAGACTTATAATGTATCTGCATTATAATGCATTATACCTGCAGGCTTTCAGTACATTTACATTTACATTTTAGTCATTTAGCAGACGCTCTTATCCAGAGCGACTTACAGTAGTGAATGCATACATTTCATACAATTTCATACATTTTTTTTTTTTTCTGTGCTGGCCCCCCGTGGGAATCGAACCCACAACCCTGGTGTTGCAAAGTGTTACAATTGGTGTTCTAGTTACTACTATTGTTCAGTAGAATTCTGTAATTATATCATCACACTTTCAAATTCCCTCCAACTTTTAGAGAAAATGTAACAATCACAGCCAAAAATATCCTCCAATGTAGTGTATTGATCAGACCTCTCAAAAGACCAACAAGTTTGATAGAAATCTATTCCTGAGAATAAAGCAATACATGCATTGTTTGACATCAAGTCAATAGCCAGCTAAATGAAGTCAAGAGAATTGACAAGTGCTCCCAGGTTTGGCACGGCCAGGCAGATAGGAGTGCTTGGCTGGAGTAGGCCACGGACAGCCATAATTGATTTAACTCATCCAAGTGCCAAAGGACAAAATACTGTCAATGAGTCTCCATTTATGTATCAACATCCCCAGAATCCCCTGCTGCTAACCCACGCCTGAGAAATGCAGTGTTTATTTACTGACACACAGGAATGTGTTCGATTCTACTTTCTGTTTCTCAATTGTTCAACCGTATGACTGTGCCAAGTTCCTCTTAACTGGCTGTAACAGACGGAACACAGAAAGGCTGTAAAAGCTGTCTTCCTTTCTTTTAACGGTGAATTAGAAATGTACAATGACACCGGGATAATGTGGCAGTGTGAGTGTGTGTGTGTCACATTGATAATGTGCCTCTGTGGAATGAATGTGCCATAATCTGCTGAGTCAAATGTTAACGTGAGGAGGAAGTGAAATGTGGGGGGGGACAACCTGTCTGACAGGTTTATCCTAGCCTAACCACATCACAACAATACCCAAAGACAAAGTGAAGGTTTCCGTGTGTGTGTAGATACCTGTGTGTAGATACGTGTGTGTGTAGATGTATGTCTAAATGTGTGTGTAGATGTGTGTTTAGATGTGTGTCTAGATGTGTGTGTAGACATGTTTGTAGATGTGTGTGTGTAGATGTGTGTAGATACGTGTGTCTAGATGTGTGTGTAGATGTGTGTCTAGATATGTGTGTAGACGTGTGTGTAGATGTGTGTGTGTGTGTAGATGGGTGTGTAGATGGGTGGGTAGACGTGTGTAGATGTGTGTGTGTAGATGGTTGACAACTCAACATAATCACAAGAGACATAGTATATAGAGTATATACTCTTATTTCAAACTGTTATCGCTCCCCCTTCCCTCTCCTCCTCCCCTTTTCCCTCCCCTTGCCCCCTCCCCCTCTCCCTCTCTCATTCCCCCCCCCTCTCCCTCTCCTGTTCCCTCTCTCCCCCATTGCCCTTCAGACCAAATGGATGACTGCTGTGGCATATCAAATTGTTGTGGTACACATGACTGTGTTATGCCTCTGCCAGATTCATTCAACAGGGAAAAACAAGGAACGTTCAGAAGAATCCACGCCTCAGTCCATCTCAAAGTGCACTGGATTTATAAGCACATAAGAGCATTGGCATACCACAGTCATACTGTGTACCACAACAGTTTGATATGCCACAGCAGTCATCCATTTGGTCTGAGAGAGAGAGAGAGCGAGAGGTAAGAGGCCCTCAATGGAAAGATAGCTTGTTGAAATAAATCTTTGGATTTCACCGTTTCTGTCCTTAACAATAACTGTTTTTAATCATGCTGTCTCTCTCTCCTTCTCATTCTCTCTGTCATTATGACTCTCTCTCTCACTCTCCCTCTCTCTCCCTCATTTTCCCTCTCTCCTTCTCTCTCTATTTCCCCCTCTCTCTCAAGCACGCACACACTCACTCCACGTACACACGTACACACACACACACACTCCACACGTACACACACTCACTCCACACACACACACACACACTCCACACTCCACACTCCACATGTACACACACACACACACACACACACACACACACACACACACACACACACACACACACACACACACACACACACACACGTACACACACGTACACACACACACACTCCACACGTACACACACACACACACACACATACACACACACACACGTACACACACACACACTCCACACCTACACACACTCACTCAGTGGCCCAGACACGCGCGTCCCTTTGGCATCCGCCAGTCCCCGTGAGGTGCCCACACACTCCAGACACACACAGAAGCCCTGTTGTCCTGCCCCAGCCCCCAACCACACAGAGACAGACTGGGAATCAGTAATCACATCAAACACAGTGACAGGCCTCACAGAGACGGAGCAAGAGCTCTCTGTCAACGGGGATAAAGTTTTAGATGAGGGTTATTCACTCACTCTTCAGTATAGCTACTCTCTTTAGGTGGATAGGTTTAGAATAAAATGTGACATTGTCAGGTTAGTCATGGTCTGTATTCATTATGTCTTAGAAGAAGAAACATACTGTATAATGAATACATAATATCTTGCTTAGTCAGTGTGGATAGTTTTCAGGTCTATGTACATTTTAACAGTCAACGAAAATCATCCTTATCATCATCATCATGAAAATATCTCAACATTAATATGACCAGCCCTTATCAATCAATGCAACATGAGTTGACGCCTTCTCTGCTGAAGCGCCTGCCCTTTAACGACGTTTTTTTTCTACCCGTCCTATTTTTTTCACTCCATTTTAACGCGGAAGTCAGTGACGCATATAGTCTACTGTACATTCAGATGCAGATGGGAGCTTTGAAATAAACAAAACATCATCGCCATTTAGTTCGGGAGAAAGCGGCGGTGAGTGTTCATTGTTTTGTTCTGCACGGTGCGTACATTTTGAACTGGGATTTGAGCATTTGATCGCCGCGGAGCACTTCAGGAAATGTAAATTATCTGGCTACATTGTAACTGCTGCGCCTTTTATAAAAGAATTCTTCCTGAGACGACGCGTGGCTTGATGGACTAGTTTGGACTGTAAAATTGTCTTAATATCTGCATTTCACGACCGCTGCTGTAGCCTACAGAAATACATAACTGACAGCAATTCTACAACATAAGGAAGTATTAAAAATACGGTGGGTGTGATATTACTTCAAATATTATATGAGCGATATATGGACGCAGAGCGAGTCAGCTGCTTTATTCAGCATAATAGGCTATTAATTTCAACTAGCGCCAGGCTACATAGGTATTTTTGCTGTTATTCATTTAATTTGCACAATAATTCTGTCACACATGCATTTCCTCTTTGGGAATGCAACCACTAGGTATTCGTATCTCAGTGTTGACATTAATAATGTTTTATTTGTGATAACGTGAGATAATCCAGATGAAATATTCTCGGATAGGAGAACATTAATAATATTGCGCTGTTCTTTAGTCTATCATCACATATTCGTGAATCGTGCGCATTAATAAAAAGAGAAGTATATTAGATAAACGATGGGTCGGTGACGGATGAGAATGTAGCTTTCATTTTCATATTTCATTATCTGTAATCGAACCTTCACAGACTGCGCGAGCCTAAACCGCGCGGCTGCTGCGCGATAGCCAAGCCTACAAAAGCAAGGTTTGTTTCATTGTATAGATCTGACGTTTTACCCAGCATATCTCCAATTATTATGTTTATTGCGAATCGTGTACCTTATGTAGTTAGTAGACAAAAGCCTAATGAGTGTGTTTTTTTTCTTGGTCATGTGGTTCCAGCATAGACATTCCGGTCACCATCCGGCCTCTTTCAGACTGCCCGGTCCCCGGTAGGTAATAAACAGGGAGAGAGAGATGCGATCGATAGGGTGCAGCTGTAGTAGCCCATCTTGACTCATGGGCACAGAGTGATTTGATTTGTTTGTGGATTGCTACACATCCTAGGAGCCTATTGGATTGCATTGATAAGTATTTATGCAGAATATGCTACCGCAGCACGCAATGGACAGGTTTAGGAATTAGCTTGTGATTTAATTTGAGCGATAATGGAGAGAGAGGAAATAATGAATGTTGCAGATACATTTATGATCTGGCATCATTATTCTAGGCAGATCTCTCTCTCTCTCTCTAGCTCTCTCTCTCTCTCTCTCTCTCTCTCTCTCTCTGTATGTCCTCAAATGGACTCATCATCTTCTCTCTCAAGTTTTCTTTCCTCTTTACTTCAGTATCACTTCATCATGATGGACGGTTTGATCCGTTTTCCTTCATTTGCTGCCACTAAACTCCATTTTCCACCAATGCATTTACTACAGTGCTTTGGACTTCATCAACCTCAATTGGATCCTTATTTTTGTACACATTTCCTCTCAGACACCTTGTGTTTTAGATAGGTGGGTGTGTTTGCTCGCGTGTAGGCTATGCATCCATGTGTGAATGCCTGCCGTGTAAGTTGCCGCTCTGTATAAGAGCATCTACTAAATTACTTAAATGTGAATGTAGTGTGTGTGCGAGCGGGCAATCTTGTGTGTGCTGTGCTTTGTGTACAGTACTGCAACAGGCTAATGAACAAGCCTGATGTGTTCCGTGTACAATATAGTCCAGTACTTTAAAAGGCAGGGTATGTGTGTGTGTTACATCACACCAGCAACAGGTTACATCGTAACGGCAGTAACAGGAACAGCGGCATCTAGTGGGCAAAACGTGGTACTTTCACACTCATTTATGGTAAAATAATGCAAGCGACTTCAATGGCTAATATCTCTGAACGGGGAAAACATCACCAGATTCACAGGGAATAGATTGCAAATGGTGAAGAAGCAATACTACAAGCCACAGCTCCATACTACTTGTCAAACATACAGAACTGATAGTGTATACTGGTTGTTGGGGTGGGGTTGATGTGGGGGTCCATGGCTTTTGACCATTTTATTGGATTCCTCTTACTCAATGGTAGGAAGAAGTTGGGTCAATATCGGATGTTGGGTTCTATATTTATTGAATATTATGTGAATCCTAAAAAATTAAAGGGTGCATTTGAATGCAATCAATTAGCTTAATTTCTCTGAGATCAAATTACATTAATTAATGTTAACCCGATCTGTTTCTAGCTCCAGAAATGATTTCAGAACAATCTGAGATGGTGGGTGTCAATCCTCTTTCTTTTTCTTATTGCTCTCTGTTATCTTGAGTAGCATGCAGGCATACACCTGCATAACACAATGTCTCCTGTGGTGGGGCCTTACTGTAACTAATACTGCTGCGATCTGTCATCATGGGAATACCTGCGATACTGTAGTTGGCTTTCTCAAAACACTCTGGTCACTGTGGAGTTTCTGATTGCTTTCTGTTGGTTAAAAATATGTATTTGACCCAATGTGCAGTGGGGATATGTAGTCCTGTGTCTATTTACAGAAAGCATGTGGTTATATAATGGGTCATAGCATTATTTATTTGAGACTATTCCATTGGTCTTAAAGGGCGAACAGCCCATCTGGCCTGGCTTTGCTCTACTGTTCTGTTCAGCTGTGTGTTCTCTCCATACAGTATCAGCCTGCTGTCTTTGTGTTAAAGCTAATATATTAAGGGGATTGTCAACAGTCTGTAAAGTCAGACCAAGAGGTCCAACAAGCCAGTACTTCCATAAGAAACTCAGAGTAAAGTCAACTCAGGCAGTTGTATTGTATTTGTTTGTATTCAGGCAGCAGTTTGTCCATGAGTGCAGCTGCCATGACACTTGTGTGATCAGAGAGGGGTTTCCATCTGGTAGACATCTTGGTAATTGACTATCTTTGCTAAAGCTGTCAGACCTCCTTACAAACGTAAGAGGAGAGAGACCTGTCAAGAGACAGAGAGAGAAATTATATTTAAACTTCCCAATTAAGAAGCTAAATCAGGAGAAGCCCTGTCACATCTGTCAATGAACGTGGTGAAAAAACAACAGGGGAGAAGAGAGAAAGCCAAGCGACTTTTTCTATTAAATCAATTCATAATTCGTTCTCTTAGAGGTGCGTTTTGAGGAGAGTAATTTTATCCAATTAACTATTAATCTTCCTTTTTTTTTACAATGTGCCTAGGGTTGGCACAATTACCATATAACTGTGTAACCAACAGTTATGGATGAAGACCGTCATGAAAAAAACTAAAATATCGTAATGGTTCAGATAAATCATACTAAAATGAATAGCTGACTGAAGATGGGACGGCCGGGCATTCGTATGGCAATTTGGCTGGTAAACTCATGGGGCTACACTTGAAATGGCTGCCTGGTATTGTAATGCCATCATCCAATTTGTAAGTCGCTCTGGATAAGGGCGTCTGCTAAATGACTTAAATGTAAATGTAAATTTAAATGTTAATGTAGAATGATCATTCAAATTATGTTAACTGATGTGGTTATGCAATGCACTGTAGTTTTTGTAGTCAGTTGAATTGAATCAACAAATTACAACACATTGATGGGTACACTTCCTGCTTTTACTTCCTGCTTTCTCCTCGCAATTGCTGCCAGTTCACCACCCATTACTCCATCATTGACTTGAATGAGGATACCCGTTCTATTCATTTTATTTCTATGGCACAGGCAGTCAGGAGCGGAGGAGAGAAGAGGAAAAATGGCCAATTACCATTATCCAAAATTCCATGACCATCACAGCCTTAGGTGTGACACAGTATGGTGGTGATTCTTAACAATGTCTTTGCAGTTAACAGTGAGTTTGGAGTAGCAGAAGATTGATTTGTCAGTTATCACTCATTCCCTATTGTGTTAATTTGGTTTAAAAACCTATTTCTATTTAAATTAATTGTGAGTAGCAAGGACAAGTAGACTATTTCCTAGAAAGCCCTTGCCTTTTCAGGAAATGTACTCAATAATAGTCATCTTTGTATGGATTTTTACCAGGTGCAACATCCTTTTGCAGCTCTTTTGGCCTCAATCATATTTGACTTGTCATATGTCATTAATGTCAAACTATGGCTGTGTTTCAAAATGCGTACTTGTGTTTCTGTCTGGAGTGTATAGCGAGTATGGATGTCAACTGTCATTTTTCAAGTGTGATTCCAAACATGTGTTATTTTTAGATTGTTCAGAAATAAGGCATCACAATACACACTAAATACTGACCTATCTCTCCCTAATCTCCTTTTCATCCTCATCATCTTCAACATTAGTTTGTGTCTATAGAAGAGCATTTCCTCTTATGAGAACTCATGTTCAGGAGAGGACTGTATAAAATGTAGTCAGGAGAGGACTGTATAAAATGTAGTCAGGAGAGGACTGTATAAAATGTAGTCAAGAGAGGACTGTATAAAATGTAGTCAGGAGAGGACTGTATAAAATGTAGTCAGGAGAGGACTGTATAAAATGTAGTCAGGAGAGGACTGTATAAAATGTAGTCAGGAGAGGACTGTATAAAATGTAGTCAGGAGAGGACTGTATAAAATGTAGTCAGGAGAGGACTGTATGAAATGTAGTCAGGCGAGGACTGTATAAAATGTAGTCAGGCGAGGACTGTATAAAATGTAGTCAGGAGAGGACTGTATAAAATGTAGTCAGGAGAGGACTGTATAAAATGTAGTCAGGAGAGGACTGTATAAAATGTAGTCAGGAGAGGACTGTATAAAATGTAGTCAGGAGAGGACTGTATAAAATGTAGTCAGGAGAGGACTGTATGAAATGTAGTCAGGAGAGGACTGTATGAAATGTAGTCAGGAGAGGACTGTATAAAATGTAGTCAGGAGAGGACTGTATAAAATGTAGTCAGGAGAGGACTGTATGAAATGTAGTCAGGCGAGGACTGTATAAAATGTAGTCAGGAGAGGACTGTATAAAATGTAGTCAGGAGAGGACTGTATAAAATGTAGTCAGGAGAGGACTGTATAAAATGTAGTCAGGAGAGGACTGTATAAAATGTAGTCAGGAGAGGACTGTATAAAATGTAGTCAGGAGAGGACTGTATAAAATGTAGTCAGGAGAAGACTGTATAAAATGTAGTCAGGAGAGGACTGTATAAAATGTAGTCAGGAGAGGACTGTATAAAATGTAGTCAGGAGAGGACTGTATAAAATGTAGTCAGGCGAGGACTGTATAAAATGTAGTCAGGCGAGGACTGTATAAAATGTAGTCAGGCGAGGACTGTATAAAATGTAGTCAGGAGAGGACTGTATAAAATGTAGTCAGGCGAGGACTGTATAAAACATTCCAGGGGTTTCAAAGGCTCTGAAGTTTGTGTCAAATTAAGAGAATTTACTCTTATCAGAAGGCATGGCCAGGGCAGGATGTTGTACACTATAAAACTTTCCAGTGGGTTTTCTGAGGCTCTGATAATGTCAATGCGTCTTTATAACTGAGTTAACAAGATGTTTTACTGTGTGGGCGTGCTCTCTCTCTCTCTTCATTTTCCACTTTCAAAGTCTCTCTTTTTCTCTCTCCTTGCTCTCACGCGCTCTCTCTCTCGCATGCTGTCCATCTGTCTGTCTGTCTGTGTCTCATCACCACTATAAAGAAGCTTATCTTATTTCATAGTTGTGCACCCTGTTAGTCTTTCTAGCCAGTCCTTTTTGATTGTTCAAGAAAAATATGTAGATTGAAACAAAGCAACAGTAAACACATGATGCCCGCCGGGCCATTTGAGATATTATCGTGTGACCACAGATTATCCATTATATTGACCAGATACTCAAGTGGCTACTCTAACAATGAAAAAAATCTATTCTAAATTGGAAGGCAGTTTGCCTGGGTACCAGTCTCTTTAGCTAATTCACTCCCTGTACTCCATATCAAGTGTGAAAGGCAATGACAAGAAGTGCTAAGGACTGGAATGTTAGATAAAGAGACTGGTGCTCAGACTAGAAGGCATTCGTGAGGAGGCAAGATCAGGTGGGACCTTTCTAGCCAATGAGAGGGCAGATACAGTTGAAATCGGAAGTTTACATACACTTAGGTTGGAGTCATTAAAACTCGTTTTTCAACCACTCCACAAATTTCTTGTTAACAAACTATAGTTTTGGCAAGTCGGTTAGGACATCTACTTTGCATGACACAAGTCATTTTTCCAACAATTGTTTACAGACAGATTATTTCACTTATAATTCACTGTATCACAATTCCAGTGAGTCAGAAGTTTACATACACTAAGTTGACTGTGCCTTTAAACAGCTTGGAAAATTCCAGAAAATGATGTCATGGCTTTAGAAGCTTCTGATAGGCTAATTGACATAATTTGAGTCAATTGGAGGTGTACCTGTGGATGTATTATTTTTTATTTATTTCACCTTTATTTAACCAGGTAGGCCAGTTGAGAACAAGTTCTCATTTACAACTGCGACCTGGCCAAGATAAAGCAAAGCAGTGCGACACAAACAACAACACAGACTTACACATGGAATAAACAAACATACAGTCAGTAATACAATAGAAAAAATCTATATACAGTGTGTGCCGTGTGGCTCAGTTGGTAGAGCATGGTGTTTGCAACGCCAGGGTTGTGGGTTCGATTCCCACGGGGGACCAGTACGGGGAAGAAAAAAAAACATGTGTGAAATATACGCATTCACTACTGTAAGTCGCTCTGGATAAGAGTGTCTGCTAAATGACTAAAATGTAAGGTTAGGGAGGAAAGGCAATAAATAGGCCGTAGTGGCGAAGTAATTACAATTTAGCAATTAAACATTGGAGTGATAGATGTGCAGAAGATGAATGTGCAAGTAGAGATACTGGGGTGCAAAGGAGCAAAAAATAAATAACAGTATGGGGATGAGGTAGTTGGGTGGGCTATTTACAGATGGGCTATGTACAGGTGCAGTGATCTGTGAGCTGCTCTGACAGCTGGTGCTTAAAGTTAGTGAGGGAGATATGAGGCTTCAGTGATTTTTGCAATTCATTCCAGTCATTGGCAGCAGAGAACTGGAAGGAAAGGCGGCCAAATGAGGAATAGGCTTTGGGGGTGACCAGTGAAATATACCTGCTGGAGCGCTTTCTACGGGTGGGTGCTGCTATGGTGACCAGTGAGCTGAGATAAGGCGGGGCTTTACCTAGCAAAGACTTATAGATGACCTGGAGCCAGTGGGTTTGGCGACGACTATGAAGCGAGGGCCAGCCAACGAGAGCATACAGGTCGCAGTGGTGGGTGGTATATGGGGCTTTGGTGACAAAACGGATGGCACCCTGATAGACTGCATCCAGTTTGTTGAGTAGAGTGTTGAAGGCTATTTTGTAAATGACATCGCCGAAGTCAAGGATCGGTAAGATACCCTCGTAAAACTGACTATGTTTGGCAGCATGAGTGAAGGATACTTTGTTGCGAAATAGGAAGCTGATTCTAGATTTAATTTTGGATTGGAGTTGCTTAATGTGAGTCTGGAAGGAGAGTTTACAGTCTAACCAGACACCTAGGTATTTGTAATTGTCCACATATTCTAAGTCAGAGCCGTCCAGAATAGTGATGCTGGACGGGCGGGCAGGTGCAGGCAGAGATCGGTTGAAGAGCATGCATTTAGTTTTACTTGTATTTAAGAGCAGTTGGAGGCCACGGAAGGAGAGTTGTATGGCATTGAAGCTCGTCTGGAGGTTCGTTAACACAGTGTCCAAAGAAGGGCCTACCTTCAAACGCAGTGCCTATTTGCTTGACATCATGGGAAAATCAAAAGAAATTAGCAAAGACCTCAGAAAAAATATTGTAGACCTCCACAAGTCTGGTTCATCCTTGGGAGCAATTACCAAATGCCTGAAGGTACCACGTTCATCTGTACAAACAATAGTGCGCAAGTATAAACACCATGGGACCCCGCAGCAGTCATACCGCTCAGGAAGGAGACGTGTTCTGTCTCCTGGAGATGAACGTATTTTGGTGCGAAAAGTGCAAATCAATCCCAGAACATCAGCAAAGCAGCTTGTGAAGATGCTGGAGGAAACAGGTACAAAAGTATCTATATCCACAGTAAAACGAGTCCTATATCGACATAACCTGAAAGGCCTCTCAGCAAGGAAGAAGCCACTGCTCCAAAACCACCATAAAAAAGCCAGACTACGGTTTGCAACTGCACATGGGGATGAAGATCGTACTTTTTGGAGAAATGTCCTCTGGTCTGATGAAACAAAAATAGAACTGTTTGGCCATAATGACCATTTAGGTTTGAAGGAAAAAGGGGGAGGCTTGCAAGCCGAAGAACACCATCCCAACCGGGAAGCACGGGGGTGGCAGCATCATGTTGTGGGGTGCTTTGCTGCAGGAGGGACTGGTGCACTTCACAAAATAGATGGCATCATGAGGAGGGAAAATATGTGAATATATTGAAGCAACATCTCAAGACATCAGTCAGGAAGTTAAAGTTTGATCGCAAATGGGTCTTCCAAATGGACAATGACCCCAAGCATACTTCCAAAGTTGTGGCAAAATGGCTTAAGGACAACAAAGTCAAGGTATTTGAGTGGCCATCACAAAGCCCTGACCTCAATCCTATAGAAAATGTGTCGGCAGAACTGAAAAAGCATGTGCGAGCAAGGAGGCCTACAAACCTGACTCCGTTACACCAGCTCTGTCAGGAGGAATGGGCCAAAATTCACCCAACTTATTGTGGGTAGCTTGTGGAAGGCTACCTAAAAAGTTTGACCCAAGTTAAACAATTTAAAGGCAATGCTACCAACTACTAATTGAGTGTGTGTAAACTTCTGACCCACTGGGAAAGTGATGAAAGAAATAGAAGCTGAAATAAATCATTCCCACTACTATTATTCTGACATTTCACATTCTTAAAATAAAGTGGTGATCCTAACTGACCTAAGACAGGGAATTTTTACTAGGATTAAATGTCAGGAATTGTGAAAAACTGAGTTTAAATGTATTTGGCTAAGGTGTATGTAAACTTCCGACTTCTACTGTACGCGTGTGAACAACAGGCACAACTCCGATATAGTGTTTTTTGTCAAAGTTGCCTTGATGTCACGTGTCCTACTCATCAGTACACTCAAAACATCTTAAGCACTATGAAACTTCTATTCAATCAAATAAGCCACACGTAGCAAATAAGCCATTACATTTTTTGTTAATCAAATTCGACACTCATTGACCTCCACAAAAACTCCTTGCTTGGTGAGCGAAAAAACGCCACTTGCTGCTTTGCCTCTTCCTCTCTGGTGTGACTCACAAATTTCAGTAAATTACTATAGCTCCCACCTCAGTCCAATCAATGTCATTTAGTAAATGCCGGGTCTCTATGGCAAGACACATCATTCACCCAAGTTTCGTCAAAATCAGGCCAGTGCTGTCTGAGATATTGTTCGTGACGGACGAACGAAGACCGATCCACAGTCCCCTCCCTGATTTCATTTAGGGGGACAATGAGAGAAATATTGATTCAGACACACACACACACACACACACACAGCCTCTTACCCCTCTGTGCGGTTGTGTCGCAATAATCTCCCGAGTTGTGCACTTGTTCACTTCCCATCATGGATTTGAAAGGAAATGACTGGTACTATGTAAGAAATATGGTGGGAACTCCCTCTAGCCCATGCCTACACCAATCTAAATCCTTTACATTTTTGTGGAGTAGTGAACGAGTGCACACTTAAGGAGAAATTGTTTGGATGCAACCTGTGTCTTTACTGTGATTATTATGTCACTGCTTTTATGAAGAGACATTTGCTATGTGTTACTTTTTCTCCACTATGATCAGACTGGCGGCAGCATTAACTTTGAGGCGGCAGCATTAACTATGAGGCGGCAGCATTAACTATGAGGCGGCAGCATTAACTATGAGGCGGCAGCATTAACTATAAGGCGGCAGCATTAAAGTATTTTTAGCCAGATCCTAATTGGTATGTCAAATGTTATGTTCCTTTTGATGGCACAGAAGGACCTTCTTGCCTTGTCTCTCAGATTGTTCACAGCTTTGTGGAAGTTACCTGTGGCGCTGATGTTTAGGCCAAGGTATGTATAGTCTGTCTCGCTCTCTCTCTCTTCTCTCTCTGTCTAGCTGGGAAATTAAGTATTCTCTTTGAAACATATCTGCTCTTTCCAGGTTAGGTTAGGGCTCTTTCCAGGTTAGGTTAGGGCTCTTTCCAGGTTAGGTTAGGGCTCTTTCCAGGTTAGGTTAGGGCTCTTTCCAGGTTAGGTTAGAGCTCTTTACAGGTTAGGTTAGGTTAGAGCTCTTTCCAGGTTAGGTTAGGGCTCTTTCCAGGTTAGGTTAGGGCTCTTTCCAGGTTAGGTTAGGGCTCTTTCCAGGTTAGGTTAGGGCTCTTTCCAGGTTAGGTTAGGGCTCTTTCCAGGTTAGGTTAGGTTAGAGCTCTTTCCAGGTTAGGTTAGGGCTCTTTCCATGTTAGGTTAGGTTAGAGCTCTTTCCAGGTTAGGTTAGGGCTCTTTCCAGGTTAGGTTAGGGCTCTTTCCAGGTTAGGTTAGAGCTCTTTACAGGTTAGGTTAGGGCTCTTTACAGGTTAGGTTAGAGCTCTTTACAGGTTAGGGCTCTTTACAGGTTAGGTTAGGGCTCTTTCCAGGTTAGGTTAGGGCTCTTTCCAGGTTAGGTTAGGGCTCTTTCCAGGTTAGGTTAGGGCTCTTTCCAGATTAGGTTAGGGCTCTTTCCAGGTTAGGTTAGGGCTCTTTACAGGTTAGGTTAGGGCTCTTTCCAGGTTAGGTTAGAGCTCTTTCCAGGTTAGGTTAGGGCTCTTTACAGGTTAGGTTAGGGCTCTTTACAGGTTAGGTTAGGGCTCTTTCCAGTTTAGGGTTAGGTTAGGGCTATTTCCAGGTTAGGGTTAGGTTAGGGCTCTTTCCAGGTTAGGTTAGGGCTCTTTCCAGGTTAGGTTAGGGCTCTTTCCAGGTTAGGTTAGGGCTCTTTCCAGGTTAGGTTAGAGCTCTTTCCAGGTTAGGGTTAGGTTAGGGCTATTTCCAGGTTAGGGTTAGGTTAGGACTATTTTCAGGTTAGGGTTAGGTTAGGGCTATTTCCAGGTTAGGGTTAGGTTAGGGCTATTTCCAGGTTAGGGTTAGGTTAGGGCTATTTCCAGGTTAGGGTTAGGTTAGGACTATTTTCAGGTTAGGGTTAGGTTAGGGCTATTTTCAGGTTAGGGTTAGGTTAGGGCTATTTTCAGGTTAGGGTTAGGTTAGGGCTATTTCCAGGTTAGGGTTAGGTTAGGGCTATTTTCAGGTTAGGGTTAGGTTAGGGCTATTTTCAGGTTAGGGTTAGGTTAGGGCTATTTTCAGGTTAGGGTTAGGTTAGGGCTATTTTCAGGTTAGGGTTAGGTTAGGGCTATTTTCAGGTTAGGGTTAGGTTAGGACTATTTTCAGGTTAGGGTTAGGTTGGGGCTATTTCCAGGTTAGGGTTAGGTTGGGACTATTTTCAGGTTAGGGTTAGGTTAGGGCGCTTTCCAGGTTAGGGTTAGGTTAGGACTATTTTCAGGTTAGGGTTAGGTTAGGGCGCTTTCCAGGTTAGGGTTAGGTTAGGGCTATTTTCAGGTTACGGTTAGGTTAGGGCTATTTTCAGGTTAGGGTTAGGTTAGGGCTATTTTCAGGTTAGGGTTAGGTTAGGGCTATTTTCAGGTTAGGGTTAGGTTAGGGCTATTTCCAGGTTAGGGTTAGGTTAGGGCTATTTCCAGGTTAGGGTTAGGTTAGGGCTATTTTCAGGTTAGGGTTAGGTTAGGGCTATTTTCAGGTTAGGGTTAGGTTAGGGCTATTTCCAGGTTAGGGTTAGGTTAGGGCTATTTTCAGGTTAGGGTTAGGTTAGGGCTATTTTCAGGTTAGGTTTAGGTTAGGGCTATTTTCAGGTTAGGGTTAGGTTAGGGCTATTTTCAGGTTAGGGTTAGGTTAGGGCTATTTTCAGGTTAGGGTTAGGTTAGGACTATTTTCAGGTTAGGGTTAGGTTAGGACTATTTTCAGGTTAGGGTTAGGTTAGGGCTATTTCCAGGTTAGGGTTAGGTTAGGACTATTTTCAGGTTAGGGTTAGGTTAGGGCGCTTTCCAGGTTAGGGTTAGGTTAGGACTATTTTCGGGTTAGGTTAGGGCGCTTTCCAGGTTAGGGTTAGGTTAGGGCTATTTTCAGGTTAGGGTTAGGTTAGGGCTATTTTCAGGTTAGGGTTAGGTTAGGGCTAATTTCAGGTTAGGGTTAGGTTAGGGCTATTTCCAGGTTAGGGTTAGGTTAGGGCTATTTCCAGGTTAGGGTTAGGTTAGGGCTATTTTCAGGTTAGGGTTAGGTTAGGGCTATTTTCAGGTTAGGGTTAGGTTAGGGCTATTTCCAGGTTAGGGTTAGGTTAGGACTATTTTCAGGTTAGGGTTAGGTTAGGGCTATTTTCAGGTTAGCGTTAGGTTAGGGCTATTTTCAGGTTAGCGTTAGGTTAGGGCTATTTCCAGGTTAGGGTTAGGTTAGGGCTATTTTCAGGTTAGGGTTAGGTTAGGGCTATTTTCAGGTTAGGGTTAGGTTAGGGCTATTTCCAGGTTAGGGTTAGGTTAGGACTATTTTCAGGTTAGGGTTAGGTTAGGGCTATTTCCAGGTTAGGGTTAGGTTAGGGCTATTTTCAGGTTAGGGTTAGGGCTATTTCCAGGTTAGGGTTAGGTTAGGGCTATTTTCAGGTTAGGGTTAGGTTAGGGCTATTTTCAGGTTAGGGTTAGGTTAGGGCTATTTCCAGGTTAGGGTTAGGTTAGGGCTATTTCCAGGTTAGGGTTAGGTTAGGACTATTTCCAGGTTAGGGTTAGGTTAGGGCTATTTTCAGGTTAGGGTTAGGTTAGGGCTATTTTCAGGTTAGGGTTAGGTTAGGGCTATTTTCAGGTTAGGGTTAGGTTAGGGCTATTTTCAGGTTAGGGTTAGGTTAGGGCTATTTTCAGGTTAGGGTTAGGTTAGGGCTATTTCCAGGTTAGGGCTCTTTGCAGTTATTGTTACATTTTTCAGCAATTTTGGAAATGCCAAAAGAATGTGATAAGAGTTCATCAGATGAGTCAAAACTGACAAAAATAAGCACTGTGCTTTTATACAGATTAATTCACATACTGTAGCTTTCAGTATGCAGGATGACTGTGAGGAAGCAAAGGTAGCCAATAGAAAAACCTGTAAACACTCACCACTGTGGGAAACCGCTCTGTGTGTGTGTGTGTGTGTTGGCAACTTTGGTGTTGCCAGCATTTTCCTCTAAATTACTCAATCTTCCCCTGCCCTGCTCTGTGCTCCACTATGTCTGCCTGTCTACTGTTCTCTAAAGTAACTCAATCTTCCCCTGCCCTGCTCTGTGCTCCACTATGTCTGCCTGTCTACTGTTCTCTAAAGTAACTCAATCTTCCCCTGCCCTGCTCTGTGCTCCACTATGTCTGCCTGTCTACTGTTCTCTAAAGTAACTCAATCTTCCCCTGCCCTGCTCTGTGCTCCACTATGTCTGCCTGTCTACTGTTCTCTAAAGTAACTCAATCTTCCCCTGCCCTGCTGTAAGAATGGACCATGTATGAAGCTCTTTATCTGTAGTAGTTCTAGTTCACAGTGATTTCACTGCAGCCAGGAGCAACTGTTCTCTACAGTAACTCAATCTACCCCTGCTGTGTCTGTGCTCCACTATGTCTGCCTGTGTACTGTTCTCTACAGTAACTCAATCTACCCCTGCTGTGCTCTACTATGTCAGTCTAACAGGCAATATTGATCCTCTCTAATAGCTTCTCTCTTTCTATGGATGATGTCAGACCCCCAACCACTATCCTAGCATCCCTAGAGCACCTGCAGTGGAAAGAACTCTGTGGTGGTTGGAATGTAGGACAATAGTTTTTGTCCCTGGATGTTTTCATAAAGGCGGTTTGCACAGCCCCCCGAATCACACTGATAGGAGCTAGGCAGGAGGCGATTAGCGGTAGTGGGCTGCATTTATATAGCGCTTTTGACAAAGCCTGAAAACTTCGCATTATGCCTATATGGGGGATAATTCATCCCATTCCACTACCGATGTGTGGCACCCACCTGGGTGATGCGTGGTGGACATTTTGTGCCAGAACGCTCACCAAACCATGGGCCATGGTAGCTGAGAGGAGAGAGGAATGGTAATGGTACGCAATGAAACTGGAAAAAGTTGACAGCCCCCATAGATTACCTGGGCAGAAGTGCTGGCTCAGCTAGAATGGATGGGGAGTAGTAATACATGATCTCTCTTTTTGATTATGTACTGTACATTACCTGCCTGTGGATGATGATGTCGTTATGGTCATTGTGCTCCTTCAAGGTTTCAGGCTTTCGGTTTTGTGGCCCTGAAATAGCAGTTCTGCTTTATACAGAGGCCTTTTCATTCATTGTGGATGTATACACTCTTAGAAAAAAGGGTTCCAAAAGGGTTCTGTGGCTGTCCCCATTGGAGAACCCTTATTGGTTCCCTGTAAAACCCTCTGTGGAAAGGGTTCTACATGGAACCCAAAAGGGTTTTACCTGGATCCAAAAGGGTTCTACCTGAACCCAAAAGGGGTTCTTCGAAGGGTTCTCCTATGGGGACAGCCAAAGAAATCTATTTGGTTCTAGATAGCACTTTTTTTCTAAGATTTGATTAACAGCACAGCACTTGTGTTTTGAAAGTTAAATTCATGGGTGGACACTTTATTTGTCATGGCGGTGTATTTTTGATTGAACTTTAATTCATCGTGTTTGGCCTCCATTACAATAAATTGATTAAATCTATTTAAAATGTTTCACAACTGACCTGGTAGACTTGATAAACAGCATAGTACTGTGCCTTTGAATTTACATCCATGGGGAAAAGCTTTATTCAGAACTTTGAAATCACTGTGGACTGGAACTACTACAGATAAAGAGCTTCCTACGGCGTCCATTCTTACCGGCCTATACGGAAAAACATTCCTATAATGATGAAAGTACAAAGGACTGCAAAGCATAACATGCGTGCACACAACGTGACTTTATGAGTGTAAACAGAGATGATGATGTTCTGTGTGAACAGCAATCATCATCATTCCTTATTGCTTTAGTGTGTTTTCTGAAGATGGTCTTAACTGAACAGTGTGTCCTCTTACACAGCACACAGAAGCTTGCCAGCTTGTGCTTGACCATCAACGAGGTTTACAGGCTGATACACGTGTACAGTACGAGTCTGTTATCTTTGGAAACGTATAATGAAAGACGTGTGTGATTATAAAGTATTTTACTGTACTTCAATACAGACCTGTGTCAATGATGATATAATAAAAATGTATTTGCTAGGTTTGTTGACTACAGTGAGATAAGGATGTGGTTCAAACAACCCCTGCTACACATCACTCTGATTTAATATCAGTTCTGTTGTTGTGGAGATGATGAGGGGAGGGATGGGAGAGAAGGAAGAGAGAGAGAGGGGAGGAGTGACTTCATTAGGAACCCTCTTGACTTGACATGTCAAAGAAGGTTCTGGAATCCTCACCATCTGTCTCTCTGTCTGAGCCAGCTTTACTAGCTTATGGCTTCTGTACCAGTACTGAGTCTTCAACACTTTTCTTTGAAAAGAAACACGGCTTAAAGGCTAGAAGAAAATGCTTGTCTAAGACGTAATATGAAATATAACATAAAGGGTACAGAAGAATGACATTCTTTCTGGTTTCACTTGAAAGAAAAAGTTACATATTTCTTTACAAGTCAGAGCAGCTAACTTTGCAAGCAGTAGGATACTTCCTCGTTCTCTCTCTAACAGGAATACAAATTGCTACAGGGCTTTGTTAAGCCACAGATAAATGTATAATTCTTGCATTTTTCAACGCATTTATGGAGGACTATATAGCATTTCTATCTGGGACATGCTAAGCCCTTTATCTAATTTTTGCACTCTGCACTGTCTGACTGCATCCAGTGCCTTCGGAAAGTATTCAGACCCCTTGACTTTTTCCACATTTTGTTACGTTACAGACTTATTCTAAAAATGATTAAATTAAACAATTTCCTCAGCAATCTACACACAATACCCTATAATGACATAGCGAAATCAGGTTTTTAGAAATGTTTGGAAATTTTATTTAAACCTAAAAACAGAAACTTATTTTCATAAATATTCAGACCCTTTGCTATGAGACTTGAAATTGAGCTCAGGTGCATCCTTTTTCCATTGATCATCCTTGAGATGTTTCTACAACTTGATTGGAGTCCACCTGCGGTAAATTCAATCAATTTGACATGATTTGGAAAGGCACACACCTGTCTACAGTGGGGGTGGGGGGAGTATTTGATTCCCTGCTGATTTTGTACATTTGCCCACTGACAAAGAAAGGATCAGTCTATAATTTTAATGGTAGGTTTATTTGAACAGTGAGAGACAGAATAACAACAAAAGTTTCCAGAAAAACGCATGTCAGAAATGTTATAAATTGATTTGCATTTTAATGAGGGAAATAAGTATTTGACCCCCTCTCAATCAGAAAGATTTCTTGCTCCCAGGTGTCTTTTATACAGGTAACGAGCTGAGATTAGGAGCACACTCTTAAAGGGAGTGCTCCTAATCTCAGCTTGTTACCTGTAAAAAAGACACCTGTCCACAGAAGCAATCAATCAATCAGATTCCAAACTCTCCACCATGGCCAAGACCAACGAGCTCTCCAAGGATGTCAGGGACAAGATTGTAAACCTACACAAGGCTGGAATGGGCTACAAGACCATCGCCAAGCAGCTTGGTGAGAAGGTGACAACAGTTGGTGCGATTATTCGCAAATGGAAGAAACACAAAAGAACTGTCAATCTCCCTCGGCCTCGGCTCCATGCAAGATCTCACCTCGTGGAGTTGCAATGATCATGAGAACGGTGAGGAATCAGCCCAGAAATACACGGGAGGATCTTGTCAATGATCTCAAGGCAGCTGGGACCATAGTCACCAAGAAAACAATTGGTAACACACTACGCCGTGAAGGACTGAAATCCTGCAGCGCCCGCAAGGTCCCCCTGCTCAAGAATACATATACCTGCCCGTCTGAAGTTTGCCAATGAACATCTGAATGATTCAGAGGACAACTGGTGAAAGTGTTGTGGTCAGATGAGACCAAAATGGAGCTCTTTGGCATCAACTCAACTTGCCGTGTTTGGAGGAGGAGGAATGCTGCCTATGACCCCAAGAACACCATCTCCACCATCAAACATGGAGGTGGAAACATTATGCTTTGGGGGTGTTTTTCTGCTAAGGGGACAGGACAACTTCACCGCATCAAAGGGACGATGGACGGGGCCATGTACCGTCAAATCTTGGGTGAGAACCTCCTTCCCTCAGCCAGGGCATTGAAAATGGGTCGTGGATGGGTATTCTAGCATGACAATGACCCAAAACACACGGCCAAGGCAACAAAGGAGTGGCTCAAGAAGAAGCACATTAAGGTCCTGGAGTGGCCTAGCCAGTCTCCAGACCTTAATCCCATAGAAAATCTGTGGAGGGAGCTGAAGGTTTGAGTTGCCAAACGTCAGCCTCGAAACCTTAATGACTTGGAGAAGATCTGCAAAGAGGAGTGGGACAAAATCCCTCCTGAGATGTGTGCAAACCTGGTGGCCAACTACAAGAAACGTTTGACCTCTGTGATTGCCAACAAGGGTTTTGCCACCAAGTACTAAGTCATGTTTTGCAGAGGGGTCAAATACTTATTTCCCTCATTAAAATGCAAATCATTTTATAACATTTTTGACATGTGTTTTTCTGGATTTTTTGTTGTTGTTATTCTGTCTCACTGTTCAAATAAACCTACCATTAAAATTATAGTCTGATCATTTCTTTGTCAGTGGGCAAACGTACAAAATCAGCAGGGGATCAAATACTTTTCCCCCCCACTGTATATAAGGTCCCACACTTGACAGTGCATGTCAGCGCAAAAACCAAGATATGAGGTCAAAGGAATTGTCTGTAGAGCTCAGAGACAAGATTCTGTCAAGGCACAGATCTGGGGAAGGGTACCAAAAACTTTCTGCAGCAGTGAAGGTCCTCAAGAACACAGTGGCCTCCATCATTCTTAAATGGAAGAATTTTAGAACCATTAAGACTCTTCCTAAAGCTGGCCGCCCATCCAAACTGCGCAATCGGTGGTGAAGGGCCTTGGTCAGGGAGGTGACCAAGAACCCGATGGTTGTGAATACTGTTTTTTATAATTTATTACTGCAAACATTTCTAAAAATGTGTTTTTGCTTCGTCATGATGGGGTATTGTGTGTAGATTGCTGAGGATTTTTATTTATTTAATCCATTTTAGAATAAGGCTGTAATGTAACAAAATGTTGAAAAAGTCAAGGGGTCTGAATACTTTCCGAAGGCAATGTGTATATACACTGCTCAAACAAATAAAGGGAACACTAAAATAACACATCCTAGATCTGAATGAATGAAATAATCTTATTAAATACTTTTTTCTTTACATAGTTGAATGTGCTGACAACAAAATCGCCCAAAAATAATCAATGGAAATCCAATTTATCAACCCATGGAGGTCTGGATTTGGAGTCACACTCAAAATTAAAGTGGAAAACCACACTACAGGCTGATCCAACTTTGATGTAATGTCCTTAAAACAAGTCAAAATGAGGCTCAGTAGTGTGTGTGGCCTCCACGTGCCTGTATGACCTCCCTACAACGCCTGGGCATGCTCCTGATGAGGTGGCGGATGGTCTCCTGAGGGATCTCCTCCCAGACCTGGACTAAAGCATCCGCCAACTCCTGGACAGTCTGTGGTGCAACGTGGCGTTGGTGGATGGAGCGAGACATGATGTCCCAGATGTGCTCAATTGGATTCAGGTCTGGGGAACGGGCGGGCCAGTCCATAGCATCAATGCCTTCCTCTTGCAGGAACTGCTGACACACTCCAGCCACATGAGGTCTAGCATTGTCTTGCATTAGGAGGAACCCAGGGCCAACCGCACCAGCATATGGTCTCACAAGGGGTCTGAGGATCTCATCTCGGTACCTAATGGCAGTCAGGCTACCTCTGGCGAGCACATGGAGGGCTGTGCGGCCCCCCAAAGAAATGCCACCCCACACCATGACTGACCCACCGCCAAACCGGTCATGCTGGAGGATGTTGCAGGCAGCAGAACGTTCTCCACGGCGTCTCCAGACTCTGTCACGTCTGTCACGTGCTCAGTGTGAACCTGCTTTCATCTGTGAAGAGCACAGGGCGCCAGTGGCGAATTTGCCAATCTTTGTGTTCTCTGGCAAATGCCAAACGTCCTGCACGGTGTTGGGCTGTAAGCACAACCCGCACCTGTGGACGTTGGGCCCTCATACCACCCTCATGGAGTCTGTATCTGACCGTTTGAGCAGACACATGCACATTTGTGGCCTGCTGGAGGTTATTTTGCAGGGCTCTGGCAGTGCTCCTCCTGCTCCTCCTTGCACAAAGGCGGAGGTAGCGGTCCTGCTGCTGGGTTGTTGCCCTCCTACGGCCTCCTCCACGTCTCCTGATGTACTGGCCTGTCTCCTGGTAGCGCCTCCATGCTCTGGACACTACGCTGACAGACACAGCAAACCTTCTTGCCACAGCTCGCATTGATGTGCCATCCTGGATGAGCTGCACTACCTGAGCCACTTGTGTGGGTTGTAGACTCCGTCTCATGCTACCACTAGAGTGAAAGCACCGGCAGCATTCAAAAGTGACCAAAACATCAGCCAGGAAGCATAGAAACTGAGAAGTGGTCTGTGGTCTCCACCTGCAGAACCACTCCTTTATTGGGGGTGTCTTGCTTATTGCCTATAATTTCCACCTGTTGTCTATTCCATTTGCACAACAGCATGTGGAATTTGTCAATCAGTGTTGCTTCCTAAGTGGACAGTTTGATTTCACAGAAGTGTGATTGACTTGGAGTTACATTGTGTTGTTTAAGTGTTCCCTTTATTTTTTTGAGCAGTGTAGTTCTGCTTCATATTTTTTTCTTTTATTTCACCTTTATTTAACCAGGTAGGCTAGTTGAGAACAAGTTCTCATTTACAACTGTGACTTGGCCAAGATAAAGCAAAGCAGTGCGACAGAAACAACAACACAGAGTTACACCTGGAATAAACAAGCGTACAGTCAATAACACAATAGAAAACAATTAAGTCTATATACAGTGTGTGCAAATGGCATGAGGAGGTATGGCAATAAATAGGCCATAGTAGCAAAGTAATTACAATTTAGCAGATTAACACTGGAGTGATAGATGAGCAGATGATGATGAGCAGATGATGGTGTGTAAGTAGTGATACTAGTGTGCAAAAGAGCAGCTAAGTAAATAAAAACAATATGGGTATGAGGTAGGTAGATTGGGTGGGCTATTTACAGATGGACTATGTACAGCTGCATAGATAGCTGATGTTTAAAGTTAGTGAGGGAAATGTAAGTCTCCAGCTTCAGCGATTTTGCAATTCGTTCCAGTCACTGGCAGCAGAGAACTGGAAGGAAAGGTGGCCAAAGCAGGTGTTGGCTGTGGGGATGACCAGCGAGATATACCTGCTGGAGCTTGTGCTACAGGTGGGTGTTGTTATCGTGACCAGTGAGCTGAGATAAGGCGGAGCTTTACCTAGCATAGACTTATAGATGACCTGGAGCCAGTGGGTCTGTCGACGAATATGTAGTGAGGGCCAGCCGACTAGAGCGTACAGGTCGCACATCATCCATTGTAAATTTGTTTATACATCCGTAATATGCATAATTATTCATTTTTTTCTGTTTATGGTGTAAGTGGATTTGTAAATTAGTCGTAAAATATTCTGTCAGTATATTATGTTTATCACCTTTTATATTCTGTATGTTGATTTTGTATACGTGGCAGCACCATTTTACCAAATCAAATTCCAGGTATATGTAAATATGTTTGCAAATAAAGGTGATTCTGATTTGAATGTTTTTGTGGGGGCCCTTCCCTCCACTAAGAGCAGAAAGGAATGTAAAGTAAGTCAAGGGTTGTTGGAGAGTTAATATAAAGTCCTCAGGCTGAACTGTGAATGCCCCCAGTCATTGGCATGTAGTCTAGTGTACCATAACTGTTACCGCTATACAGCCCAGCCCAGTTACATCATCTTCTGGGTCCTGCCAGGATAAGATGAGAGCAGGGGCGCAACTTAGAAGTGAGGGGGACATAATATATTTTTTTATCCAGTCAGATAAACAGCCTACCCGACCGCTCTGAGGCGTCCGCATGGTCCTAAAGCACACCGTTGCCTTATTTTGTATCACATTGCAATGATTAAACTGGGCGGGACAAAAATGCAACTTCAGAATGTGGAGGGGACATGTCCCCCCTGTCCCCAGTGAAAGTTGCGTCCCTGGATGAGAGTAATAAACGTACACATCACAGTGGAACGAGGAGTTGGGACTAGACTGTAGTGCAGTTAGTTGACAGTCTTCAACTGGCTTTTGTGTAGACTTGTCAGTGTTTTCACTAATGAGCTATCGTTCCGGCGGGCCTCCCCTGTTGCCCACTATATATTAATTGTCACATCCTTTAGTTTCATTGCCATGGAAAACTCTGGTGAATATTTGTTTTTTCTACTTGACTTCCCACTTGTGGGAAAATATGCATTAAACACTATTAGGTTTTTTACTTGAGTCTATAATTTGGAATCAGTTAATTTCAATGGAAACTTCTGTGAAGGCCCCAGACCTGGATGTCGGTCTATCCGGACTAGTCTTGGCATTCTGCCTGAGAAAATAAACTCTAGGGAAAACACTGCTGGGTTTTCCATTGTTTTGATGAGTCATAACTTTGTTAAAGATTACTGATAACAGTTTACTGTTAATGGTTTATAAAGATTACTAATAACTGGTTAGTTTACTGTTGTTGATGGCTTGTTTTGGGTGACACATCTTCCAGTAAGTGTACTGAGACCTGTGGCTCTCTCGGTCATGTGATTTCACAAAGGAAGTGATATGACAACTGACACTTCTCTTTACTGTGTACTGTAAGTCCTGTGTGTGTGTGTGTGTGTGTGTACATGCTGAATTTTCCATATAGCTCATACTTTCTAATGATAACAATATGGTTATCATAGTTTTGAATAACGAATAGAACCAAGCAGATTGACGGTTCATAATGAACAGAAAAATGTATCAGTCATATCACACTGATTCCTGGAAGTGCGTACTGCATGTGTGGTTAGTATACACTTATACATCTACGGTCTTGATTTCCTTGGTTCTTCTTCTGCAAATGGGTTTGGGTTTATAGGATGAAGCATTGCTGTGGTTTATGTCAATGGGAAATCAATGATCCTGTTGGATGAAGCGGTATCAGAGTAATTTCCTCTCAGCAGCTCAGGCTGCCTTAATTGTCATACACATGAAACTGTGAAACCATGCCATGAACTATTGCCCGCATCTCTCAGAGATGGACTGATGCAAGCAGCATTGTTTGAGAAAGTGTGTGTGTGTCTGTGTCAGTGATAGCACAACAGTGTGTGTGTGTGTGTGTGTGTGTGTGTGTGTGTGTGTGTGTGTGTGTGTCTGTGCATGGCCTCTCAATCAACTTCCCCTTCTCATTTTGACTTTCTGATGTGTTTGCACTTTTCTCTTCCTGTTGTTTTCCAGGTGTTTTTATTTCATTCTGCTCTTCTAGCAAAATATGTCATCAGTCTCCTCACCTCTCCCTGTCATTTATTCTCTCCATCCTCTCTCCTCTCTCTTAATACATTTTAGAACAAGGCTGTGACGTCATAAAATGTGGGAAGAAATCTAGGAATCTGAATGCTTTCTGAATGCGGTGTATGTGATGGGAGATTCTCCAGAGGAGAGAGTGTCAGTCCAACAGCTCCCTGTCACAGGGTACAATTCCCCAATTCAGTCCAGTGACTTTCTAAATCTCCTCTGGTCATCCATGCGTTTATGTGGAGACTATCCTCTCTCTGTTTTTCAGATTCCTATCTATCATGACATGCAGTGTTGAACCTGTCAGTGGGTGTGTGTGTGTGTGCGTGTGTGAATCTCTGAGCAGTGAGCAGCCAGGTAAAGCTGTGGACCAAAGAAATATAGACAGGACCATGTCCAAGGCTATGCATATCATTCCATACAGAGAGAGGGAGAGAGACATGCTCTATTGCAGGGTTGGAGTCAATTCCATTTCAATTCCAGTCAATTCAGGAAGTGCCTTGAAATTACAATTACAATTTTCTTCAATGCTTTTCAATGAATTGGAATTGAAATGTAGATTACTTTCTGAATTTCCCAACCCTGTAGTATTGTCTAGTCTAGGACCACAGCCCATATGGTTACATGAACCTACAGTATGCCTACAGAACAGAAAGTATGTGATTATATAGTATCATGTGTCTGTGTCTCATAGAAAATGTGAGTACAATGTAGTGAAATGTCATCTTATACCCAGTTGTAAGGCATTAATCCACTCTTCCTAGTCTGTATTAAACAGGATGGATATTAACTGTGTTTAAACAGGATGGATATTAACTGTGTTTAAACAGGATGGATATTAACTGTGTTAAAACAGGATGGATATTAACTGTGTTTAAACAGGATGGATATTAACTGTGTTAAAACAGGATGGATATTAACTGTGTTTAAACAGGATGGATATTAACTGTGTTTAAACAGGATGGATATTAACTGTGTTTCAACAGGATGGATATTAGCTGTGTTTAAACAGGATGGATATTAGCTGTGTTTAAACAGGATGGATATTAGCTGTGTTTAAACAGGATGGATATTAGCTGTGTTTAAACAGGATGGATATTAGCTGTGTTTAAACAGGATGGATATTAGCTGTGTTTAAACAGGATGGATATTAACTGTGTTTAAACAGGATGGATATTAACTGTGTTTAAACAGGATAGATATTAACTGTGTTTAAACAGGATAGATATTCAGGAAGGTCCTCATGTGTTATTAGACATGTTAAAAGTTTCAGCAAGACACAATGTGTATGAATAATCAAAGACTCAAGCAGTGTGTGTGTGTGTGTGTGTGTGTGTGTGTGTGTGTGTGTGTGTGTGTGTGTGTGTGTTGACAGCAATCAGAGCCAGGGTGATGCCATGTCATTTACAGCTGTTGTAATTTGTCTGTCTGTCTTCCAACTTACCACTCTGTGTTCAAAGCCCTGTCTCAGACTTCTCATCCCTAACACTCATTAGCATATATTCTAATGAGGTTGACAATCGTATTACTGAAGAGCCTGAAATGTCAGTGATGCTGGTGATTGAGCCGGCTAGCATAGAGGAGGAGGATAACATTTAGGAGAAAGGAGGACCTGAGCTGTATTCACACTACTGCTCTCATGTCTCTGTGTGAGTATTTTTCCAGAGAAGTGCTGCTAGTTCAATAATGTAAGCACATTGATAAGGAGCTGAAGCATTGAGTCTCATTACTAGGAGGTGTGTAGCTCCAAGCCATCTCTGTCACAGTCACACACACACACACACACACCAAATGTCTGCTCTGTCTATCTGATGGAAGAGGGTCAGTGCAGGTCTGGGTCTGCGCCGTGTGAATAACAAGGGTTCAGCCAGGCAGAAAACAGATGGAGGATAGATATAGATTTACCTGACAGGACTCTGGACTGGAGAGAGAACCCACTGCCTGAGGAGAGAGACTTTTTAAATGCATGATTAATCTGGGTTGAAAGTAAGACCGGATCTAGTTGTTTACATTTCAGTCAGTCAGTCAGTCAGTCAGTCAGTCAGTCAAGATGAGTGATATTATTGTAAACCTTTCTGCTCTGAAGACTTTTTGATGTTGGACATTTTGTCATGTAGATGAGTGATATTATTGTAAACCTTTCTGCTCTGAAGACTTTTTGATGTTGGAGATTTTGTCATGTAGATGAGTGATATTATTGTAAACCTTGCTGCTCTGAAGACTTTTTGATGTTGGACATTTTATCATGTAGATGAGTGATATTATTGTAAACCTTTCTGCTCTGAAGACTTTTTGATGTTGGAGATTTTGTCATGTAGATGAGTGATATTATTGTAAACCTTGCTGCTCTGAAGACTTTTTGATGTTGGAGATTTTGTCATGTAGATGAGTGAAGCGGACCGTGAAGATTAAACCTACTCTGAATGTAAATGACAATATTTTTTATTGGGTTCTTGTATTATTCCTTTTAAATAGAAACAATGACTGTGTGTCTATGCTCACACGTGTGCATGCACATTTATACGCGTGTGTGTGTTTGTGTGTTTCAGCAGGATACTGTAGAGCCGAACCAGCCTCCAGTAGCTGGTGTCATGGCAACAAGGTCAATTTCTGACCAATCTGACCTTTTCATGAAGTTATTGATTGGGCCATAGAAATAGAATGTGTGTGTGTGTTTGTGTGTACGTGCAGTAGTGTGTTGGAGGGGGAAGGCTGGGCCCGTGTCCATGTGGCACTAGTGTGTTGGAGGAAACAGGGGTTGGTGCAGACATGTCTGTGGACTCACTGTCTTACTGAAGATGAGCTCATAGGCAGTTGTGAGTTGGATGTCTCTCTATCTCTCTCTCTAACCCTCTCCTTCCCTGTATTTCTCTCTAACTCTCTCCTTCCCTGTCTTTCTCTCTAACCCTCTCCTTCCCTGTCTTTCTCTCTAACCCTCTCCTTCCCTGTCTCTCTAACTCTCTCCTTCCCTCTCTCTCTAACTCTCTCCATCTCTCTCTAGCCCTCTTCTTCCCCCTCTCTAACTCTCTCCTTCCCTCTCTTTCTAACCCTCTTCTTCCCTCTCTAACCCTCTTCTTCCCTCTCTAACCCTCTTCTTCCCTCTCTAACCCTCTTCTTCCCTCTCTTCTTCCCTCTCTAACCCTCTTCTTCCCTCTCTTCTTCCCTCTCTAACCCTCTTCTTCCCTCTCTAACCCTCTTCTTCCCTCTCTTCTTCCCTCTCTTCTTCCCTCTCTAACCCTCTTCTTCCCTCTCTTCTTCCCTCTCTAACCCTCTTCTACCCTTTCTTCTTCCCTCTCTAACCCTCTTCTTCCCTCTCTTCTTCCCTCTCTAACCCTCTTCTTCCCTCTCTTCTTCCCTCTCTAACCCTCTTCTTCCCTCTCTTCTTCCCTCTCTAACCCTCTTCTTCCCTCTCTAACCCTCTTCTTCCCTCTCTTCTTCCCTCTCTTCTTCCTCTCTAACCCTCTTCTTCCCTCTCTAACCCTCTTCTTCCCTCTCTAACCCTCTTCTTCCCTCTCTTCTTCCCTCTCTTCTTCCCTCTCTAACCCTCTTCTACCCTCTCTTCTTCCCTCTCTAACCCTCTTCTTCCCTCTCTTCTTCCCTCTCTAACCCTCTTCTTCCCTCTCTAACCCTCTTCTTCCCTCTCTTCTTCCCTCTCTAACCCTCTTCTTCCCTCTCTTCTTCCCTCTCTAACCCTCTTCTTCCCTCTCTTCTTCCCTTTCTTCTTCCCTCTCTAACCCTCTTCTACCCTCTCTTCTTCCCTCTCTAACCCTCTTCTTCCCTCTCTTCTTCCCTCTCTAACCCTCTTCTTCCCTCTCTTCTTCCCTCTCTAACCCTCTTCTTCCCTCTCTTCTTCCCTCTCTAACCCTCTTCTTCCCTCTCTTCTTCCCTCTCTAACCCTCCTTCTTCCCCTCTCTTCTTCCCTCTCTAACCCTCTTCTTCCCTCTCTAACCCTCTTCTACCCTCTCTTCTTCCCTCTCTACCCTCTTCTACCCTCTCTTCTTCCCTCTCTAACCCTCTTCTTCCCTCTCTTCTTCCCTCTCTAACCCTCTTCTTCCCTCTCTTCTTCCCTCTCTAACCCTCTTCTTCCCTCTCTTCTTCCCTCTCTAACCCTCTTCTTCCCTCTCTTCTTCCCTCTCTACTTCCCTCTCTACCCTCTCTTCCCTCTCTAACCCTCTTCTTCCCTCTCTAACCCTCTTCTTCCCTCTCTTCTTCCCTCTCTAACCCTCTTCTTCCCTCTCTTCTTCCCTCTCTTCTTCCCTCTCTAACCCTCTTCTTCCCTCTCTAACCCTCTTCTTCCCTCTCTTCTTCCCTCTCTAACCCTCTTCTACCCTCTCTTCTTCCCTCTCTAACCCTCTTCTTCCCTCTCTTCTTCCCTCTCTAACCCTCTTCTTCCCTCTCTTCTTCCCTCTCTAACCCTCTTCTTCCCTCTCTTCTTCCCTCTAACCCTCTTCTTCCCTCTCTTCTTCCCTCTCTAACCCTCTTCTACCCTCTCTTCTTCCCTCTCTAACCCTCTTCTACCCTCTCTTCTTCCCTCTCTACTTCCCTCTCTAACCCTCTTCTTCCCTCTCTAACCCTCTTCTTCCCTCTCTTCTTCCCTCTAACCCTCTTCTACCCTCTCTTCTTCCCTCTCTAACCCTCTTCTTCCCTCTCTTCTTCCCTCTCTAACCCTCTTCTTCCCTCTCTTCTTCCCTTTCTTCTTCCCTCTCTAACCCTCTTCTACCCTCTCTTCTTCCCTCTCTAACCCTCTTCTTCCCTCTCTTCTTCCCTCTCTAACCCTCTTCTTCCCTCTCTAACCCTCTTCTTCCCTCTCTTCTTCCCTCTCTAACCCTCTTCTTCCCTCTCTAACCCTCTTCTTCCCTTTCTTCTTCCCTCTCTAACCCTCTTCTTCCCTCTCTTCTTCCCTCTCTAACCCTCTTCTACCCTCTCTTCTACCCTCTCTAACCCTCTTCTTCCCTCTCTTCTTCCCTCTCTAACCCTCTTCTACCCTCTCTTCTTCCCTCTCTAACCCTCTTCTTCCCTCTCTTCTTCCCTCTCTAACCCTCTTCTTCCCTCTCTTCTTCCCTCTCTACTTCCCTCTCTAACCCTCTTCTTCCCTCTCTTCTTCCCTCTCTAACCCTCTTCTTCCCTCTCTTCTTCCCTCTCTAACCCTCTTCTTCCCTCTCTTCTTCCCTCTCTAACCCTCTTCTACCCTCTCTTCTTCCCTCTCTAACCCTCTTCTTCCCTCTCTAACCCTCTTCTTCCCTCTCTTCTTCCCTCTCTAACCCTCTTCTTCCCTCTCTTCTTTCCTCTCTAACCCTCTCTACCCTCTCTTCTTCCCTCTCTAACCCCTTCTTCCCTCTCTTCTTCCCTCTCTAACCCTCTTCTACCCTCTCTTCTTCCTCTCTAACCCTCTTCTTCCCTCTCTTCTCCCTCTCTAACCCTCTTCTTTCCCTCTCTTCTTCCCTCTCTAACCCTCTTCTACCCTCTCTTCTTCCCTCTCTAACCCTCTTCTACCCTCTCTTCTTCCCTCTCTAACCCTCTTCTTCCCTCTCTTCTTCCCTCTCTAACCCTCTTCTTCCCTCTCTAACCCTCTTCTTCCCTCTCTAACCCTCTTCTTCCCTCTCTAACCCTCTTCTTCCCTCTCTTCTTCCCTCTCTAACCCTCTCTTCCCTCTCTAACCCTCTTCTTCCCTCTCTTCTTCTTCCCTCTCTAACCCTCTTCTTCCCTCTCTAACCCTCTTCTTCCCTCTCTTCTTCCCTCTCTAACCCTCTTCTTCCCTCTCTTCTTCCCTCTCTAACCCTCTTCTTCCCTCTCTTCTTCCCTCTCTAACCCTCTTCTACCCTCTCTTCTTCCCTCTCTAACCCTCTTCTACCCCTCTCTTCTTCCCTCTCTACTTCCCTCTCTAACCCTCTTCTTCCCTCTCTAACCCTCTTCTTCCCTCTCTTCTTCCCTCTAACCCTCTTCTACCCTCTCTTCTTCCCTCTCTAACCCTCTTCTTCCTCTCTCTTCTTCCCTCTCTAACCCTCTTCTTCCCTCTCTTCTTCCCTTTCTTCTTCCCTCTCTAACCCTCTTCTACCCTCTCTTCTTCCCTCTCTAACCCTCTTCTTCCCTCTCTTCTTCCCTCTCTAACCCTCTTCTTCCCTCTCTAACCCTCTTCTTCCCTCTCTTCTTCCCTCTCTAACCCTCTTCTTTCTTCCTCTCTAACCCTCTTCTTTCCCTTTCTTCTTTCCCTCTCTAACCCTCTTCTTCCCTCTCTTCTTCCCTCTCTAACCCTCTTCTACCCGACCTCTTCTACCCTCTCTAACCCTCTTCTTCCCTCTCTTCTTCCCTCTCTAACCCTCTTCTACCCTCTCTTCTTCCCTCTCTAACCCTCTTCTTCCCTCTCTTCTTCCCTCTCTAACCCTCTTCTTCCCTCTCTTCTTCCCTCTCTACTTCCCTCTCTAACCCTCTTCTTCCCTCTCTTCTTCCCTCTCTAACCCTCTTCTTCCCTCTCTTCTTCCCTCTCTAACCCTCTTCTTCCCTCTCTTCTTCCCTCTCTAACCCTCTTCTACCCTCTCTTCTTCCCTCTCTAACCCTCTTCTTCCCTCTCTAACCCTCTTCTTCCCTCTCTTCTTCCCTCTCTAACCCTCTTCTTCCCTCTCTTCTTTCCTCTCTAACCCTCTTCTACCCTCTCTTCTTCCCTCTCTAACCCTCTTCTTCCCTCTCTTCTTCCCTCTCTAACCCTCTTCTACCCTCTCTTCTTCCCTCTCTAACCCTCTTCTTCCCTCTCTTCTTCCCTCTCTAACCCTCTTCTTCCCCTCTTCTTCCCTCTCTAACCCTCTTCTACCCTCTCTTCTTCCCTCTCTAACCCTCTTCTACCCTCTCTTCTTCCCTCTCTAACCCTCTTCTTCCCTCTCTTCTTCCCTCTCTAACCCTCTTCTTCCCTCTCTAACCCTCTTCTTCCCTCTCTAACCCTCTTCTTCTTCCCTCTCTAACCCTCTTCTTCCCTCTCTTCTTCCCTCTCTAACCCTCTTCTTCCCTCTCTAACCCTCTTCTTCTCTCTTCTTCCCTCTCTAACCCTCTTCTTCCCTCTCTTCTTCTCCCTCTAACCCTCTTCTAACCCTCTCTCCCTCTCTTCTTCCCTCTAACCCTCTTCTTCTCTCCCCTAACCCTCTTCTTCCCTCTCTTCTTCCCTCTCTAACCCTCTTCTTCCCTCTAACCCTCTTCTTCCCTCTCTTCTTCCCTCTCTAACCCTCTTCTTCCCTCTCTTCTTCCCTCTCTAACCCTCTTCTACCCTCTCTAACCCTCTTCTTCCCTCTCTTCTTCCCTCTCTAACCCTCTTCTACCCTCTCTTCTTCCCTCTCTAACCCTCTTCTTCCCTCTCTTCTTCCCTCTCTAATCCTCTTCTTCCCTCTCTTCTTCCCTCTCTAACCCTCTTCTTCCCTCTCTTCTTCCCTCTCTAACCCTCTTCTACCCTCTCTTCTTCCCTCTCTAACCCTCTTCTTCCCTCTCTAACCCTCTTCTTCCCTTTCTTCTTCCCTCTCTAACCCTCTTCTTCCCTCTCTAACCCTCTTCTTCCCTCTCTTCTTTCCTCTCTAACCCTCTTCTACCCTCTCTTCTTCCCTCTCTAACCCTCTTCTTCCCTCTCTTCTTCCCTCTCTAACCCTCTTCTTCCCTCTCTTCTTCCCTCTCTAACCCTCTTCTACCCTCTCTTCTTCCCTCTCTAACCCTCTTTCTACCCTCTCTTCTTCCCTCTCTAACCCTCTTCTTCCCTCTCTTCTTCCCTCTCTAACCCTCTTCTTCCCTCTCTAACCCTCTTCTTCCCTCTCTAACCCTCTTCTTCCCTCTCTTCTTCCCTCTCTTCTTCCCTCTCTAACCCCTCTTCTTCCCTCTCTAACCCTCTTCTTCCCTCTCTTCTTCCCTCTCTAACCCTCTTCTACCCTCTCTTCTTCCCTCTCTAACCCTCTTCTTCCCTCTCTAACCCTCTTCTTCCCTCTGTTCTTCCCTCTCTAACCCTCTTCTTCCCTCTCTTCTTTCCTCTCTAACCCTCTTCTACCCTCTCTTCTTCCCTCTCTAACCCTCTTCTACCCTCTCTTCTTCCCTCTCTAACCCTCTTCTACCCTCTCTTCTTCCCTCTCTACCCCTCTTCTTCCCTCTCTTCTTCCCTCTCTAACCCTCTTCTTCCCTCTCTTCTTCCCTCTCTAACCCTCTTCTACCCTCTCTTCTTCCCTCTCTAACCCTCTTCTACCCTCTCTTCTTCCCTCTCTAACCCTCTTCTTCCCTCTCTTCCTCTCCCTCTCTAACCCTCTTCTTCCCTCTCTAACCCTCTTCTTCCCTCTCTAACCCTCTTCTTCCCTCTCTAACCCTCTTCTTCCCTCTCTTCTTCCCTCTCTAACCCTCTTCTTCCCTCTCTTCTTCCCTCTCTAACCCTCTTCTTCCTCTTCTTCTTCCCTCTCTAACCCTCTTCTACTTCTCTCCCTCTCTTCCCTCTCTAACCCTCTTCTTCCCTCTCTCTACCCTCTTCTTCCCCTCTCTCTTCTTCCCTCTCTAACCTCTTCTCCCTCTCTCTCTAACCCTCTTCTTCCCTTTCTTCTTCCCTCTCTAACCCTCTTCTTCCCTCTCTTCTTCCCTCTCTAACCCTCTTCTACCCTCTCTTCTTCCCTCTCTAACCCTCTTCTTCCCTCTCTTCTTCCCTCTCTAACCCTCTTCTACCCTCTTCTTCCCTCTCTAACCCTCTTCTTCCCTCTCTTCTTCCCTCTCTAACCCTCTTCTTCCCTCTCTTCTTCCCTCTCTAACCCTCTTCTTCCCTCTCTTCTTCCCTCTCTAACCCTCTTCTTACCCTCTCTTCTTCCCCTCTAACCCTCTTCTTCCCTCTCTAACCCTCTTCTTCCCTTTCTCTTCCCTCTCTAACCCTCTTCTTCCCTCTCTAACCTCTTCTTCCCTCTCTTCTTTCCTCTCTAACCCTCTTCTACCCTCTCTTCTTCCCTCTCTAACCCTCTTCTTCCCTTCTCTTCTTCCTCTCTAACCCTCTTCTTCCCTCTCTTCTTCCCTCTCTAACCCTCTTCTACCTCTCTTTCTCCCTCTCTAACCTCTTCTACCCTCTCTTCTTCCCTCCTCTAACCCTCTTCTTCCCTCTCTTCTTCCCTCTCTAACCCTCTTCTCCCTCTCTAACCCTCTTCTTCCCTCTCTAACCCTCTTCTTCCCTCTCTTCTTCCCTCTCTACCCCTCTTCTTCCCTCTCTAACCCTCTTCTTCCCTCTCTTCTTCCCTCTCTAACCCTCTTCTTCCCCCTCTCTTCCCTCTCTAACCCTCTTCTCCCTCTCTTCTCCTCTCCTAACCCTCTTCTACCCTCTCTTCTTCCCTCTCTACCCCTCTTCTTCCCCTCTCTTCTTCCCTCTCTTCTTCCCTCTCTTCTTCCCTCTCTTCTCCCCTCTTCTCACCCTCTTCTTCCCTCTTTCTTCCCCTCTCTACCCTCTTCTTCCCTCTCTAACCCTCCTTCTTCCCCTCTCTCTTCCCTCTCTTTCCCCTCTTCTTCCCTCTTTCTTCCTCTTCTTCCCTCTCTAACCTCTTCTTCCCTCTCTTCTCCTCTCTAACCCTCTTCTTCCCTCTCTTCTTCCCTCTCTTAACCCTCTTCTTCCTCTCTTCTTCCCTCTCTAACCCTCTTCTTACCCTCTTCTTCCCTCTCTAACCCTCTTCTCCCTCTCTTCTTCCCTCTCTACTCCTCCTTCTACCCTCTCTTCTTCCCTCTCTAACCCTCTTCTACCCTCTCTTCTTCCCTCTCTACCCTCCTCTCTCTACCCTCTCTAACCCTTTCTACCTCTCTTCTTCCCTCTCTAACCCTTTCTTCCCTCTCTTCTTCCCTCTCTAACCCTCTTCTTCCCTCTCTTCTTCCCTCTCTAACCCTCTTCTACCCTCTTCTTTTCCCTCTCTAACCCTCTTCTCCCTCTCTTCTTCCCTCTCTAACCCTCTTCCTCTCCCCTCTCTTCTTCCCTCTCTTCTTCCCCTCTCTAACCCTCTTCTTCCCTCTCTTCTTCCCTCTCTAACCCTCTTCTTCCCTCTCTTCTTCCCTCTCTAACCCTCTTCTACCCTCTCTTCTTCCCTCTCTAACCCTCTTCTTCCCTCTCTTCTTCCCTCTCTAACCCTCTTCTTCCCTCTCTTCTTCCCTCTCTAACCCTCTTCTACCCTCTCTTCTTCCCTCTCTAACCCTCTTCTACCCTCTCTTCTTCCCTCTCTAACCCTCTTCTTCCCTCTCTAACCCTCTTCTTCCCTTTCTTCTTCCCTCTCTAACCCTCTTCTTCCCTCTCTTCTTCCCTCTCTAACCCTCTTCTACCCTCTCTTCTTCCCTCTCTAACCCTCTTCTTCCCTCTCATTACATAATGAAAAGCCTTTCTGGTTACCCTGCTATGTAATTCATATCTGACTGTGATAGTGTCAAGTCCCCTTGTTAGTCTCCCTGCAGTGCCTTGTCCTCTGGGTCTATAATGTCCTTGGGACCTGAGGGAGAGACTACCGGAGACCCCTATGGTCCCCTGAGATATCCCTAACCTCTACTGAGAGAGAAATAGAACCCATCTCTACTTCCAGACAGCACTGGATTAGTGATGCACCACTACCCCTCTTCCTGTCTGTCTTCCACCTGTCCCCTCCCTCCCCAAATAGAGTCCTGGCACTACGGGGATGGTAGATGCCCTCCAACAGTTTTGCCCAGTGCCCTTGACCTGGACGCTGTATTTCACAGGGTTCGCCTAAGACATCAATATGACATATTCCTCTCTCCCTTACTAGTAGCCTACTTCTCCAGCGTTGGCACACACACATATATATATATGGTGTGTGTGTGTGTGTGTGTGTGTGTGTGTGTGTGTGTGTGTGTGTGTGTGTGTGTGTGTGTGTGCCAACACACACACCAGAGGGGTTGAACCTTACAGTAATTGCAGTCTGGCTGTGCACTGCAGATGGCTGCATTAGCAGAAGTGGAAACAATATATTTATAAAGTGTATTTTCATAACTTCTCACCTTGGGCTGCTTCAGGCCCTGTCAATATGTTATCAGGGTGATTCTTCACGAAACCAGGACAAAAAAAGACCATGATTTTTTCCCCTTCTCACATTTAATCCATATAATGGTCATTTGGACGAAGGATTGTTGACATAAATTAGATATTTGTATCTAAAACCATAATTGAGAAATAATTTATAAAAGTTGGCATATTTATGACATTTTGGCCTTATCCAGGCCTCCTTTAAGACTCCATGATGTTTTATATGTAGGTGCTACAGGCCTCCTTTAAGATTCCATGAAGTTTTATCTGTAGGTGCTACACGCCTCCTTTAAGACTCCATGATGTTTTATCTGTAGGTGCTACAGGCCTCCTTTAAGACTCCATGATGTTTTATCTGTAGGTGCTACAGGCCTCCTTTAAGACTCCATGATGTTTTATCTGTAGGTGCTACAGGCCTCCTTTAAGACTCCATGATGTTTTATCTGTTGGTGCTACAAAGCAAACATTGGTGTTATATGAAGCTTTACCACTTGCTCTGCAATATGATTTGTATTTTTATTTCATTTAAAATGTTTATACAATTATTTATGAATCTTGAAAAATATAAGTCAACAATCCTTCCTCCAAATGACCGTTCTATGGATTAAATCTCGTACAAATCCCCAAAATCATCGTCTTTTTTGTCCTGGTTTTGTGAGGAATTACCCATCATGGTGCTGCTTAGTTTGGTTCCTCAGTCTTCTCTCACCGTCGACGTGCTGTTATGGGCAATTCAGACCTTTCTCAATGTTGACAGTCAATGTGTTATCATGACCTATTCATACCATGGTTCATTCTCTCCTCTCTGTGTCAATGTGCTATTATGGGATGTTCGTACTATAGTTTAAGACTTCACAACATGGGCTGTTCAGACTCTTCTCTCTGTCAATGTGTAATCATCACTCTGATAAAGAAAGAAAGGAAAATTCAAATATCTTTTGAAAATAAATGTGATAGGTGTGAGTGTTGTTTATGTACTGTATGTCTAACGCTGTCTCTCCTCTTTCCACTCATTTTCCTTTCCAGAGCAGTGCAGGCTACAGTAGGAGTAGTGTTTTGGCCAGTCATGCCTGTTGCCGTGGCAGCAGCAGCAAGACAGGAAGTGTGTGTGTGAGTACGCCCAGTCCGGTGGTTTCCGCGGGGATGAACATGCCACTGCACCAGATCTCTGTCATCCCCCGTGATGTCCCTTCCTCCCGGGTCAGCAGCAGCGGAAAGGCCAAGGACAAAGACAAACAGGTAGGATCAAAGGTCATGGTCTTCTTGTGGGGCGAGGACGTTGTTTGGTACAACATTCTTCTGGCAGTATGGCACACTTTTCAAAAAAACAAATAGCAGGACTCATTGTGACCCACACTGTCATGTGTTGATACTGCAGGGACTCCACAGAGGTGTGTGTGTGTGTGTGTGTGTGTGTGTGTGTGTGTGTGTGTGTGTGTGTGTAGAGAACTGCTCAGTTCACTAAATGCTGTTTGACTGAGGCCCCATCACAGAGCATCAGAGTAGAGGCTCCACTGCTGAGCTGAATTGGTTTAACAAGGACAAGCTTTCAGTTTGCAAATGGTTTCGTGCTGCTATGATGAGTCAGAAGGTCAAAGGAGGATGAGAGCGTGTGTGTGTTAGGCTTGGACGATATACCGGATACCGGTGTATTTAGACATACCGACAGTATGATTTTCAATACCCAGGAGTTGGGGGCCCCTCTCCTTGCGGGGGCTGCAGAGGTGCGTGCTGCCCCACTGCTTATAAGTTAACTATCTTAGATGTGCCAATTAAATGATATCCAGCTCTGGGCACCAACGATGCATTTGGTTTGCTAACTTGCTAGCTACGTGGCTAGATGTCCAGATCAAGCTTCTTGGTTACAGCAGAGACGATCAATCCCCTCCAGGAACAAGATCCATGTTGCCTAAATTGTTTTGTGTGTCTTTTTAACTAAATAGTGCCCCTTGTGTGCACTTCCAGTAATAACGTAAACCTTGGTATGGTACAGAAACAGTATGACGGTAAGAAAATCTGGATACCAACCCTAGTGTGTGTATAGAGGCTCCACTGCTGAACTGAGGTGGTTTAATAGGGAGAAGCTTTCAGTTTGTGGACTGTTTCGTGCTACTATGCTGAGTCATAAAGTCACAGAAGTGTGTGTGTGTGTGTGTGTGTGTGTGTGTGTTTAGGGCTGGAGCAATTATGTGTAACCAACGGTTATGGATAAAGACCGTCATGAAAATAAAATAACCGTTTATAAAAAAATATATATAAAATGACTGAAGACGGGATGGCCTGGCATTTGTGCGATTGACTCCGTTTTTGCCGTAACATGGTCTATTCACAACGTGATGAAACTTTGTTGCTCCTTGCTGAAACAAGCAAGGTGTTGTAGCAAATGAGTCTTCGGGTTGCCTAGGCAACCCCCCTTCAGTAGCAGCACACAGCTATAGAATGAATAGAACAGGCTTGGAACCTCTAACCCTGGAAATGTGACTAGTAAACTCATAGATGCGGTAAAGAGGTCAATGGAATGCAGACTTGGTGGATAGAAGAAGGACACTGGATTGGTACACATTCAACAAATCAGATTTCTTTTTAATGATGGATGTATTGTAACAGGCCCACAATGTACTTACTAAAGTCCAATTTGGATATATTTGGCTGTTTTTGCTGAATAACATTTAGAAGCTGTTCCTTTTCAGGTTTTAAAAGAAGTGACTGCTAAATGCTAACTTCTGTTTGTATAAGCTGGCAGCATAGCTAGCATGCAGAAAACCGTGGTGTTAGTTAAAGTCGTTTTTTAACTGCAATGCGCAAATATATATATATATATATATACACATACACTGCTCAAAAAAATAAAGGGAACACTTAAACAACACATCCTAGATCTGAATGAAATAAATAATCTTATTAAATACTTTTTTCTTTACATAGTTGAATGTGCTGACAACAAAATCACACAAAAATAATCAATGGAAATCCAAATTATCAACCCATGGAGGTCTGGATTTGGAGTCACACTCACAATTAAAGTGGAAAACCACACTACAGGCTGATCCAACTTTCATGTAATGTCCTTAAAACAAGTCAAAATGAGGCTCAGTAGTGTGTGTGGCCTCCACGTGCCTGTATGACCTCCCTACAACGCCTGGGCATGCTCCTGATGAGGTGGCGGATGGTCTCCTGAGGGATCTCCTGCCAGACCTGGACTAAAGCATCCGCCAACTCCTGGACAGTCTGTGGTGCAACGTGGCGTTGGTGGATGGAGCGAGACATGATGTCCCAGATGTGCTCAATTGGATTCAGATCTGGGGAACGGGCGGGCCAGTCCATAGCATCAATGCCTTCCTCTTGCAGGAACTGCTGACACACTCCAGCCACATGAGGTCTAGCATTGTCTTGCATTAGGAGGAACCCAGGGCCAACCGCACAAGCATATGGTCTCACAAGGGGTCTGAGGATCTCATCTCGGTACCTAATGGCAGTCAGGCTACCTCTGGCGAGCACATGGAGGGCTGTGCGGCCCCCCAAAGAAATGCCACCCCACACCATGACTGACCCACCGCCAAACTGGTCATGCTGGAGGATGTTGCAGGCAGCAGAACGTTCTCCACGGCGTCTCCAGACTCTGTCACGTCTGTCACGTATTCAGTGTGAAACTGATTTCATCTGTGAAGAGCACAGGGTGCCAGTGTCGAATTTGCCAATCTTGGTGTTCTCTGGCAAATGCCAAACGTCCTGCACGGTGTTGGGCTGTAAGCACAACCCCCACCTGTGGACGGCGGGCCCTCATACCACCCTCATGGAGTCTGTATCTGACCGTTTGAGCAGACACATGCACATTTGTGGCCTGCTGGAGGTTATTTTGCAGGGCTCTGGCAGTGCTCCTCCTGCTCCTCCTTGCACAAAGGCCTGCTGCTGGGTTGTTGCCCTCCTACGGCCTCCTCCACGTCTCCTGATCTACTGGCCTGTCTCCTGGTAGCGCCTCCATGCTCTGGACACTACGCTGACAGACACAGCAAACCTTCTTGCCACAGCTCGCATTGATGTGCCATCCTGGATGAGCTGCACTACCTGAGCCACTTGTGTGGGTTGTAGACTCCGTCTCATGCTACCACTAGAGTGAAAGCACCGGCAGCATTCAAAAGTGACCAAAACATCAGCCAGGAAGCATAGGAACTGAGAAGTGGTCTGTGGTCCCCACCTGCAGAACCACTCCTTTATTGGGGGTGTCTTGCTAATTGCCTATAATTTCCACCTGTTGTCTATTCCATTTGCACAACAGCATGTGGAATTTGTCAATCAGTGTTGCTTCCTAAGTGGACAGTTTGATTTCACAGAAGTGTGATTGACTTGGAGTTACATTGTGTTGTTTAAGTGTTCCCTTTATTTTTTTGAGCAGTATTTGTGTGTTTATATATAGATATATATATCTCAGTTGAAGTCGGAAGTTTACATACACTTAGGTTGGAGTCATTAAAACTCATTTTTCAACCACTCCACAAATTTATTGTTAACAAACTATAGTTTTGGCAAGTCGGTTAGGACATCTACTTTGTGCATGACACAAGTAATTTTTTCAACAATTGTTTACAGACAGATTATTTGACTTATAATTCACTGTATCACAATTCCAGTGGGTCAGAAGTTTACATACACTAAGTTGACTGTGCCTTTAAACAGCTTGGAAAATTCCAGAAAATGTTCTCATGGCTTTAGAAGCTTCTGATAGGGTAATTTACATAATTTGAGTCAATTGGAGGTGTACCTGTGGATGTATTTTAAGGCCTACCTTCAAACTCAGTGCCTCTTTGCTTGACATCATGGGAAAATCAAAAGAAATCAGCTAAGACCTCGGAAAAGAATTGCAGACCTACACAAGTCTGGTTCATCCTTGGGAGCAATTTCCAAACGCCTGAAGGTACCACGTCCATCTATACAAACAATAGTACGCAAGTATAAACACCATGTGACCACGCAGCCATCATACCGCTCAAGAAGGAGACACGTTCTGTCTCCTAGAGATGAACGTACTTTGGTGCGAAAAGTGCAAATCGATCCCAGAACAACAGCAGAGGACCTTGTGAAGATGCTGGAGGAAACAGGTACAAAAGTATCTACATCCACAGTAAAACGAGTCCTATATCGACATAACCTGAAAGGCCGCTCAGCAAGGAAGAAGCCACTGCTCCAAAACCGCCATAAAAAAGCCAGACTACGGTTTGCAACTGCAAATTGCACATGGGGACAAAGATCGTACTTTTTGGAGAAATGTCCTCTGGTCTGATGGAACAAAAATAGAATTGTTTGGCAACAATGACCATTGTTATGTTTGGAGGAAAAAGGGGGAGGCTTGCAAGCCGAAGAACACCATCCCAACCGTCACGCATGGGGGTGTGTCACGTCCTGGCCAGTATATAAGGTTAATTGTTTGTAGTTTGGTCAGGGCGTGACAGAGGGTATTTGTTTTATGTGGTTCAGGTTGGTGTGTTTGGTTTAAGGGTGTTTGTTTTAGTAATTCCGGGTGTTGGTTTGTTTAGGTATTTCTATGTGGAGTCTAGTATGTCTGTTTCTATGTCTGGTGAATTGGTGTTGGGACTCTCAGTTGAAGGCAGGTGTTTTCTATCTGCCTTTGATTGAGAGTCTCATAAATGAGGGTGTGTTTGTGTTTGTGTTTTGTGGGTGATTGTTCTGTGTAAAGCACTATGCTTTGACAGACTGTTAGTTGTTCGTTTTCGTATTTTGTTATTTTTTGTATGTTCATTTTTGTAGTGAATAAAAATCAAGATGAGCATTCACGAACCTGCTGCGTATTGGTCCACATTTTCCGATGACGATTTCGTTATCTCGTCAGAGGACGAAGACAACCGTGACAGGGTGGCAGCATCATGTTGTGGGGGTGCTTTGCTGCAGGAGGGAATGGTGCACTTCACAAAATAGATGACATCATGAGGTGGGAAAATTATGTGGATATATTGAAGCAACATCTCAAGACATCAGTCAGGAAGTTAAAGCTTGGTCGCTAAAGGGGTCTTCCAAATGGACAATGACCACAAGCATACTTCCAAAGATGTGGCAAAATGGCTTAAGGACAACAAATTCACCCAACTTATTGTGCGTAGCTTGTGGAAGGCTACACGAAACGTTTGACCCAATTTAAACAATTTAAAGGCAATGCTACCAAATACTAATTGAGTGTATGTAAACTTCTGACCCACTGGGAATGTGATGAAAGAAATAAAAGCTGAAATAAATCATTCTCTCTACTATGATTCTGACATTTCACATTCTTAAAATAAAGTGGTGATCCGAACTGACTTAAGACAGGGAATTTTTACTAGGATTAAATGTCAGGAATTGTGAAAAACTGAGTTTAAATGTATTTGGCTAAGGTGTATGTAAACTTCCGACTTCAAGGTTTGTTGGCAATCACAGAGGTCAGACGTTTCTTGTAGTTGGCCACCAGGTTTGCACACATCTCAGGAGGGATTTTGTCCCACTCTTTGCAGATCTTCTCCAAGTCATTGAGGTTTCGTGGCTGACGTTTGGCAACTCGAACCTTCAGCTCCCTCCACAGATTTTCTATGGGATTAAGGTCTGGAGACTGGCTAGGCCACTCCAGGACCTTAATGTGCTTCTTCTTGAGCCACTCCTTTGTTGCCTTGGCCGTGTGTTTTGGGTCATTGTCATGCTGCAATACCCATCCACGACTCATTTTCAATGCCCTGGCTGAGGGAAGGAGGTTCTCACTCAAGATTTGACAGTACATGGCCCCGTCAAATGATGCTGTGAAGTTGTCCTGTCCCCTTAGCAGAAAAACACCCCCAAAGCATAATGTTTCTACCTCCATGTTTGACGGTGGA